>NC_041222.1:94225444-94278054 GCF_002837175.3 Physeter macrocephalus | reverse complement strand
GAGCGGCTGGGCCCGTGAGCCACGGCCGCTGACCCTGCGCGTCCGGAGCCTGTGCTCCGCAACGGGAGAAACCACGACAGTGAGAAGCCCGCGTACCGCAAAAAAAAAAAAAAAAAAAAAAGCAAGCTTGAGCATCAGTTATTTTTACTCTTACTTAAGATATCAGGCTGCCTCCGTTCTGTAAGAGAATTGTTTTAAAACAGTGTCTCTCATT
Source organism: Physeter macrocephalus (assembly GCF_002837175.3). Taxonomy (NCBI): domain Eukaryota; kingdom Metazoa; phylum Chordata; class Mammalia; order Artiodactyla; family Physeteridae; genus Physeter; species Physeter macrocephalus. Next base: position 94,277,840 of record NC_041222.1, on the reverse strand, counting down.
TTGAAATAAAGGGATTCAGCCCTACAGACGCCCAAGAGGGGTGTGAGCAAAGCATGAATAAAATGTTTGGTTAAGCAGGATTGCACGCAGAGTAGTTTAACATGGTAAGGAGTAGGGTGTGGGCGTCTCTCCAAGAGGTGATTTTACTAGGCAGGGAAGACCACTCAAAAGGAGTAAGACCCCTGCCTACCAGTCAAGGTGAGCTGAACACATCATCTTGGGCTGTGGGTAGGCCAAATCCTCCTGCAGTTAAAGCACGAGTTCTACAAGTGTTCATAGTTGTACTTTGCTTTCATTTCCCACCACGATGAAAAATGTGCGCCTTTTACGGTGGCTCAAAAGATTCATGACAATTTATGAGACTGAGTTCCCGTTTTTCATAGACCTGTCACATTTCCAACAGTTGTGAATACTGTCCTCTGCGAGGTGGTAGGCTTGTGCCCTTCTCCCAATGCCCTCGCTTCTACCTGATGAATCTTTATGAACTCAGGCCTGGATTGGGAGCCCCTATGAAACCCCGGCTTTGGTAGTTGAGGGCTCTGCACCATCCCTGGAGAAAATTTCTGTTTTCCACGAGGCAACAGGATAACTGCCTGCCTGCAAGTTCTCCTCCTGGCTGCAGAAAGGATTCTGCTCATTTCTCACTGTCAGTCATTTCCTTTGGCTTCTGTTAGGTCTCAGTAATTGTACTGGTTTTGAAACAGTTCAAGAACATTACGAAGATGGTATCACTTGTATGTGGAATCTTAAAAAAAAAAAAAAAAAAAAGTCCAACTCATAGAAACAGAGAGTAGAAAAGTGATGGTCAGGGGCCGGGAGCTGGGAGAAATAAGGGAGAGATTGATAAAATGGTACACATTTCAGTTATAAGATCTGGGGATCTAATGTGACTATAGTGGAAAACACTGTATTGTATTTTGTATTTGTAACTGAAATCTACTGAGAGTAGAACTTAAATGTTCTCACCAGAAATAATACAAATAATAATGTAAATATGTGAGGTGACGGATGTGTTCAGTAACTCGATGGGAGTATCCTTCACGATGTATACGTACATCAAATCATCACATTGCACACTTTAAATATCTTACAGTTATACTTGTCAATTATACCTCAATAAAGCTGGCGAGGAGGTGGGAGGAAAGAATTTCATCTGACTCTTGCTTTGACTCTAGGGAAATAATTTAATTGGCTCAAGCTTCAGTTTTCTCATTTGTAAAATGGGAAAAATGATGACAATTTTATAAGATTACTTTAGGTGTTCAATGAGATTACATATATGAAAGCCTCAGATTTAACTCCTTACATATAATAAGCTTTCAATAACTACCCACTGAACCTCAACCTGAAGTGTTTTGAATCTTTCCAATCAGGATTTTGTTTGTTTTATGTGAGATAAATGTGTCATTAATTCTGATAAAAAACATCTTTTAAGAAATGTTGCTTTCTTCAAGGTTTTTTTTCTTTTAATCTTCCCCACACTATCAAAAAGGTACTATGGGCTTCCCTGGTGGCGCAGTGGTTGAGAGTCCGCCTGCCGATGCAGGGGACGCGGGTTCGTGCCCCGGTCCGGGAGGATCCCACATGCCGCGGAGCGGCTGGGCCCGTGAGCCATGGCCGCTGAGCCTGCGCGTCCGGAGCCTGTGCTCCGCGACGGGAGAGGCCACAGCAGTGAGAGGCCCGCGTACCACAAAAAAAAAAAAAAAAAAAGTACTATGTTTCCTTAGAACCTTTTATTCAGCCTTATAGTGTTAAAAATGCTTTCCTAAAACCTGCCATATTTTGTCCATCTTCCATTGTCATCTTTGCCCCCATTTTCTTGAATTTAATCTTCGTTTAAAAGTACAGAAACAAAGCACCAGGATTCATTTCCCAACACCTGAAATGCCTCTCTCAATTCTCTCATACTTGTGTGAACTTTCTCTCCCTCCCCTTTTCTCTAAAGAATTTGTGAAGTGCACAGACCATCGAGTGCAAGTCAATGAATGTCTCTGCAAAACAGAAGAAGAGTAAAGTTTACCATTCTCCAATGCTCAAACACTAGATGTCCAGAGGAGGGGTGATGTGACTCGCCCACACACCGGCACACGCACCTACCTTTCGTGCGGAAGGAGCCTGCTGAGATAGATGTATTTGTTGGCGATGTGTCAAACTTGCCCTGCACAAAAAGGTCCATACATCTTCTCAACTTGTGAAATCCCCAGAAATATACTCTCACCTGAAAGGCTGATGGTCTAAAATCGCTCCTAATGAGAAAGTCCGTGACGATGTGATTTCAGGTAACTGCACGTGTCTGGTGGGGAGGAGCGGGGAGAGGAGGGGCTGCTGGAGCCATAAAGCAAGGTAACTGAAGGAGTAAGGAGGATTGTCCCCCTAAAGACAGATGGGACTGTTGGGGTAAAATGAATGGGGAAAGAAGATGAAGAAGAGAGCAGGTGTTAGCTGTGATGGGACCTCAAAGAGCTATAGGCATAAGAAGTTGATTGTAATCCCCCATGGAGGAAACTGGGAATCAAGAAGAGTACAGGATGGCAGCCAGTGCTTCTGCCTGGAGGGTCAGATTGCTCAGTCTGTCCCTTCTCATCCTGCGGAAAGAGCAAGGTGAAAGCTTGATTTTATGGAATTGGAACCTGTTGTTGACTCAGAGATCCTCTGTTTTCTGAGCCCTGAAGAGCACTGACAGCTAACCCACAGAGCTCAAGTTTATGAGCCAGGGTCAGTGTGTTTGTTTTTGTCTGGAGGCAGGGTCGTGGAAAGAGGTATTGAAGAATTTACTTTTTCTGCCAGAAGAGAAGACAGAGTCCTGCCATGTCTGGAAGAGACTAGAGCAGGGGCAGAACAGAAAGGGGGCAGTAATACAAGAGACCGGGCGTGAGGTCATCAGAGGGCGCAGCAACAGAGAACAGAGGACAAAGGCAGTGGTGAGAGGGAGGGTCAGCAAGGAAGATGGGTGACAGATGACCCCCGGGGAGGGGGGAGCCCTAGGGAACCTGCCAACAACGCTGCACTCACAGCAGCAGCTACGGCCCCTCCAGGAGGAAGTGCTCTAGCTGGCAGACCAAGTGCTCTAACGTGCAGAGTGCAGCTCATGCACAGAAGTCCCAGAGGGGTAGGGCTTAAGGACGAAACAGCAAGGGCACAGAGCTTGCTTTGGTGGAGTGTACAGGATTTTCTCATACTAGTTTCTGCATTACAGTTAGCTCTTTGTTTTCCTCTTTAAAGTAGTTCAAAGCAATAGTTTGGCCTCTTTCCAGGTTCATTCCAGTCCCCTGTTCAAATTCTGAATTTAGTCATTCTGGCATCCAACGATGCTTCCAATATTTCCTCTGGACTAGCATTTCAAGGATCAGTAGTATCAAGCTCTCTTAAACAAATTCTTCATTTTATAATCATTCTCTTTTTTACTGTCTTTGAATTTGAAATAGATGTTTGCTTTGTTATCAGTGTTATTTGGCTAGTAATATTATCATGTGTTACAGGATCTCATCAACTTCAATAAAGTTCTAGAGAGACATCTACCACATGGGTCTGGGTGTTGAGGGATTCTTTTATTGCAATCAACAGAAACAAACTCTGACTGACCTAAGGAAGGGGAAAAGATATTTATCACATGAATACAGTAAAGTTCGCAGAATGTGGAGGAAGAACTGAAGGATAAGGGGTTAAGTACTGGAATCAACGGCTCCTCTTGAAGGAGAAATGGAGGAAGAGATGTTCCCCCCAAATTAAAGGGGGTGATGTTACTAGGAAATAAGGGAAAAGAGGTTGGCAGACCATAACAACACAGGGACACAATCCAGTCAAATTCAAATTCTAATTATTTGAGATTTTACTCTTTAAAAAGTGCCTTTGTTTCTCTTCTAGCCACTTACACTAGATGATTTAGACAGAAAACTCAAAGGGCTCATCTCTCACTTTCAAAGACAATGCTAAATAGTCATCTCTCCTTTTTTCTCCTTTGGATTTGTCCTACTCTCACTCGTTTTCCAAAAGCACAGAGTTCATAAGGCTTTTTTTTTTTTTAAAAAGTAGATCAGTGTAAAATCAAAACACTACTCTCAAAAAGAGTATATAGAGAAGTTATTTCTCTTTGCTTTGGCTCTCCTTCCAGCTGTCCTCTTACCCCATCCATCTCATAATATTCAACCTGGGGAGGTAGGAAAAAGGTATCTATCTTATCCTCTAGAATAGAGAATGTTTATACCTCTTCTCAAACTTTTCTTTCCTGGATATCTCTCTATTTCTCTTTCTTCAGTTTGTCTTTAAGATCTACTATGAATCTTTTCTGAGAAAACTGAGACAAGGAAATAGGTTAGAGGTCATATCAAACAGTATATTCTTTTCACCGCCCATTTTCACATTTCAGGATAGGAGATCAGCATCCAGAAATGCTACAGTGTATTATAGAAAATGTCAGCTTTAAACAAAAAATTTATGAGACATGCAAAGAAACAGTGGTGTGACCCATACATAGGAAAAAAGCAAGCAACAGAAAGTACTTAGGATAGGGCCTGACTGTTACTAACTTAACAGCCAGTAGAGTTAGTTGACCCTTGAGCAACACAGATATGAACAGCATGGGTCCACTTATATGGGATTTTTTTTCAGTAAATATACTGGAGAAATGTTAAGATTTGCAAAAATTTGAAAAAACTCATAGATGAACAACATAGCCTAGAAATACCAAAAAATTAAGAGAAAGGTATGTCATAAACGCATAAAATACATGTAGATATATTTTATAGATATATATATATGCATATAACATTAAAAATATGTTAATTGATTATGTTTCAGTAAGGCTTCCATTCAACTAATAATAGTTAAGTTTTGGGAGAGTCAAAAGTTATACACAGAATTTTGACCGTAAGGGAGGTCGGCACCCCTAACGCCTACATTGTTCAAAGGTCAACTGCACATATGTTCAAAGAACTAAAGAAAGTCATACCTAAAAAATTAAAGAAAGGAACAATGATAGAGAATATCAATATGAGATACAAATTATTTTAAAAATAACCCAGTGGAAATGCTAGAGTTGAAAATTACAATAACAGAAATGAACATTTTTCTAGCAGAGCTAAACAGTAGATCTAAGCTGGCAGAAGGAAGAATCAGCTAACTTTAAAATAGATCAATGGAGATTATGCAATCTGAAAACAGTGATATAAAAAATAAAGTAAAATGATCAAAGCCTCTGACAAATGTGAAACAATATTTAAGCACTCAAACATACACTAAATGGAAGTACTGGAAAGGGAGGAGAGAGAGAGGAGCATTAAAAAATTTAAAGTAATCATTGCTGCAAATTTTAAAAATTTGATGAAGAACATTAATCTACCCGTCCAAAATTCTCAAAGGACTCAATGTAGGACAGATGCAAAGAGATCTATACCGAAACACATCATCATCAAGTGTTGAAAGACAAAGATAAAATTTTGAAAGGAGCATAGAATATTAATTCAGTACATGGAAAGAAACCCCAGTAAGATTAACAGCTCACTTCTCATAAAATAACAACAGAGGCCAGAAGTCATTGGGATTACATGTTCAAAGTGCTGGTTTAGAGACTTCCTTGGTGGTCTAGTGGCTAAGACTCCACACTCCCAGTGCAGGGGACCCAGTATCGATCTCTGGTCAGGGAACTACATCCCACATGCTGCAACTAAGGGTTCACATGCTGTAACTAAAAATCCTGCATGCTGCAACTAAAAAGATACCGCATACCGCAAGGAAGATCCCGTATGTGGCAAAGAGGCTCCCACGGGCCGCAACTAAGACCTGTGGCGGCCAAATAAATAAACGAATAAATATTTTAAAATAAACAGGTAACTAATTCAAAGTGCTGGTTTAAAAAAGTCAACCAAAATGTTACATACAGAAAAACGATCTTTCAAAAATTAAGGCAAAATAAAGACATTCCAAGATAACAAAAACTGAGAGAATTCACTGTTAGCAGACCTGTCTTTCAAAAAATACTAAAGGAAGTTCTTTAAGCAAAAAAGAAGTGACACCAGACAGTGATTCAAATCCACAGGTACAAACAAAGGGTGCCGGTAAAGGTTATCATATCGTTAATTATAAAAGACTAATTTTATTTCTCCTCAAAGCTGATTTTAAAAGCAATTGCATAAAACTATATACATATATATATATAATTTATTGTTGAGCCTACAAAATAAATATAGAAATGTAACACATTTGATGAATATTTGCAGAAACAAAGCTATATTCAGGTAAGGAAATGACATAAGATGGTAACTCAAATGCATAGGAAGAAATTTTTAAAACCAGAAATGGTAAATTAGAAGGTAAATGTTTAAAACAAAAAAAGCTATAAATATGTATTTACCCTTCTGTCTTAGCTCATTTAAAAGTAAGACTAAAATATATAAAGTAGTACTATCAATAAGGTATAGTGGGTTTGTAACATTTATAGATGTGATATGTATAAAAATAATAGCTAAAATGTGAGAGGGGGGAATAGAGCTATATATGAGTAAATTTTCTCTATCTCATTGAAATTATGTTAGTATAAATCTGATTCTGATTGTTTAAAATATATTTTCTGATAAGTTAATATATATACTGTAAGTCTTAGAGTAACCACTGAGAGATTAGCTCAAAAAATATAGTTTTAAAAATCATCAAAGTTATTACAAAGTTGCACTAGAAAATATCCAATCAATGCAAATATAGAAATATAGAAAACAAAAGCAAAATGGCAGACATAACTCAAACCATGTCAATAAGAACATTAAACATGAATGAATTAATACAATTAAAAGGCAAAGATTGGTAGAATGGATAAGAAGACAAGTGCCAACTGTATGCTGTTTATAGGAGACACACTTTTGATTCAAATACACAAATAGTTTGAAAGAAAAGGGATAGAAAAAAATATATCATGCAAATTGCCACTCTAAGAAAGCTAGATTGCCTGTATTGTGCCTATAAGACATAACGCCTCTGAGACAAAATAGACTTTAAAACAAAAAAGTTACTAGAAATAAAGAAGGATATTGTATAACTGTAAAAGACTTAAGTGATCAGGAATATATAACAATTATATATGCATCTAAAAACAGAGCCCCCAAAATACTTGAAGCAAAAATGGACAGAATTAAAGGAGAAATATGCAATTCAACAATAACAGTTGGAGATTTCAATACCCCAGTTTTAATAATGGTTAAAATAACTACACAGAAGATCAACAAGAGTGTAGAAAATGTGGACACACTAAAAACTGACTAGACCTAAAGACAGCTTTAGAATACTTCACCCAACAACAGCAGAATACACATTCTTCTTAAAAACAGACAGGATATTCTCCAGAATAGAACATATGATAGGCTATAAAACAAGTGGCAACAAACTTAAAAGTATTGAAATTATACAAAGTATGTTCTCTGACCACAGTGGAATGAAATTAGAAACCAGTAACAGGGAATTTGGGAATTGTACAAACATATGGCTATTAAACAACACACTCCTAAACAACCAATCAGTCAAGGCAGAAATCACAGGGAAACAAAATACTTTGAGACAAATGAAAACAAAAATACAATGTACCACAACTTATGGGATATAACTAAAGGGGTGCTTAGAAGAAAATTTATGTTTGTAAATACATATATATATATTTTTTAAGTAAGAGCTCCATTCAGTAGCTTAACCTTTGATATAAGAAATGAGAAAATAGGAGTAAACTATGCTCAAAGCAAAAGGAAGGAAAGAAATAATATGAGTGGAAATAAATGATGTAGAGAATAGAAAGACTATAGGAAAAAATCAACAAAACCAAAAAACACAGACTGGATGGCTTGAACAACAGAAATTTATTTCTCACAGTCTGGAGGCTGGAAGTTCAAGATCAAGGTGTCAACAAGTTTGGTTTATTACGAAGCCTCTCTCTTTGACTTCTGTGTACTCATGTGTTATCCCCTCAGTCTGTGGGTTGTCTGTGTTCTAATTTCCTCCTCTTATATAAGGACACAAGTCATATCAGATTAGGGCTCATCCATATGAATTCATTTTATCCTACTTAGCTTTTAAAGGCCCTATCTCCAAATACAGTCACATTCTGATGTACTAGGGTTGGACTTCAACATATGAGTTTTAGGGGTACACAATTCAGTCCATTACAGTGGTGATACTTGCAAAACTCTGTGAATATACTAAAAACCATTGATTCATGCAGCTTAAATGGGTAAATTTTATAGTATGTGAATTATATCTCAATAAAGCCATTGTTAAAAAAAAAAGAAATAGGGGGAGATATTTAAGATTTTCAAGAAGAAAAGTAAAACGATCCACCTAAGTTGTATAAAACATCTTCCAGGGGCTTCCCTAAGAATCTGCCTGCCAATGCAGGGGACACGGGTTCGAGCCCTGGTCCAGGAAGATCCCACATGCCGCGGAGCAACTAAGCCCGTGCGCCACAACTACTGAGCCTGCGCTCTAGGGCCCATGAGCCACAAATACTGAGCCCGCACACCCCAACTACTGAAGCCCACACACCTAGAGCCCATGCTCCATAGCAAGAGAAGCCACTGCAATGAGAAGCCCGCGCACTGCAACAAAGACCCAATACAGCCAAAAATAAATAAATAAATTAAAAAAAAAAACAAACAAAAAAAACATCTTCCAGCAGCCACCCTCTAGGATGAAAGTACAAGGAAGCTGGAGGTGAATTGGGCCACAGGAGATTATTGCAATAATCTGGTTGGATGTCCTAGGAATCTTAACTAGACCAGGAGCACTAAAGTGGGAAAGAAGAGAGAAGATAGGAATGACTTTGCCTGGTTAGATATAACCCCTTAACAGAAAACACTTCTAAGGGCAGGCTACAAAGCTGACTCCATGGGCTGACGGCACAGACAAACGGTGTGGTGTGCAAGATCCTGAGGAGTCTTGGGAACCTTGAAGACCTGACCAACATCAGTGCCTAAAACCTCCATATTGCTTTGTTTTAAATTGCTTTGAATAAAATAAAATTTTAGCTAAGCAGCCCATTAACTTATTAGCATTCACTAATATATTTAGCACAGATGATTCTCAAGGATCTGTGCTCACTTGGCAGGCTCTGAGGGCTGTGACAGTCTTGCAGGTTCTGTCGGGGGCTGGGGGGAAGGCAAGAATGAGAGATGCAGAGCAGGTATGAGGATGGTCTCACAACATGCTGCCTATGTGACTCAGATGGGCAAGTGCACAGGTAGCTCAGAGAGGAGGTCAGGCAAGGGCATGGAAACCACATCTCCTCGGTTGGCATGGGCCGCTGTATTGGGGTATTGGTGCAACCTTGATTTAACAGGGAAACAGCTTTCATCTGCTGATTTTCTATTATTTCTTGTTTACGACTTGATTTTCTCATCTGTTTCACTGCAACCACAAGAGTCCAGAGCATCATCTCTAAAAGGTGATACTTACTCTGTGTTCATGTATGTATATGTGAGTATGCCGCGCTCTCTCTCTCTCTCTCTCTCTCTCTCTCTCACACACACACACACACACACACACACACACACACACACACACACACACACAACTGGCCCAAGAAAACTTAAAGAAGCACATCTTGTCTCTGGGTCCCCAGCCTTCCCTTAGACTGCCCTTTCTCTGCTCTGTCAAGAGCTCAGCTCTCTCCACTCTTCCCTTCCTTCTCCCTCTCACCACCTACTTTTTTAAAAAATTGGATTCCAATCATTTAAAGAGAGAATTCAGCCCAGTGGAGTGAAAAAGAGCAAGAGATTTGACGCTTGAAGATATCCATTTGATCTATAGCAGCTCTATCATTGACCAAGTGTGTAACCTCAGGACTCTTACTATCTCTGACCCTAGGTTTCCTCATCCATAAAACAACTATAACAACATCACCAGCTTCACGGGGTTGTTATTAAGGTCTAATGAAATCATAGGTATGAAAGTACATGCAAGGCTCTAAATAAATATGAGGCATTATTACTCCTCCCTAGAGCATTAATACCTGAACACCTTTACGATTCTGTGGCATGAAAGTTTAGCACCGAGCCAGGAGGTGGAAGAATATCTGGGGTGAGGGCAGGAGGTCTCCCAGACTCCATGTGGAGGCAAGTGCTTCCTTTCTGCCTACAAAGAAGACCTCTTTACACACACACACACACGCTTTTAATTTCTCTCTCTCTCTCTCTCTCTCTCTCTCACACACACACACACACACACACACACACACACAACTGGCCCAAGAAAACTTAAAGAAGCACATCTTGTCTCTGGGTCCCCAGCCTTCCCTTAGACTGCCCTTTCTCTGCTCTGTCAAGAGCTCAGCTCTCTCCACTCTTCCCTTCCTTCTCCCTCTCACCACCTACTTTTTTAAAAAATTGGATTCCAATCATTTAAAGAGAGAATTCAGCCCAGTGGAGTGAAAAAGAGCAAGAGATTTGACGCTTGAAGATATCCATTTGATCTATAGCAGCTCTATCATTGACCAAGTGTGTAACCTCAGGACTCTTACTATCTCTGACCCTAGGTTTCCTCATCCATAAAACAACTATAACAACATCACCAGCTTCACGGGGTTGTTATTAAGGTCTAATGAAATCATAGGTATGAAAGTACATGCAAGGCTCTAAATAAATATGAGGCATTATTACTCCTCCCTAGAGCATTAATACCTGAACACCTTTACGATTCTGTGGCATGAAAGTTTAGCACCGAGCCAGGAGGTGGAAGAATATCTGGGGTGAGGGCAGGAGGTCTCCCAGACTCCATGTGGAGGCAAGTGCTTCCTTTCTGCCTACAAAGAAGACCTCTTTACACACACACACACACGCTTTTAATTTCTAAATCTACTCCAAATGTTCTATTCGGGTCTCAAGGGTGCATTTTCACACCCTTCTGGCTGAACTCAGAAGTGGAAAATTCCCAGAAACGAAGTTCTCTCCTCAGCTGTCCAATTTCGGGTTTGATAAGCTGAATAGACCACGATGAAGGGTGTTTCATTTGTTTTGCACCCTCTGGTGGACTGTGCCTGGAGGTACAGGGGCTGCTCTGGAATTGCCAAGAAGCTGCAGCACCCTCCTGTCATTGTCCCAGGGCACGAGGAGAGGTGGGATAAGGCCAGGGTGCTGGCAGGCTAGTCAGCATCAATGAGAAAAGAGGCTCTGCAGAAAGTAACAGAAGAGACCCCTGACCCCTCTTTCTTGAACAGTGAGTAACAATCTACAAGTAACTGGAGGGGCACCTCTTACCCCTACACCCCTAAAGGCTGGCTGGCAGCTCCTTTCTAGGTGATCATGCTCACCCTGGTTCTTCTTACCAGAGTGTAAGCCTCTTGAGGGTAGGAAGACATCCACATCGTCTTTGCACTTTATTTTTCCCCTTCCACTCCCACCGCTACACACACACATACACACAGCAAACTAGACTGAGGCTAGGACTGAGCAAATGCTTACTGTTACACTGAATTGAGCCAGCAAAGGCCTCTTAAGCCTCAAAAGAGAGGTTTTAGATGAGGTTCTCTAACCACCTTGGAGTGCGTGGGGTTCCCCCATCCCCTTTTCGACCCCCAGTGCAATGGAGACACCAGCAGTCACTGATGAGGTAATGAGGTCGTAGATGTGCGGCTAAGCCACAGGTTTTATTCAGAATCCAGCAGATCCATCCACAGACATTTACTAAGTGCATGATCTATTTTGAGCATTGTGTGACATGCTTTAGGCCAACGGGTAGGAGGGAAGAGGGGAAGCAGAGAATAAGACGATTGTGCTCACGCCTTCAAAATGCTCTTAGGCCTAACGAGGAAACAAGATTCATTCACAGGACATAAACGCAAGCCCAGCACTGTCAAGTGTGGACCAGCTAACTCAACCATAACTGCCACAGCAGAGAAGAGACTAGGGTGGCCAGGGAAGAAGGCGTGGAGGAGGTGCTCGGGCCTCCAGCCACCCCTAGAATCTAATTGAAAAATTCTGCTGAGTATAGCATCTTTCAGAGCGGCCTGGGGCTTCCTAATGGGACATGGTAATGCTGCCCCTGGACAAATCATGTGCTTCTTCCAGGCTTTTCCCCTGCATGATTGCCTTCCCCTCTCATCTCTACCTTTTCAAATTCTATTCATTCCTCTGTCCCTACTTTCCACATCCCGGGAGAGTCTGCCTAATCACCCCAAGCTCACTGACGTCCTCTTCTCCTCTAAATGCCTACAATACCTTACAATCTGTATCGCATGACAAAGCACAATATGATAACCTTATATTTTCTGACACTTTATACGGATGCGCCTCATCTTCTCAACTTAGATTGTTAGCTTTGTAAGGTAGGAGTGAGGCTGTCTCCTTTGGCCACCCCAGGGTGCCTAGAAGGCTGCTGTACACATAGGAGGGACCCAGTACAATACATGCAGATGTCACCTCCCTGGGGCCTCCAGCAGAGAAGGGAGGCGCTCCCTTCTGGCTGGGGAAGTGGCTGCAACCAGACTCCTGGGCTGTGACTCAGGAAGTTAGCAGCCAATGAGAAGGGGAGACCCTTCCAGCTACAGTGATGCAAGGGTATCCCTGCCAACAGGCCTTAAGTCTGACCTTCCCCCATTAAGACACTCCTCCTCCTACTCCAAGCTTTGTGGGTTTTAGGGCTTCTCTTCCCCTTCAAGGCAAGCTCTAATAGCCACTTTAGCTGACGTTCACCTGGACAACAACGGAGGAAAGAAGAGACATCATGATTTGGTTGCCTCAGACTCCAAAAGGCTTATTCTGAGACCCACGGGGCTTCGAAAAGAGTTTCTGTGGAACTCTCTTAAGGATGCCCTCCCAAAGCGTGTTTCCAAAATATTGGTTTTGCTGGAATGTTAAGGCACAAAAAGTAGTCTTAAGTCAGATATGTTTTGAAACACTGAGTTAGAAGAATTGAAACAGAATTTCGTGTTTTGTTTCATTTTTCCTGCAGAAAGTTCCAGAGCCCTTAATGGGCATTATAATTCTCCAAGAAGAGGCTGAACCACATCGCTCCAAGTGTATTTGGCCAGGCAACGTTTTTTCCAAGACCGCTTCCCACAAAACACTTTCGGAAATGCTGTTTAGGACTTCCATTTCAATCTTCTTGAAAATTGTCCACAAAGTTTTCAAAGCTGCTTCCCCAAGCATTTTATTTCCTTTAGAAATTGTGATATAGATACATACAAATAAAATTAATTTCTCTGGATACCAAAGTTAGACACTCATGACAGAAAATTTGGAGAATGAAGAAATATACAAAGAGGAAAATCTAAAACCATGGAAAAGAGAATAACATTCCAGTCCCACAGGGGTTTTTCTATTGAAAACGAGTTCATCCTACAGAATTTCTGCTACTTGGAGGGTCCTGTCCAGATACAACCTTGCCTTTTTGCCCTACAGGTCACAGGTGTACCTCTTTCTCCATTTCTTCTATTGAACCCTGCTGAGCAAAGGTCACTTGCTCCTTACCCAGCCCCAATGTGCTCTAGTCCTCACCAAAATCAACACCCTCAGAAGTAAAAGCAAATATAAAATCTGAATAGGTGCTGACAACATGAAGAAATCACCAATGAGCTGGAGGAGAGACCCAGGGCTCACACGAGGGTCGTCACATTTTGCCAGGCACCTCCAAGTTATCCAAGTATCACTAGCATTTAATGGAGCTGATTTCCAGTGTGAGGAGACCAAGGGACAAAGAGGGGGGATTTGAATTTTGGTTTCCTTGTGGGCAAAATGAAGAGATTGGATTACACAATATCTAAAATCACTTTCAATGTGACTAGTCGATACAACGACCATTGCTCAATTATTAGACCCAAACTAGTAACTTGGTAAATGCCTAAGAGAAAGCAGCGCCAATGGCAAAGAAGTCCAGATCTACCATATATCTCAAAGTATTATAACTAAATTCTCTCTCCTCCCCATATTTTCACATACTTTACACCCAGGTGAAATCGTATTTTCAAGGAAAGTATTTAGAGGATAAAGAAGTTACCAAAGGGCAGCACAAGAGCATGTGGAGAGTCTTTAAGAGGAAAGACACACATAGATGCCCCACTTTGCTTGGCACCAACTCTGATTGCCTCCCTGCCCATATTCTTCTCTATTCCAGGTGGCCTTCCAATTAGGATTTTCAACTGATTATGCAATAACTTTAGGCCAACTAGGAATAAAAGTATTAAATGAGATAATAGGTAAGGAAAAAAAAGTTAGTCATTGTTATTTTAAGTATATGTTTTCAGGAAATTATCATATTCTAAAGCCTGGAAATCAAACAAAAGAGAAAATACACAAACATTGTTTGGCTTTAGTAACAAGATGATAAGGGAAGCTGTTCTCCTTATTAGCCACTAGGTAGGTTCTCCCTGCAAAGATCCAAGTGGGATGTCACACTAGAAAGGCAACAGTCAGGAAATGATATACTAGCAGTGTTAGTCTTCAATTCCTTACACCACCTAAGACCAGTCCATTTTCTTTAGAAGCGTCTTTTAAATCAGTTCTTTATGATTTTCCTCCCCCGTGGTCAACCTAAACAAGTTCAGCCTCATTACTGTAATTCTAGCACTCCCGTGGTGCTTTCTGACTTCAGCCTTCCGCGAGCCTGCCCAGTGCCACCAAATTGTCTTAATTTGCCACTTTGATTTTTGATCCTCTTCCTCCTCTACCTAAAAGCCTTCTCAGTTTCCCTCTAGGTATAGTTTTAAATCCAAACTCCTCAGCTTAACACATGCTGTTCTCTGCAATAGAATATTCCAGCCTCTCCCTTTCCGTTCACTGCCAGCCGTTGGCTGGACCCAACCAAAGCCAGAAGGCAAGACAGCCCACTGGTGCAACCCATTCCTGCAGCCCCTGTGGCACAGAGCAGCTGGAAAAGGATAGGAAATGGATCTGGAGGGGGGTGGTGGGGAATAAGCAACCAAATCACTAACATAGTTTTTTGTTGTTTTTTTTTAAAATTTATTTATTTTTGGCTGCATTGGGTCTTTGTTTGCTGTGCGCGCACTTTCTTTAGTTGTGGAGAGCGGGGGTTACTCTTTGTTGCGGTGCCTGGGCTTCTCATTGCGGTGGCTTCTCTTGTTGTGGAGCACGGGCTCTAGGCGCGCAGGCTTTGGTAGCTGTGGCGCATGCACTCAGTAGTTGTGGCTCTCGGGCTCTAGAGCACAGGCTCAGTAGTTGCGGCACACGGGCTTAGTTGCTCCGTGGCGTGGGGGATCTTCCCAGACCAGGGCTCGAACCCGTGTCCCCTGCACTGGCAGGCGGATTCTTAACCACGGCGCCACCAGGGAAGCCCTTTTAACATAGTTTTTAAAAATGCAGAAGTGTAGAAAATTGAACCCCAAAGTACCTGGAAAAAATAGGAGTTAATATCAATATGGTCTTGAATGTAGGTCTTTCTAAGCATGACCAGCAATGGCAGAGCTTGGGCTGGACCCCAGTCAGTTTGTCTTCAGAACCATGCTTTATGTATTTCTTAATGTAAATATATACAAATTAAAATAAAGAGCTTTTCAAGGTTAAAAAATCAGTAGTATATTGTAAAAATCCAAAAACTGTTTGATTTCAGTAATAATCAAAGAAATTTAGTTACATATGTGACACTACTTTAGTCTATCAAATTGGCAAAGTTTTAAAATAATCGATCACCTACTATTTTCCCAAGTATGATTCGATGGGTAGCAGTGTACACTGATACAACTTTCTTGGGATCAGTTGGGCAACAAATATCAAAACCCTTAATTTTTTTGTACCCTTAGACTTTGATCTAAAGAATAAAGCATGAATGTTCACAAAGTCTTAGCAACAAAGATGTTTAGAGCAAAAATGTGACAAAATGACAAGATGTTGGATATAAATTAAATATTCCTAAAAGATAGTTAAATAAATTATGATATTCCTATATGAACCACATACTCAGGAACCATGATATATGATATTCTAGAAGATTTTTATGACATGGAAAGATATTCAGATATACTGCTGACAGAAAAAGGAATTCAAAAAATATTGTGAATAGCATAGTCTTGCTTATGTTAAAAGATGCATTTAAAAAACATAAAAAATGATACAAAATGTTGTCAGTGGATATCTTTGGGTGACAGGATTCAAGTGGTTTTTATGTATTTATTTGTTGCTTATCTGTACTTTTCAAATTTTCTGCATGAAATACTTTTGTAATAAGACAAGCACAATAAAAACATTAGAAATTAATAAAGAAGTGCTTCTTTTATATGCAGAGTGATTTTGTACATGATCCCCAGCTGCTAAATGATGCCATTCAGGATGAGTGCTATACAACTGCAGAGACACATTCTCTGGTAAGTTAGCACTAATTTCCAAATAAAATGTAAAATAATAATAATAATCAACTATAATTCCAAATAATTTTTCCAAGTGCCGGAAAGGGACGAGAAGTAAAAATGACTAGACTCACAGATAGAAAACAAACTTATGGTTACCAAAGGAGAAAGGGTGTGAGGGATAAATTAGGAGTACGGGATTGACAGATACACACGACTATATATAAAATAGATAAGCAACAAGGACCTACTGTATAGCACAGGGAATTATATTCAGTATCTTGCAATAACCTATAATGGAAAAGAATCTGAAAAAAATAGATAGATAGATGATAGATACGTAGATAACTGAATCACTTTGCTTTACACGTGAAACTATCACGTTAGAAATCAACTATACCTCAATTAAAAAAAAAAGATACAAGTGACTTCATCACATCAAAAACTGGCAGCATGAAAACAACGAACCTGACTTCTTCATTTATACTTCTGGGCTGCAGCTTTTAGACCATGCTGCTTTGTACCAACTTCCAATGCCTACAAAACCCTTTGTGAATCTAAACCACAGAAAGAAAGAACCCTTGTCTAGCAGCTAAGGCAATCTGCCAATTTATTTCCATCCTTCATCGAATTCTCAGTTGGCCAGCTAAGTGAAAAAGGTAACCAGAGACAGGGGAGAAGGCCACTGATAAGAATGACAGATAAGTAAATAAAACATTCATAAGAGTCAGCTCTCTGTGCCTCAAACCCATTTTATGTGATTCTCAGAGAACATGGCTGTTTAAAGAATCAATGTTGCATGCAAAAAGAATTGACAAGGGAACAAAAATAATGACACAGAATGCAGATGTGCATATTATAACACATGGAATATGATATGAGAAGGATACACCTAGAGAAGGGCTGCTCTTTGGCTAAACCAGAGTCTTCTAGTCCTTCGAGAAGTCTTGTCTTTCACTATTTGGAAATACCTCCCTGGTGAAGCTGGTCACATCAGGTGTAGGACGCTTGTTCCTACTGTTACTTACACAGGCCCATTGATTTATATTTGCTTTATCTTTGCAGTCAGGGCAGTATTTCATAGGTAGAAGGCATTTGGCATAGCTATGTTAAATAGATTCCTCTCCAAACTGTGAGAAAATATCACCTGAGGCTAAGAAGATTATTTCTCCCTTTTCATGTTCAAGTGCTATGTGCTCCAGTAGAGGTCAGCCTCTCACAGTTGATCCAAGGACGCAGAGAAGCCCCTCCCTCCCGACCTGATCACCCTCAAAATCCTCCCCTTCTAGCTGATGGTACAGTGCAAAGAATCCCACAAATAGAAATCACTACTTGAGGACTGGGGGCAAGTTATTTAACATCTCTAAGCTTCAGTGTCCTTATCTGTTAAAAACGGGGAGGAGGAAAGGAAGTGTTTTATAAGTAAAGTTATGTAACAGAATCTAGCACAATAGCTGACACAAAATACATCCCAGTGAGTGGCATTTCCTTGCTTTTTTCCTTCTTCCTTGAAATCTCTCCATTCCACCATCGGCAATAAGACAGATACCCCCAGCAGAAGTCTCGATTGGCTGAAGTTTACACTGAGTGATCAATCACCAAGAGTAGATCCTTTCTTGAAACTTTCCAAAAGGAAGAGAGAACTGGGTGCCAACAAGAGATGGAAGATATGAACAGAAGCGAGATATGGAGGGGCTAGACTTGGTTAGAAAGAAAACAACTGCGTGGAAAGCTAAATCAACAACATCACCTAGTATTAGTTCTCACAACACCAAAGTCAGGCGAAAATAGCTTCAAGTTTTTAGGAACTAGACATATACACTGAAGTCTAGTGGTTACATAAAATATTCTGAATGTCAAAACCAAGAAACACATTAGAGGGAAGGTGTGGAGAGGCTTGGGTTCTTGCCTCCTCCTCGCACCCCCAAGTCCTGCAGGAACCAAATAGCACATTTGTTGAGAGAAACACACAAACGTGGGCACACGGTTCCAATCTCCATCCTGCCACGGAATCGTTGTGACTTTAGACAAATTGCCTCATTTCTCCCATCAGTCAAATGGGGCTAACAGTGACTTAGTAATGAATTACTGAACAAGATAAATAAGATAATCAATGTAGAACATTTAGCATGATGTCTGGCAGTTTCGGTCCCTAAAAAAGTGGGAAGCTCTATTCATTATCTGTGTGATCCTAGGAAGACACTTGCCCCCTGGGCATGAGTTTCTTCATCTCTAGAAGGGGGAGCAAGGAAGTGAAAGATAACCTCTTGGATGCTTCGGGAACTACAAATCACCTGACCTGGTGCAGAGCCCCAGCCTCCCTCGGGTCAGCCCTGTGGAGGAACCAGGCAGTTGGGACTCAGGGACACAGCCCACCGGCCACAGCCTGGGGTCTGACAGCTGCTCCCATCAGGCAAAGCGATATGACAATGTGGCAAAAGAATCCATGAGAGCAGAAGATTCAATCCAGGCCAAACCGAAGGAAAGACTTTGTCAAGATGATCTAGAAAATGAAATGTGACTTCCTTTTTTTGTGGTTTAAGGTCAAGAAATGAGAAGGGCTACCAAGCTGAGCTTAGTCTCCAGAGACTTCCGCAGGATCACATGTCTCTTCAGCAATGCTATTTTAACTGATGTAAGTGTGAAGGAGTTGGAACCCCAGGGATTGAATTTCTGCTGAAATACACATGTGTTTGGGGGGGAAAAAAAAAAAAACAGAGCTCTTGACCCAGAGAATGCAAAGCTTTTGGGAAACTGTTTTAAGCCTGATACAGAAGGTATCGGATGCCATCTGCCTTTCAGGGCTTCCCTCGTGTTGTAGGTTAGCGTGAGCTCACACCTGGCCATCCTGGCCCGGGGCTAGGGGAGGGAAGGGGCGGACACCTGTCTTAGCCTGTCTCACATTTACACACACACATTCCTAGGCCTGGGAACTTTTTTCTCCCACAAAGACATGTTTTATGACTACACTTGTATTTTTATGACAGAACAATCCCACATTGGTCTTAGAAGAAGTGGGGTCTAAGGAGACTGGGAGACTAGACACCTGGGCTCTGCCAGCCTCGTCCGGTCACTTACCTAATCGTGTGCTGCCAGGGCCGAGGCTGCCCCTCTGTGAGCAGGTGGGGTGAGGGTCTGCCAGCCCTCCTTTTGTGAGAGAGTCAGTTGTAGTGCATGGCAAAGAGTGTCTGACTCTCACTCCCATCCCCAGGCAACCACAGGACCCGCTGTGGCTATACGTTAGTTTGCATTTCCTAGAGTTTTATATAAGTGGAACCCTACAGGATGCACTCTTTTTTTGTCTAGCTTTTTGCTTTCAGTATAATTATCTTGAGACTTATCCACGTTGTGTATCAATCATTCATTCCTTTTCATTGCAGGGTAGTACTCCATTGTATGGATTTGCCACCATTTGCTCATCCATTCATCTTCAAATGGTTAGATATTTTGGTTGTTTCCGGTTTAGGCCTATTACAAATAATGTTGCTAAGAATATTTGTGTCCAAAATAAAGAGTATTTGATTGTCATAAGGAAAGACGTGGCTGCCAGTCCTGCATGTTATCTCACCTCTCTGAGCCTCTGTGTTTTCAGCCATTAAAAAGGTACAACAAATCCTCCTCCCCAATTATGAAAATTAAGTGGCATAAAGCATGCGAAGGTTTTTTATAAAGAACTATGTACGTGTGATACTAATATTCCCCTCAGTCATTATTTATTCATAATCAAATAACTGCTGGGTGAAGTAATGGGAGGGTTTTTGCGAGTGTGTGTGTGTGTGTATGTGTGTGTGTGTAAGAAGACACTCTGCACAGAATGGAGGGATACAAACAAGTGGAATTCGGCTCCACCATCCCCCCCAAAGCACCCACCATCCGTGCAGGGCAAAAGTGGTAAACACCTAAACAATGAATAAATCATACTAGACAGCAAGGTGAGAAGATGTCCCAGGGAAGCCTACGGATCAGCACCCTGGATAGTCAGAACCAGAAAGAAAGACGGAAGTGTGAACTGCAATAGTCAGGAAGGCTTCACGGAGGACGTGAGGGTCACCTGGGTGCTTAAAGCAAGGCAGGAATAACGTGGTGGGCAGCACAGAATTGGTCAAAGATCTGTCCACACCCAGTTGTCCTGAGTGAGTGTGTAAAGTGGAGCTAAAAGGGGGCTCTTTGGAATGCTTATATCATAAAACCTTCTCACTGCAGTAGAACAAGTATTTAGTAAACTTCCTACAATATCTTTTCCAACTGAAATATGCTTGTGCCTGCTGGTTTTCAGTCCTGACGGGGCAGTATGCACGTCCAAAAGAGATGAGCTCTCACATCTCTCTGCTTGAGGGAGAAGGCTGCTCCAAAGGCTCAGCACTTGGTGGCAGCAGGAGCCTCCAAAGGCCAGAGTGAGGGTAAGGGAGGAAAAGAGAAGAACTGGTTGGAAGTCTGTGCAAGGAACAGATAGACTCCCAGGTCTCGCCCAGCGTGTACAGACAACATCACGCCATCTCCTATCCTGGCAGAGGAGGGGAGGTTTATTCTCTGAACAGAGTCAACAAAGAAGCTCTGGAAACCGGAATACTAAGCACGGTTATGGGAAGGAGGGAGACACTGCATAGAACACAGGAGCTTTCGATAGAAGATGAGTCATGAATGGTGGGCACCTCCACCTTCACCTCCACCTTCCCTAGTTAACTCTCAGAGAAGGCCACCAGGATACAGCCCCCGGCTGGAAACTAAAAAGCTCCTCTCTGTGCAACCTGACAGGTCCAGGATGAGGGTGCGGGGAGGCGGACCAAAAATACCTATAGATATTGCTGTTTGATTACAAAGTAATTACCCAGGTTCTTACTTGAGTATCCTATAGTGAGATTCAGCAATCAGAGAGCCCCGTCCCCACACACAGCTGTTCCATTCAGCCTTTGAGTACTTGGTCCTTCAAAAGGATGGCCAATCAGTATCCGAGATTTGCGGAAAGCCTATAACATAACAGACAGACTGAGAAAGCCAATAAGTGCTATGGAAGAAAAAATTTTAAATATATTTAATATAGCATAAGAGATATAAGAAAGGATGAAACAAGACCAAGATCTATGAAGAGTGCTATTTGTTGTTGAATAGAGTGCCATTTTAAAAAGAAGACAAGATGATTAACAAAGAGGTCTTGGAAATTTAAAAATATGTTAGCAGAGATTTTAAAACTTAAAAGGGTTAGAATAGAAAGTTGAGAAAAATCTCACAATGAGCATCACAAGAAGAAAAAGAGATAAGAAACACAGACAAGAATATAGGAAAATTAGACAATCAAAGAGGTAAAGGAGATATACAGTATGAATTCTAGAAAGACAAAGAAAATGGAGGGGCTAAAATGACCAAAGTAGTAATGTAAGCCATTTTTCTAAAACTGAATATAGTTTCCAGATTGAAAGGACCCACCAATGCCTAACTCAGTCATTGAAAGAAAAATCCACCCAAAGGTAC
This sequence comes from Physeter macrocephalus, assembly GCF_002837175.3. Lineage (NCBI taxonomy): Eukaryota > Metazoa > Chordata > Mammalia > Artiodactyla > Physeteridae > Physeter > Physeter macrocephalus. The sequence continues at coordinate 94,256,107 of NC_041222.1, read as the reverse complement.
TTTAAGTGAAATTTTATAACACCAAGGTTACAGAGAAGATTCTAAACTTCTAGCAACATCAGTTGCAGGAAGACAACTGTGCTGGGTTTTGAGCTTTCCCCTTAGCCTCAATCCCCCCACAGCTGGGACTCTGCCACACATTTCTCCTTCGTTAGGTGGCTTCCTGTTAGAGTCTGTCAATAGGTGGCAGAGAGGGAGACTGGGATTCTGGAGAAGGGATGAGGACAGGCTCTTTCCTGTTTCCTTCTACTCCCATCAGCATCATCTCTGTAACAGTCCTTCCCCTGGCTGGGGCAGTTGATCACTCTCCAGGCTTTGAGTATTTTATTTTTCTAGAACTCCAGAACCAATCTCAGGCTACCCCTCAGAGAGCTCAGCACTGGCTGGCCACACCTCTTCATCTGAGGTCTGGATCTTAACACCATGAGGCTCCTCCTTCAAGCTTCTGGATCTAAGGATCCCAACACCTTCCCTTCGTTGCCCTAAGTATGCTACCTCTTCCTACAATTATTATCTTTGTGTTTCCTTCGGGGCCCTCTTTCACTTTTTCAGTTCTCCAGCACCCGTTTTACCTTCCTTATATTAAATTATCTCTTTCAAATATGTAATGTGGTTTCTCTTTTCTGATTGAAACCTGGCTGGTATAGGACTTGGTACCAGGAGTGACCCCTGGAAACCAACCCTCAGAGAATTGCGGGATTTGTTTGGTACAGGCTTGATCATATACCCAAACTATTAATCAAAGATGAAGGTGGAATAAAGATATTTTCAGAAATAAAGGATCTCCAAAATGTTATCTTTCGGGCACCCAAAAAACCCACCCCATGATTTACTCTATCAAAACAGGAAGAAAACCATGATGAGAAAAGACATGGGCTCCAAGAGACAGAGGCTCCAGCACAAGCAAGGGATCAAGGAAAGGTGAGGACAATGGTGGAGAGAAGTCTTGAGATGACAGCTATGCCACAGGACAGAGCAGCCAGCCCAGACTGGAGCATCCAATTAAAAAAGAGGAGAGTGATGAGGAGCCCCTCATATGCTTATCCATATTGAGAGGAGTTTCACGTGAGAAAGATTCTGTGAGAAAGATGGAGACTGACTTGGTGAAGAGCACCTAGAAAACTAATTAAAAAAACCCCACAAATCAAAAATGGTTTCCTCCAAAGAAAACACATGGTGAGAAATATAAGAAATGCCATCATAGTATACTACATGGTTCAGCTGTGCACAATATCTACATAATCATAAGAAAAACTGTCAGCACAAAATATTAGCTGAACAAAACATCCAATTAATCCATAATGAATGCAGGTGGTGAAGAAGGCTGAATAATGTCCCCCGAAGATATCAGGCCCTAATCCCTGGAACGTGTAACTGTGACCTGATTTGAAAAAGAAAAGGGTCCTTGTTTGGTGTGATTAAATTAAGGATTTTGAGATGAGAAGATTATCCTGGATTACCTGGTGGTCCTAAATGTAATCACATGTATCCATATAAAAGGGAGCCATATGGAGGTCAGACAGACACACAGAGGAGAAGGCACAGTATGAAGATGGAGGCTTAAATCAAAGTGATATGGTCACAAACCAAGGAATGCTGGCAGCCACCAGAAGCCAAAAGAAGCAAGGAATAGAATCTCCCCCAGAGCTTTTGGAGGGAGTGCTGCCCTGTCAACAACTTGATTTTGGCCCAGCGATACTAATTTTAGGTTTATGGAAATATGAAAGAATACATTTTTTCTGTTGTTTCAAGCCACTAAGTTTGTGGTAATTTGTTATAGCAGCAGCAGGAAACTAATATGGTGGTGGGGAAGGTTGCTTAGGAAAAGAGATGAAAAAGAGATAAATTTCACATCTTCTATAACAGGAAGTCAATAGATTTTTGTCTAAAATGGAAAAGTCAGCAAATAGTAATAAATGCAAGTGGTAGCCATCAGAAGAAAGAGTTACTACATACAGAAATCTGTAGCATTTCTTTACACTAACAATGAAATATCAGAAAGAGAAAGTTTTTTAAAATCTCTTTTAAAATTGCATCCAAAAATAAAATACTTAGGAATAAATCTGACCAAGGAGGTGAAAGACTTATATGCTGAGAACTATAAAACATGGATCAAGGAAATTGAAGATGACTCAAAGAAATGAAAAGATATTCCATGTTCTTGGATTGGAAGAATTAATATTATTAAAATGGCCCTACTACCCAAAGCAATCTACAGATTTAATGTGAACTCTATCAAATTACCCATTACATTTTTTTTTAAAGAACTAGAACAAATAATCCTAAAAATTATATGGAACCACAAAAGACCCAGAATTGACAAGGCGATCCTGAGGAAAAAGAACAAAGCTGGAGGCATAACCCTCTCAGACTTCAGACAATACTACAAAGCCACAGTAATTAAAACCGTGTGGCATGGACACAAAACATACAAATGGATCGATGGAACAGAATAGAGAGCCCAGAAATAAACCCACACACCTATGATCAATTAATCTTTGACAAAGGAGGCAAGAATATACAATGGAGAAAAGACAGCCTCTTCAGCAAGTGGTGTTGGGGAAGCTGGCCAGCTGCATGTAAATCAATGAAGTTAGAACACACCCTCATACCATATACAAAAATAAACTCAAAATGGCATAAAGACTTAAAAAGACAGGACACCGTAAAACTCCTAGAAGGAAACATAGGCAAAACATTCTCTGATGTAAATCATAGCGATGTTTTCTTAGGTCAGTCTCCCAAGGCAATAGAAATAAAAGCAAAAATAAACAAATGGGACCTAATCAAACTTACAAGTTATCTATCTAAGTAGTAAAAGCAGTTTCTGAAGTTAGGTCTTTGGCTACCACATCCTCTGCTCTTGCCATCTCATTAGGGACCTAATAAACACTTGCTGAATTGAACTGTACTGAAAATAAACTTGCAGCAATGCCTGTTCTATGATTAGGAGGGAAGGAGCATAAGACAATGCTGACAGAAGAATGAAATGAGTTGGAAAGTAAAATATGGTTCCAGAGAAATCACAGAGTCAGATGATGAAAGTAGGCTATATTGCCCCTCTCACTTACCCAAGCCCTATGAAATCTGGAACTACAGAGCGACAAAAAAAAAAAAAGGCATTCCAAGGCAAGCAACGTCCATCTGGGAGCAGGGCAGTCTGGCTATAAGCATTGAACAAAGCCAGAAGAGAACAGAAAAAGTCTCCGTCAGACAATCCACCCATTTAAACCTGATCTGCCAAACTAGGGCTCCTCTCTCTCCCGTTCCAATTAACAGCTCTGCTCCCAGCAACCGACATGCTGAATCACCCTCCAGTGCCACAGCTGATGGCTCATAAGGCTTTGGGCTCATCTAATCCTCTAATAGCCTGGGGCTGTATTAGTGTCAGAGTAGCAAATTTTCTCCCAAATTGGAACTTTATTATTTTATTGTACAAAAGTCAGCAGGGTTCTTGAAGGAACTGAAAACCATCTGTTAACCCTTTCCAATCTCATTTCCCATAACTGCCATCAGAAAATATGACTTCATGTCAAAGAAATACCTTTGGGTCGCATCCCCATGAAGTTTCTGGCACCAACGTGAGTACAGATTGAGAGCGGAAGACCAGTTAGTTGCCTAGTCCTTTCTTGCCTCCCATGACAAATTGTATCCTGCTTTCTTAACATTAATTATGCGTGATTCTGTGATTTACAATAAATACTTTTTTTTTTTTTTTTTTTCCGGTACACGGGCCTCTCACTGCTGTGGCCTCTCCCGTTGCGGAGCACAGGCTCCGGACGCGCAGGCTCAGCGGCCATGGCTCACGGGCCTAGCCGCTCCGCGGCATGTGGGATCTTCCCGGACCGGGGCACAAACCCGGGTCCCCTGCATCGGCAGGCGGACTCTCAACCACTGCGCCACCAGGGAAGCCCTAAAAACATTTTTAAGGGATTATATTTTATTTTACTTTTTAAATTTAATTCTTAAAATTGAAGTTTAGTTGATGTAAAATATTATGTAAGTTATAAATACGTATTTTTGGTTTTGTACATGGTTCCTAGATAGCAGCTCCTAAAACCCTTGGAATTATACTCAATATTTTATAATAATCTATAAGGGAAAAGAATCTGAAAAAAAATAGATATATATGTATGTATCACTGAATCATTTTGCCATACACCTGAAACTAACACAACATTGTAAATCAACTATATTTCAACTAAAAAAAAAAAAAAAGGGTGAGGGGATCATCTTTTGTTATAATACTTGGTCTCTTGTCCCCAGTTCCTCAAATGGCTTCAGAGCCATAAAGGTGAAATAGGTGTCTTGCTATTCATAACACGGACTTTTCAACCACAACTGCGTTTATGTTAATGAGATGACTTTTAGAAATCCCCTAAAGATGGGGTTGGGGTGGCTGGTTGCCAGGGGAACCAACCATGAATAGAGGGTTGGAACTTTCAGTCCCATCCCTGATTTCCAGGCAGCAGAGAGGGGCTGGAGGTGGAATCAGTCACCAATGGCCAACGATTTTTATCAATCATGCCTATGTCATGAAGCCTCCACAAAAAACCCAAAAAAAAGGGGTTACAAAGAGCTTCCAGGTTGGTGAACCAGAGTGCTTTCATGTGCCACCGTGTCAGGTCCCCAAACTCCATGGGGACAGAAGCTCCTTTGTTCAAAACCTTCATATGTATCTCTTCATCTGGCTGTTGATTCTTATCCTTTAATATCCTTTGTAATAAAATGGTAATCTAGTGAGTAAACTAGTCTCCTGAGTTCTGTGAGCTGCTCTAGCAAATCAGTTGAACCCAAGGAGGGGGTCGTGGGAACCTCTGATCTATAGCCAGTCTGTCAGAAGCACAGGTGACAACCTGGACTTTTGATTGGAATCTGAAGCAGAGGGCAGTCTTGTGGGACTGAGCCCTTAACCTGTGGAACCTGATGCTATCTCTGGGTAGATAGTGTCAGAACTGAGTTGAATTGTAGGACACCCAGCTGGTGCTGAAGAATTTCTTGGTGCTGTGGGTAGAAAATCCTACATATGAGAATGACTAGAAGTTCACTGTACCATGGTCACATTAACTACATTATGTAGTTACGTTAACTGTGACTACAGTTATATGAAAAACATATATAAGAAAAAGAAGGAAGGAAATGTACTATAAAAAGGGAAAATTCACTGTGAAATAAATTAGCTTGTTATTTATCTCTCTTTTCCAGTTTTTGTAATATAAAGAAATAAAAATATCATTGATATTTTTAAAGTGTTCTTAAATGATTCATTTTCTAAGATATACCATACACGATGGTAGTCGGTGGTGGACTGTGTGGCTATCCAGTTCAGGAGGACGACCAACCAGGTTAATAAATGCAGCTGCAACACACATGTCTGCATGGCCTGAGGGAAGGGACAGGAAATCTTCCAGGCTTCACGAGCCAGCACAGACCTGAACAGAGAAGGCCAGTTCTCTTCTGTCTATCCTGATTTGATAATAGGTCAGTCGCTTACATCCCATGGGAAAAAAAAAAAATGAGGAAAATAGCAGAATAAGTGGAGAGTTTTTACCACCGAATGCTCTGATCTCCTATTGGAAAAAAACCTCTGAAGCCACATAAGCTGTCTTCCTATTTATCTCAATCTCAAACATAAACTAAGAATCACAGATATAAAGAATTACAAGATTTTTCAGGGTGTCCCTCTGTAATTATAAAAACTTGTTTCCATAAGCCCAAGAAATAAAACAGAAGCTGAAGAATTCATTAGATGCAAAATATAATGCAAAGCTCATCTTTCCTTGTGTTCCCAATGCCTCCCTAGAAGAAACCTAAACAAAAAGCTTGAAAACCAAGTGTTATTTCAGAGCCAAGGTTGATTTGCATGTGAGAAGGACACATATGAAAAATTCAGCTAACTTGGAGGGTCCATTCAAATACAACAGTCAAAGTGTACATCTTTAGCACTGGAAATCTGGAGAGACGGGCAAATTCAGAGCCTCATTGCCAAGATCCTGGAGCTGAGGTTGCTGGAGCCATAAACTGGTAGCAACACTTAAATGGTAATTTGGATGAATTGCCCAGGGCTGAGTGTGCACTAGCTTGAGTGAGAAACTCTTTGGAACACAGTCTTAGAGGGACCTGTACACTTTCATCGCTTTTACCTCCAGGGATTCCACCAGTTTCCTACATTGAAGAGCCAAGAAACATCCCTTTCTGGCTCCAGGAAAAGGAGAGGAAAAGTAACCATTGTGAAATGTACCCTGACCAATCTTTATAACAAATGCCTGTTCTCTGGAGGAAATGCCTTTTCAGAGGTTTATTCCACCTGGGGAAACTGCATTTCTCAAATCCAGCCCTCTCTAATTTTGCTGTCTCACCTAGAAGTGAAAAACAAGATGCGGGCGGGGGCTAAGAAACACTTGTGAAGGTCACAGCTCAGAAACACAGATCCACTAAAAGACTTAGATTTAATCGTAAGATTTTAGAATGCTTCTCCTCCTTCAAAACTTACCACCACACCAACAGGACTCTACTCTAACAATGGATTATAGCTGTACAAAATTTGAGGTGGAGACTATCTGAGGAGGAGTTCTTAGGGAAGCCCAATGACAACAAGGGAGACAAAAGCAAGGACACCTGGGGGAGTTTAAAGCCTCCAGAACCTACAGCTACAACAGCATTAAATATAGCCCAACTCCTAGCCAGATTAACATAGACTCTCACACCGAAGATCTATTTACCTCAATTTCTATTACCCAATATATCATGTCCAGCTTTCAACAAAATAATTAGAAGTCATGCTAAAAGGAAAGAAAAAAGAAAGTCTGAAGAGACAAAGTAAGTATCGGAATCAGACTCAGACATGACATCCATTTTGGAATTACTAGGCAGGGAATTTAAAAACAACTATGGTTAATATGTTAAAGGATCCAAGGTAAAAGTGAAAAAAAATACAAGAATAGATGGATAATGGAAACATAGAAGTGGAAATCCTAAGAAAGTATCTAAAGGAAAAGCTAGAAATCAAAAATAACTGCACAGAAATGAAGAATGCTTTCAGTGGTCTCATTGGTAGACTGGACATGGCCAAGGAAAGAATCAGTGAACTAGAAGATAGGTCAGATAGAAACTTTTCAAACTCTCTTTCTCCAAGAGAAAAAAAGAATTACAAACACAGGAACACCCAAAACTGTGGGACAATTTTTTAAATGTAATATATAGATAACTGGAATACCAGAAGAAGATAGAACAGAATAGAAGAAATACTTGAAGTAATGGTGGCTGAGAATTTTCCAACATTAATGACAGGCATTAACCCATTGATCAGGGACCTCAGAGAATACTAAGCAGGGTAAATATCAAAAATATATATACCTAGGCATATTATATTCAAACTGCAGTAAGCCAAAGACAAAAACAAAATCTTTAAAGAAACAAGATGGGGGGAACACCTTACCTATAAAGGAGCAAGGATAAGGATTATAGTGGACTTCTCACCAGAAACCATGCAAGCAAGAAGAAGGTGGGGTGAAATATTCAAGGGCTGATAGAAAATCTTCCCAACCAAGCATTCTGTATCCAGCAAAATTATCCTTTAAAAGTGAAGGGGAAATATTTTCTCAAACAAACAAAAACTGAGGAAAGCCATTGCTAACAGACCTACCCTGAAAGAAGTATTAAAAGAAGTTTTCCACATGATATGCCATTGGAGAATTGCAAATTACAATGCGATACCACTACACACCTATTAGAATGGCTAAGACACAGAACACTGACAATACCAAATGCTGGTGAGGATGTGGAAAACAGTAGCTGTCATTTATTGCTGTTGGGAATGCAAAATGGTATAAAGCCACTTTGAAAGAAAGTTTGTAAGTATCTTACAAAATTAAACATACTCTTAGCATACAATCCAGTAATCACACTCCTTGGTATTTTTCCAAAGAAATTGAAAACTTACTCACACAAAAACCCACACACATATGTTTATAGCAGCTTTATTCATGATTGCCAAAACTTAGAAGCAACCAAGATGTCCTTCAGTAGGTAAATGGATGAAGTGTGGTACATCCAGACAATGGAATATTATTCAGTGCTAAAAAGAAGTGAGCTATCAAGCCATGAAAAGACATGGAGAAACTTTAAATGCATATTTCTAAGTGAAAGAAGCCAATCTGAAAAGGTTCCATATTCTATGATTCCAACTATATGACATTCTGAAAAAGACAAAACTATGCAGACAGTAAAAAATCAGTGGTTACCAAGGGCTGAGGACAGAAAGAAGGATCAATAGGTGGAGGATAGAGGATTTTTAAGGCAATGAAAATGCTCTGTATGATACTATTATAATGGACACATGTCATTACACATTTGCCCAAACCCACAGAATGTCCAACGCCAAGAATGAACCCTAATGTTAACTACGGATTTTGTGTGACAATGATGTGTCAATGTAGGTTCATCAGTTGTAACAAATGTACCACTCTGGTGGAAGATGTGGGTAAGGGGGGATGCTATACCTGTCTGGGGTAGGGGGACATGTGGGAAATCTCTGTACATTTCTCACAATTTTGTTGTAAACATAAATCTGCTCTAAACGATAAAGTATTTTTTTAAAGTTCTGCACAGAGAAGGAAAATAATTCAAAACTGAGATCTATATAACTAAAGAAAGAATGCTGAAGAGGGAATAAATGATGAAGAGGGAATAAATGATTACCCTTAACTGTATAATCTTTCATGAAGCCTATATCTCTATACCGTAGCACAACCATGATAGACTAAATTTAGGTGGGGTGTCTCCCTATCAGTATTTAAAGGTGCAGCCCTTATTTTAGGTGCCTCTGGTGGAAGTTTGATTGTCTCCCTTCTTGAGGTACTTATATTGGAAATAGTATAATGCAATCCATATCCAAAAGGGGAAACTAGAAACAGAAAGAATTATCTGATTTTTAAAAAAAAAAGAAAAGGAAAATGGATAAACTACAGATCCTGGATCTTATTAACCTGAATGGTAACTATTGGATAAATGTGTGACGTCATTTAACACTTACATACTCAGGATTAAAAGCAGAAATCTATGGGGGCGGAGCGGGGGAGAGTGAGGAAGGACCAGAGAGATTGACTTCTCCAAGGTCACACAGCTGGCAAATGACAAAATTGGAATTCAAATACAGATCTTACTTCACATGACCATGAATTACAAATACATTATGAGAATCCTTGTACTTTTCCCAAGTACATAATTAAGGGAGGCTTTTATAATGTGCAGAGCAAGACAACAGAATGGTACTTTGTGACCTTAAGGAATTTTTGCAGCTTACAAAAGGATCTAATTCACATCCAGGAGAAGCCAGGACAGTCCATGACAGTTGTATCAAGCTGTTCATCATTGAATTACAATAGAGAGTCCACTTGCCAATGCTTTTCTAGAAAAGAAGTCAGGCTGGGGCTTTTTCACTGGAGTCAGTTTCCTTTACTCCTGGAATGGCTAAGTCAGCACTAAAGGCCTCAGAAAACAGAGCCAGCTACCATCCCCCAGGGCATCCTCATGCTGATTAATCACAACAGCTGGATCACACCAGCTGGAAAACATCCTTCCCTCCTCTGAACTGGCCTAGTACTTAACGTCTGTACCATTCATCTGATATGTAATGTACACTCTATTCTATTGGTGGCAAAATTTTAAATGCATTATTCTTGTTCTAAGCTATTTGAGGACAGGGACCTATACATTATCTTCCAAAGATGATCTTCTGTCTTCCTGGTAGATGCTCCACCAACATTGATTGAATGTTTATCTGCAGCTGCAAGGAAAGTTGTCTAAGTATTCAGGGTTAAAACTGGTCTAGAATTGGTAGTTTGAAAGCATCTTAAGGAGCTGTAATGAGGTGAGGCTCAGATTACAAGAACCAGAAGTAAAGCTCTTTGTTAAGAGGTCATCCATTCCTCTATCTGACAAACAACTCTGTACCCTCAAAACACTGCACAAATGGTGCCTTCATATTTGGAAAAATAGAATGTGATCATAAAAAACAGAATTAATCACTTTTACCTTCATCTTTTATTCAAATTAATATAGCATTATATTGTTCCATCTAGTTGTCAATGTTTTTGTTTCTCTATCAAGAATATGAACTACTTGATGGCAGAAAGTATTCACTCTAGACCTGTATATTTCTCTTCAGTGTATATGTGGTTTATACTTTGTACATTTTATACCTAAAACATATAACTGGGACTTCCCTGGTGGTGCACTAGCTAAGAATCCGCCTGCCAATACAGGGGACACGGGTTCGATCCCCGTCTGGGAAGATCTCACATGCTGTGGAGCAACTGGGCCCATGCGCCACAACTACTGAGCCTGCACTCTAGAGCCCATGAGCCACAACTACTGCACCCGCGTGCCACAACTACTGAAGCCCACGCTCCTAGAGCTCGTGCCCTGCAAAAAGAGAAGCCACCGCAATGAGAAGCCCGCTAACCGCAACTAAGAGTAGCCCACGCTCGCCACCAACTAAAGAAAGCCTGCGCTCAGCAATGAAGACCCAACGCAGCCAAAAATAAATAAATAATTTTTAAAAAATAAAATAAAACATATAACTTACATTTACGTTTTATCCAGTTTTATTTCACAAACAATTAGTAAGCATTGTTTCCCATCTGATAGAAACCATGCCTTTAGTGCAGTTCTAAGATTCCTATCCATTGAATAGAGGTGCATATGACACCTGTGCAAGAAAATCTTTGTCTGATATTTGGCGCTGAATTGCTAACTCATCTATCTAACTCCCTGGTCATGCCCTCATTATTACCACCCCAAGAGGCTTTGGTGCAGTCCAAAAGTCACCTCACTAACATAACAAAAGACACCTTTATCATTTAGGAAATTTCAAGGGTTTTAAGAGCTCTGTGCCAAAAATAGAGACGAAGACCAAATATACATTTCTTATTATCAATTACAATATCACATTCCCCCTCCATGGTCTTTGAACATAATCTCCCATGGCAAAACAATCATAAAAGTCAAAAGATACTGGCACATTACTATAATCCCATTCAGTCATTAGCAAATATCCATTCCATCATCATATCTTGTGAAAACATCTCCCAGGGCAAGGCCACGCAGGTTTGCAGACTTCCATTTGATTTTATTGGGTTCCAAAAGCAGACGTGATGTCAGAAACATATGACTTTACCCTTTCAGGCATCTGGTATACTTGAGCGAAGAGACAGTATCATCTCTTGCTCTGAGCTTCTTTAGAGGTGCTACTATCACGTTGGATTTCCCTCATTACATAACCCATTTATTCATCTACCACTTTTCCTTCTTTCCATTTATATTCAGACTTTTACACCGTTGGATGGGTTCAGCCACTATGCTGGTCTAGATGGCAGGCAGCAGGTCCCTCCCCCTCAGTCTACTCCTGTTCACATAGTCACGTAGATTACATAGGTACACAACTAGTGGGCTATCTTCACAACCAGGCAATATAGCTGCATTCACTGCTAATCCCAATTTTACCGGATGAGGTGAAGGCACATCCTGCCCCATCAGTCCCTTAGGAATTCTGATGTAAAGGTTAAAAACACAGTTACAGATTTTTGCTTAGGAATCATCCTTCCTATCAGCCTTACAGTTCCAGCCCTGGTCCCATGACCACTGCATCAGGTAGGGAAAAAAAAATACCAGCATTTGCCCCACCCCCATCTTAAATCACAATATCACAAAGCCCAAGGAGTTTAGGAGTACAGAAAAAGAAATGAAACCGGGAAGAATGATCGTGGCCAAAGATGTCTAGAGATGTGCTATCAAATATGGTTGACATTAGCGATATCTAGCTATTTAAGATTAAGCTGTTAAGTTAAATTAAAACATTCAATTTAACAGTATACTAGCCATTTCAAAGATTCAATAGCCACTGTGGTGAGTGGCTACCATATTGGACAGCAGAGATACAGAACATTTCCATCACTTTAGAAAGTTTTAATGAACTGTGCTGCTGTAGAGTTTTATTGTTGTTTGTTAATATTTTTTGTTTTGTTTTTTATTTATCTTAAATCTTCCAATGGCATGGAGTGGGGAAAGATGAAGTATAAAACAATGGAAATTGTGAATCGGCCAGTTAGGAGTCAATGGGGGGAGAGTTAATCAGAAGGGCATCTGTTCTTTCTAAACAATTAGAATGCCATTCCTTTCCAGACAATATCACTGGCGCTGAAGACCCAACATTACACCTTGTTATGGTCTGAATGTTGTGTGCCCCCCAAATTTATTTGTTGAAACCTAACTCCCAAGGTGATGGTATTAGGAGATGAGGCCTTTGCGGATGATTGAGTCATGAGGGTGGAACCCCCATGATAGGGACCACAGAGAGCTAGCTTGCCCCTTCTGCCATGTGGGGACACAGCAAAAAGACAGTCATCTATAAACCAGGATACCCTCACCAAACACCAGATGTGTTGCTACCATGATCCTGGACTTCCCAGCATCCAGAATGGTGAGAAATAAACATTTGTTTATACGCCACCCAATTTATGGTATCTTGTTATAGCAGCCCAGATGGACTGAGACACCCCTCTTCAATGAGTCACCTTTGGGTCAGCACGGTTTCTGTACCATCTGGCAATCCTAATCCAAATCCTAAGCAATGAAATGGACATATAGGGATGCGAATCAGAAACGATAATGGAAGAACTCTGGTGAAGAAGTAAATATTCACCTAATTTTTAAAGTATGATTTGAAAAAGACAAGTAAGAACTAGAGATTTGAAGGTTCAGGAGTGGGCAGGTAATTCTTTCAAATGCAGTTTTTTTTTTTCCATTTTTTCTCCCCTTTTCACCTTTAAAAGACCTCAGGCTGATTGATAGGTATTATGTGTTCCCAACACTCCATGAGATTGGTACCCAGGCCAGCAATCTTCTACACAGAGTCAACTTAGAATCACAAAACAAGATACACTCCAGCTGAATTACCCTCTATTCCTGGCTAGAGGAGTTATCTCCAAATTCCTCTCGGCTTGCCTACTCAGATAAGCTAGGGCCAACGATGTGGAAGCCTCAAGTCCCTTATCCCCCTCCCTTAAAGATTAAAAAAAAAAAAAAAATAGGTCCTGAATAGTTAAGCTTTTTCTTTCTTTGCTCTGATCCTAGCTCAGTTTTCTCTTATCCTGCAGTTTTCAAGCAACCAGAAGTTCTGTGAGGGAATTCCAGATGTCAAAATTATTGTTCTAATATCACTCAGATGTTATTCACCCTTTTCACTCTTATTCTCTCACAAATATATAGAAGTAGTTTTCTCAAGCTATATGGTATGGGATGCTGCCATTGCTCTGATGGCTAGTTTGTGTATTCGTGGGGTTTTCAGAATGGTTTTAAGTTGTGGGTTTAGGATATAAACATGTGAGATTAGCTCAGTTTGTTCTCAAGACTTCTACTGAGAGTTTCCTAGTTATCTTCAGTTACACCAGCTATAATTCATGTTATCTCCTTACCCTCCAACAAATCATTATTTTAAAACTATTAACTTTTCTTCATACCTATGTGGAAACACAACAAAAAATGAATATAATTTTTGTCTTCTTTTGCAAAAAAAATCTTTTTTTACTTTTTAAACTTTCTAAGTTTTATCAAAACATTATTTTGGAATGTAATATAATTTTATTCTGAAACAAATAAAAATGTTTTAAAATGTTTTCCTTGTATTTTAGGACAGATTGTTGGCTTAAAAGGGGGAATTAAGACTTACTTTTCAACCTACAGCTGTACTGTCTACCTCTAAAATGCTGAAAAAGATAAAATTGAGATAACAAAGAGTTCTTTGACTCACGGAAGAGAAGAAACTACTAGAAAGAAACTGGAAGAAAATGTAAATAAGACGCAAAAATATAGCAAAAGCTATCTTTTCTTCAGTTTTATTAATGATAATAACTTACCACCTAAATTGTTGTGTATTATGCAGCAGAACATTGTTGAATAGAACTATGGTGTCAATTAAATGGTGGCATCATTTTGAGATTTAGTGTCCAAGGCATTCTCTGGAGAAGTGAACATAATAACTGAGGCTTTAATAAAGCTTCTACATTTGACATTTGCTGAATGCCTGCTGGATGAAAAGTTGTTTAAAGAAATCATGACCCTGCCACTTTCCAAAAATTCAGTAACTTGACAAATTGTTTAACTGTAAACATGAAAAATGAGTTAGCATCACATCTGCAGAATTGTACTTTTGTATTGTTACAGATGAACCTATGGCTAGACTTGTAGTTTTGCTTGAATTTGTCTGGTATCAGCACTATTAACTAATGATCAAAGATGTTCTACATGAGTGTTTGGCAGCAAACACAAGTGGTGCTGAAATATTCAAAGTGTTGAATAATTTTTATATATCTGATGTTTTATCCTGGACCAACTATGTTGACATTTGCAGTGATGGTGCATTAGCAATGGTGGATAAAACATAACTAACATAAATCAGGGAACTCTCCTAGCAGTCATATTCTTCACCCCACATACTTGGGGACAAGGGGACAAAAAATACCAGTTTCTCTTTAGAGTGTCCTTGATGAAGGACAGGAAAAAAGTAGTAATGTTATTAAATTTTGATCTCAGAGTACAAGACATTTTAATATTCAGGGTGACAAAATGGGCCATATGCCTAAAGCACTTCTGGTACAAAATGAAGGACAATGGTTGTCTCAAGGAAAAGCACTTGTGTGACTACTGAACTTGAGCTAAACTATCCACTTGTTTCATGGAGTACCATTTTTACGTGAAAGAATGACTAACCATAATACTTTGGTTATTTAGACCTGTGTATTTGGCAGACATTTTCTTGAAAATGAGCAAAGTGAGCCTGTCATTTAAAGAGAAACAGTCGTTAGTGTTTGTCATCAGTGGTAAAATTTGAACTTTCAAGAAACAATAAGAATATTGGAAAACTTGTATCTATTAAGAGTTTGAGAGCTTTCCAGTACTTAGAGACTTTTTTGATGAGGTTAGTGATAAATGAGTGTGATTTTTAATGGAATCAATCAACATTTGGAAGATCTGCATGACTCATGAACTCATATCTTCCAAATAACCAACATAGGAAAATTACAAAATCACGCATGAATAAAGACATATTGAAAGTGCAAGAGAGAGCAATCGATTTCAGTTTCACAAAACATGAACACTGCATTGATAAGGCTTCCCATTCCACATTCCTTTAAGGAACTACCATTTGTTAAGCTTTGTTGAAGTATCAAAGAATATTAACAGTTATCTGAAACAGCTATGAAAGTAATCCCTTTTCCAACGACAGAGCTGAATGAAGCTCCTACCAAATATACTTCAACCTTAACAGTATATTGCAACACACTGAATGCAAAAGCAGACATGAGGATGCCACTGTCTTCTAACCCACACATGAAAGAGATTTGCAAAAAGAAAAAAAAAGCCAATCTACGCATTACATTTTTTTGAAAATATAGTCCTTTTTAAGCAAATGCGTTAACATATAATGGGTATATTATTGTTCCTATTAAAAAGCTAATAAATATTTTTATATTTTCTCTATTTTCATTTCTGCCTTAGTAAATATCAGTAAATATAACCTGCATAAACAAAACCACTTAAGGTTCCTCAATAATTTTTATGAAGTGAGAGGCCCTTGAGACCAGAAAGTTTGAAGACCACTACTCTAGTCGATCAATAGTCAAAAGTGTCTTTTCAGCTGAATGCATACTGGGCTGAAGTCTTAACAATAAAAGAAAAAAGAAGAGAGAGAAAAAGGTAATTGCCTTTTGACCTTCTCTCCCAGATTCTCAAAAGAGTGTCCTCCTTCCGCTGTCCTTGATTTGTTTTCCCTTCACTTATCTCCAAAGAAGTACCACCCTCTGCAGCCCACCCTCCACCCCTGATCCTGTGATAATGGGAGGTGAGTGGAGAGGAAAGGGATGAGGGTGTCTTTTATTGCCTCTTCTCTCAGCATTGGACATTGTTTCATTGCTTCCCAACATTTTCTCTCCTATAAGGATCCTTTATTGTGACTCCACTGTAGAGAGTCAGTGTGATTTACTGAAAAGGGCTGGCAAGAGTAGATTCAAATCCTGGCTCCACCTCTCACTATTTGTGTGACTTTAGGCAAACCGTTCAGCTGAGGGAAACTCGGTTGCCTCTTCTGTAGAATACAGAGAGAAATAATTAACTTGCAGGGTCATTGATAGGGTTTCACAAAGAAAGTATATTATGGAAGTAGAAGGTACTCAACACATTTTACTTCCTCTCCCCCCTTCCTCCCACTATGCTCTGCTCTTGAAATCCACTCCCACTTTCCAGGGCACTGAGGAAGTCAAAGATATCTGGGGAAAGGTGGGAGTGTGGTCTACAGAACACTAATCCACCCCCATCTAGAATGGAGATGATAATTCTTGCCACCATCTCCAGCCTCTGTATAAGGGAGCCTGGGAAAAGATAAACACTTTCCCTATGTCTTATTCTTCATAATCACGTGATTCTGCTTTTTTTCTTTGGAAGAAGGAGATGATAAAAGTAAAGCCCCAGAAGCACTTCAGTCTGAGCATTCATGCTACGGGCAAAAGCCTCTCTGGTTTTCATCCTGATAAAATATAATGTTATTGCAGGACCCATTCAGCCTGGGACCCAGAGTTAAACTGGTTCTCTGTTGAACAAGATGGGGACCTTTTTGAGATGGGCAGATGGTAAATCTGGCAGACATCCAGATGCATTGCAGAAGGACCTGGATTCTCTACATAGGGCACCAGGAGAGATTTGTACTAATAACTTGTTGTCTTTGTCTCCCAAAGTTATCTGAGTGTCAGGCACCCTAGTGGGGACATGACCCAATTGCTTGGGCAGGACAGAACGAATTCAACCTAGTGCTGTGCTGGAGACAGGATTTCCAAGCCCATGAAGCTATAGCAATGAATGGTTTTCCAAGGGAGTCTGCCCCAAAGCCCTGTGTTTATGATTTCCTTTCCAAGAGCCCCTCGGGAAAAAGGGTCATACTTTCATGTGGCATTTTCCAACTTAACAAAGCAGCCCCTTCCTAGGCCATCCTGACCCTGGACTTCTCTCCATGGCATTAGCAAACTCTCCCTTGAGGGGGACACTCTTGCCACAGCTCTGGCACCTCTGCTGAGATGACGTTCAGGGCCTGGAAAAGATCTTTTTGTTTTTATTGCCTCATTGATAATTTCTCTATGCATGGAGAAAACAACTGAAATGTGAGATACCTCATACAGTTGGGGCAAAGAGGAATTAGCAGAAATCTGCTTTTATAGGCAATACATAGGGTTATACATTTGAACACTTAGTCTATCTGCTTTTCTGTAACTCTAAATAGGTTTTCCAGCATTAACAGGATCTACCCAGCCTGCCTCTTTCTAACCTAAGTGGTGCTGTCATTCAAGGCACTCCTGGTGGTGATTTCAGCCAATTGTTAAATGTATAACCAAACATAAACTTTCAGTACTGTATTAGTCAGTGTTCCTCAGAGAAGCAGAACCAATAGGAATATATGTGTGTAGATAGATAGATGGTAGACAGATGATAGATAGTTAAGAGATAGATAGATATGTAGATAGATAGACAGATTTATTATGAGGAGTTGGCTCATGCAGTTATGGACACTGAGTCCCATAACCTGCTGTCCACAGGCTAGAGGCCCAGGAAAGCTGGTGATGTAATTCCAGTCTGAAGAATCTGAGGGCCTGAGAACCAGGGGAGCCAAAAGTGTAAATCTCAGTCCAAGGGTAGAAGACCAAAGTCCCAGCTCAATCAGGCAGGTAGGAAGCAAAAAAGGGTGAATTCCTCCATCCTCTGCCTTTTGTTCTATTCACGCACTCAATGAATTGGATGAGGCCCATCTACATCGAGAAGAGCATTTACTTTACTGAGTCCATCAACTGAAATGCTAATTTCATCCAGAGACACACACACACACCTAAAAATAATATTTAATCTGGGCACCACTTGGCCCAGTTGACTCATAAAATGAACCATCACAAGCCCCCTGGGAGGCATGCCTTGTTCAAAGAGAAATATGCTGTGTGTTATTCTCCCCCACCACTATGCTAAAAAGCACAGTATATAAAATACCTTAATTGTGAGGATTGTGTTAACAAAGCTTTCTCTCATTAGCACCCCAGACAAGAGAGTCCTGGATTTGCAAGGTAATGGAAAGCTGTGTCAAAATTAAGGGTCAACCTGTTCCCCGGGTGAATTTAAGGTTCTTGTCTCATCTCAGAAGGAATTAAAAGATGAGACGGGGAGGTCAAGAAGGTAAAGTGAGGATTTACTTAAACGAGAATACACTCTCAGAGAGAGAGAGCAAGCAGACAGGTGAGGAGTTGCTGCCCTGGGTTTCTCTGACAAACCAATTATGAAGAGCATACAATTGAAGGGACAGAATATTCACTAGGGAGGAGGAGTTTGGGGGTTGTAGTCCCTGATTTTCATCCCAGCTCTACCTTCCTAGGGGAGGAGGGCTTTTTGTCCTTATTTAGCTTTTATGGGACGTGTCACGGCATCGGTGCATGATGAGAACTTCTTATCTGCAAGGCTAATTTTCTTGTAATGAGAACATAATGAGCAACAGGTTACATCCAGGCACAGGAGATTCCCTCCTTTCCCCACCCTCCTTTGTCTGTCTCCAGGACACTTATCACTCAAAATGTGTGGTTTCCTGTCAGTCTGGAGGTTCCCGCTTTTCTTTGTCTGCCCATGGACTCTCGCTGTTCACAAGATGCATGATTTCCTGCCACCTGGCCCGTGCCCCCCTTTCTCTGCTCATACCTAGCTACATGTCTCCCCTAACAAGCCTAGGCTTCTGGATGATGAACCACTACTGCAGGCAAAAGGAGCTTGGGACTACTTTGGACCACACTGCAAACACTCTAAGCATGACAGGACAGTAGAGGGTAGGATCCCACCGGACTTCCAAACTGGTATCCAGAGATGCTCACTAAGATCCCATATTGCTCACTTAGAACTCTTCAAGGAAGGCTAGATGGCCAACCGGGAGCTCTGATATCTCTAGAAAGTGACAGTAGAGTGGGGAGGGAGGAGAGAGGTAACTTGCATTTTGCATGTTATACATTAACCTGCTTAAGAAGTTATAGAGGATGCTGCCTTCTGTAAAAGAAATATGGGAAAATATGAGTATATATATATATGTATTCATTTACTTTTTATGCAAAGGAAAAATAGGGAAGATAAACGAAAAATTGATGAAAATAGGGCTTACCTGGTGGCGCAGTGGTTGAGAGTCTGCCTGCCGATGCAGGGGTCACGGGTTCGTGCCCCGGTCCGGGAAGATCCCACATGCCGCGGAGCGGCTGGGCCCGTGAGCCATGGCCGCCGCGCCTGCGCGTTCGGAGACTGTGCGCCGCAGCGGGAGAGGCCACAACAGTGAGAGGCCTGCGTACCGCAAAAAAAAAAAAAAAAAAAAAAAAAATTGATGAAAATAATACCTATAGAAGGCTGTGGGAGTGGAGTGAAGATAACAGAAAGCACTGAGGTTTCTTTGAGTATATCTTTTTATAGAGTTTTGACTTTTGAACCATATTAAAAAAATAAAAATAACATTACATATCCAAAAAATAAAAATCACAAATGATGTAACAAGCAAACTCTAAAATTTAACACAAACAAAAATAAGTAACACTTATATCAAATTAAAAACACATGTAGTGAGAGAAAAATACTTATTTCAAGTAATTTAAATATAAGGGGATAGAGTCTAAGAAGAACAGCAAATAAATGGTGGAATTTACAGTTAGGCTTGCTATTCTTAGTGGTATTATTGTAATTTTGAAGCCAAATCTGGCCTCTGTACCCTGACACCAAATTAATTCTCAGAGACAGATTTTTGAGTGAAGTAGAAAAGAACAGCTTTATTGCTTTTTCAGGCAAAGGGGGACACAGAGGGCTAATGCCCTCAAAACTGTGTGTCCCAACCTGGAGGGGGTAGTGAGGAGTTTTACAGTAATGGTTCAAAGAGGGCGTGATCAGCTCATGGATATTCTTCTGACTGGTTGGTGGGGAGGTAAGTGGGAGTTGCCATCATCGACCTTCTGGTTCCAGCCAGTATGGGGTCTACGTGCTTGGGGGCAGCATACAATTAGTAAATTTCTCCCACCTGGAGGGGGTTTCAGTTATCTGCAAAACAGCTCAAAGATATTGTTATGTGTATCCCTTAATGGGGAACCAGGACCTTGTCCCAAGGCTGCAGTATTGTTTCCTTTGACTACTCCTCCCCTGTCTCTGCATCCTCTCCCTTCCCTAATTAGCAACTGTTTGAACCTGCCCATTGGAACTCAGGCAAGGTCATGGAGGTTGAATGAAGCCTACTTCCTGTAATCAAAGAAATGGGGGACACAGAAAGGCTTTTGTGCCCAGGAGCCCCACAGGGTCCTGCTCGGTATCAATTCTGAAGCTACTTTGTTTGTGATGTAATATAGAGTAAGGCGGTATCTAAATTAATGTTGTAGGGAGCCAGCGTTTTCACTGTGAGGGCAGGGAGATATAAATATGGAATGAGAGAAGCTGAGGAAAAATTCTGTGATGTTCTATGTAAATTAGATGTATAAATATGAAATGAGCGTGTGTATGTATTTCTAATACCACTCCCCACTAATAGGATCCAGAATTCATTGAGAAACACTGACTCCAGGCCTAGACAGGGAAAGAACAAGATGAGCCTGACACATCTTGAGCCGGAAAGGGAGCAAGTGTTCAAAGACAGGTGGATACAGGTCAAAAGAACACAGGCGCTGTCTTGAGGGGCTCTCGTTGTCCAAAACTGGGGTGGAACAACAATGGTGGTAAATTACAACATTGAAAAAATGTGTAAGTTAATGCTGATACTTGAAAAATAGAGAGAGAGGGCATCGGGGGAAGAGGAAGGGGCAAGGAAGGGAGCGGAGAGAAAATAAGAACAAAAGGGAAATCTTTCTATAGAAAGATGCCAACTAGTAACTAAAATTAGAAAACCCTCCAAGGTAATAATTGATTCGGGCAAAGACCATCAATGTATGTTAAAAACAAAACCTCAAGGTATCATCCCACAAATTACTTATTATTTGGGGGGAGGGGTTCCTTTTCAATGGAGAAATTTGGTGGTCACCTCCTAATCCAAATGGTCAAGCTTGGCATCCCCAATAGTGGGACAGCTGACACTTCATGCCTCCTGTGTGACACAGTGAGTACCCACAATGTCACTTGTGTGGTGTTCTTGCTGTAATTGTTTGACCTGATTCTAATCATGAAGACACTGTCAGACCAATATCAGACCCTTCAAAAATGTCAGTGTTCTGGAGAACAGAGAAATACTTGGTGATTGTTCTAAATTCGAAGAAACTAAAGAAACATATTAGGCAATGCCATGGCAAAACGTTATAGAGGACATTGTTGAGACAATTGGGAATATTTGAGTAGGGACTGTTTGTTGGGTGATAATATTAAATTCATGTTAATTTCCTTAGGTTTGTTACCTGGGAGATGAATGCTGAAGTATTGAAGACTGAAGCGTCATGATGTTTGCAGTCTACTAATGAATGGCTTAAATGGTTTGGCACAAAGGCAGTGTGTTTATCTAGAGAAAGTAACATGGAGGTGGTGTAGCAAGATGTTAGCAGCTTAAAAATCTAAGTGAGGGGTACATAGTGTTCATTACAGTTCTCAAAACATTATAGTATTTTTCTTTTAATTTTCTGTGGATTTCAATTTTTTAAGAAAAATAATAGTTTCCTTTTCAAAAAAGAAGTTTGCCAAGTTACTGTTCAGGGCTTTCCATGACCTTCATGGATCTTATCCTCAAAAGAAATGATTTCTTTGCCACAATCTCAATGTGCTTTGGGGGAGGAACCATGGAAGGCACCATCATCAAATATGCTCCAGCCTAACACCTCTCAGGATGCTCTGCTGAGGATGAATTCCCTGAGCTTCTTGCAGTAACCTCTAACCTCTATAAAACATATGTGCTGGAGTGTACCTCCAATGCATCCTTGTCAAACCTCAAACTCAATCTTTCACATATACAGGGGCCTTTTACAGTAAAACCCTATTAATAGAGCACTTGGGGTATTGATTTTTGCCGGCAATTAATGTGGAATCCCCCAAAAGACATTTTTACAGCATTTCTCCCCCAGTCCTTTATTCTGATACAATTTTTTCTAGATTTACTTTCCTGCCTTGGCAAAGTCAGGGTAACTCTGTCCAGTAAAACTGAAGCAATCACAAGCCCTAGGATCATTTATATCAGACACCAGATTGTTCCAGTACCTACAGGGGGTAGGGAATCAGTGTTGACCCCAACAAATGTCCTGGGAATTCCTTTCATCATTAAATCCCTTCATGAATTTATTTTCTTGCCATTTCTATCTTTTCTGTTAAACACGATTATAGCAGTTCCAGTTAGTGAGGGATCCAATTCATCAAAGTTTCAGATAGTTTCTTTAATAACAGATTCGTGAGAAACGTTCTAGAATATGTTTTGTCAGTTCTCTAGTGTTACACAGCCATTTTCTAGAATCAGGTGAACATTTACCTATAAGCTTAAGATTTGGATGCCTATGAATATCTCATATTTTAAGTATGTATGGGGACAATTTAATTAGGTAATGGGATTCAGAAATATTTTATCTTAGAAATCTCCTGTTATTTTAATATGATTTGATCAGTCCCATAATATTTTTGTAAGTGTTCAAGGACTATTATTTCTGTGATTGGTTGTATTTTCCTCTTCTAGCTTTATATTGTACTTTGCAGCAAGTTGTTGACCCCCAAACTCAGCAGAGTCCATGGCAGAAGGCAAACAGTATAAGTATTGTCATCTATAGGTGAAAAATGCGTTCCACTGTCTTTCATTGTGTTTCTCAACTATGAGGTCTGTCCCATACACTGAAACAGCATCTCTGGCCTCTAGCCACTAGCTGCTAGTAGCACCCTTCACCCTAATCTAAATGGAGACAATCAAAAATGTCTCCAGACATTGTCAAATGTTCCCTGGGGGGTAAAACTGCCCCAGATTGAGAAGCACTGCTGTCAGTCCACTAAGGAATTGAATCAGAAACAATGAAATAAGATTAAAGTCCATACTCCCTCCAGTTCTGACACGACAGGCCCCATCATTATAGAGAGGCAATGTGGTATCATGGAAGAATGCTGAGTTAGACACTAGAGACATGGCATCTAACCCTGAATCTGACCCTTCTGTATAAACACTGGGCTTCATGACTTCCCTGAGCCTCCTACTTCCTCGTCCAGGAAATAGGAACCAAGTCAGTCCTACCTACCCCCAATATTGGAGATTATATAAATAAAATACCATCATCTATGTGTCAGTCAGCCTGGGCTGCTATAACAAAATACCACAGACTGAGTGGTTTAAACAACAGACATTTATTTCTTACGGTTCTGGAGGCTGGATGTCCAAGATCAAGGTCCCAGCTGACTCTGTTCTGTCCCAGGGAGAGCTCTTTTCCTGGTTTGCAGACGGCCGCTTTCTCCCTGTGTCCTCACATGGTAGAGAGAGAAATCTCTCTGGCATCTCTTCTTCCAGGGCTGCACAAGCCCATCGTGGGGGTCCCACCCCCACGACCTCATCTAAACCTAATTATCTCCCAAAGTCCTATCTCCAAATATCATCATATAGGGCGGGGGCGGGGGAGGGGGGATGGGACACACACACAAACATTCAGCCCATAATAATGTGCAAGTGCTTTGTAAACAGAAAGGCTTCTAAGATTATGAGGAAACTAACATTTATTGAATGCTGGCCATGTGCCAGGCAATTTAAGATTTTGTTTAATTCTTACAATCCCCTGAGATAACGTCATTTCCCCTGATTTTACAGGGTAGGAAACTGAGGCCCACAGGAAGTAACATTGCCAAGCTTACAGGGCTAGTAAGTAGCAGCACCAACTTGAAACCTGAACACACAGCCACTCCCTCCTCCGCAGGACTCCATGCTGCTTCCCGTGAAGCATGTGATCATTAAAGAGACCGGTGGCCTTTTTGGGGATCCTTACTACAAACTGATATATAAATTCTGCTTTGTTAGCTTTATTATTTTAAATATGGGTGAATATGTATATGTCTGCTCACATATGTGTTAGACACAGTAAATATTTTTGTTTAGAAAAAATAAGGGGTCAATCATTCCATCTCGAAAAATTATAATATGCTTCTTCCTCCTTTTTCCCTTTCCTATACCTACTCCACATCCTTGATTCCAATCTAGTATTATTTACACTGCACATGGTAGGGTATAGTTGCAATACACCTGTGGCAAAAAGCAATAAATAGATATATTTTTTAATATATAGATATATTAATAGAGATGATATAGATAGATAGGTAGATACAGATAAAGATATAATTCTTAGCCATAGTTCTGGGATTTTAAAAAATAAAGATTCTATGACTTTAACTTGAAATATGTTTAATTTAGAATATTCTGGGATTCAGGTCTTCATAATCCAAATATTACCAAACTCAGATGCCTGGACCAAACTGTGGAAATTTATTGTATATTGTGTGACATGTAGAGAGACACACACACACACACACACACACACACACACACACACACAGCTGTCCCAGGAACTAATGTTCTGCACATAGAGCCAAAAAGCAACCAGGGATTAAGGAACAAAACAGACCCACAACATAAAGTGTTTGTCCAGTAATGGGGACAGTACTTTGTTTTTCTTCTTGAGTTCAACTCGGGGGAGAAGGGTGAGGCAATACCAAGAGCCCAGAGAGTAATGGACACACACAGTTGCACAGAGAGCCTCTCCCTCCAGTCCTGGTTCTCAGGTCTCACTACTCTCACTGCACTTGTTAGTGTCCACACCGAGCCAGAGGCGGGTAAAAAGGAAGTCAGACTCAATCAGGCAGCGTGAGCACCACGGTCCCATATCAGCCGTGTGACCTTGACCTCACTTCTCTGGATTCTCTCCTATGAAACACCAGTAGCTCCTCTACCTAGTTTTAGCTGTGAGCCACGGTACAGGTTCCCAGTGCACTTCCGTGAGCTGAGGAATGGTTCTGACAACAGAGTCGAGGTTTCCCCCAAAATTTCACTGTCCCAGAAGCTAGAACTACTGAGCAGTCCTTGGTGGAGTGTGACTGGGAGGATATGGGTACCTCTCCTGCCCCAAATATATCTGCACTAAATTCCTGAAAGTTGGCTCTTAGATGCTCTTCCTAAGACCTTCTCCTAAGTGCTATGCTCTGAGGGAGATTACAAAATGAAATCATTAACACCGTAGACTGTGTGAGAATATCTGAATCCTGGAGACACCCTGAGGACCAAAACTCTAGTCATCACTGAAAGAAAGTGCAAAAGGCACAGAGGAAGGGCAGGAGTCCAGGTTGGCCTTGAATCAGCTCTGTGTGCAGGACAAGGAAGAAGTGGCATCCTCACCAGCACAGTCCAGAGCCCCATCAAACTGCTCAGATCCCTTACTGAAGATGCAAGATACTGTTGTAGGGAGAAAAAAACTACTGTCCTGAGAAATGAAAGAATAATATACCAGACCCATTGCACTGCTCATCTAGCTGCATGACCTCAAGTAAGTCACTTCATATCTGGGATGAAGTTCTTTCGTCTTTAAATTGAGTATGTAAGATTATATAAAATCTAAGTTCCATCAAGCTTGAGTATTTTACAATATTTTTGTCCTACTTTTCTAAGTGTCCTACCCTCAACACAACAGAATTGTCTCTTCCCTCCTCTCCACTGTAGAGATGCACAGTATGGTAGCATAAACAGTGGGTGTTACATCTGTTTACATCAGGGTTGGTCTCCCTCTTCTACACCGGAAGCTGCTTGAAAGGAAGGACCTTGCTTTACATCCTTTGTTCCCCTAGCACATCGCCTAGCGGAAATTATGTATGCAATCAATGATTGCTGAAAAGACCTGTAAAGTATAACCTCTACTCAAATATAAGATATTATTTTTACCTTTTTCACCCTAAATAGCCATGGGCTGCTCTTGCCAAGGCCTTTCATAGGTAGTGTGGGAAACTCCAGAACTGAAAATCCAGCCCTTGCAAAACCTGTTTTGTTGTTTTCTCTTTTAAAAGAACATATTGCCTTTATTATTTTTTTAAGCCAAGAATGAAATGAAAGCTCTTTCTCAAATCCCCAGCTAGAATTCAGTGTAGAGGGGACCAAATTAGGATGTACTAAAATCAAACGAAAGCTCCATCAGTGATGAGGGAGGTAGGTTGTATCCTATAATCAACTGTCCTATCCCCACTGCTATCTTGGCCACGCCTATTCCTGTGCTTTCTTTTCTTTTCTTTTTTTTTTTTTTTTTTTATTCCTGTGCTTTCTGGCCCAGAGTTCTCATAAGGCTTTTGTGATTTAGACAGTACCATAAACAATTATTAGTGAAAGCTGCTCTTCAGGTGAATTGCATTTGAGTTGATGCAAAGCCTGGGGCTTTGGGCCCTGGGCCAGGGAAAGCCAAGCTGAATGCTGTCAACCTTCTTTGGTTCACCCATCATCAGTCAGCCTCTGCCATGCAGCTGGTTTTAAACAATCCAGGAAATTTGTACAAGGTCATTTCCTAAACAAAAGGAAAACAGCCAGGTAACTGACCAGCAGTGAAGAGGAGCTACAATTAACAATAGCAGAGTCTTCAAGCATGAAGGTTTGGATTGAGTTCAGATAATCATCCAAAGGTTGAAAGACATTCTCGAAACCTCGCTGCGGGGTGTTTGTGTGTGTGTGTGTCTCGAAACCTAGCTGCGGGGTGTGTGTGTGTGTGTGTGTGTGTGTGTGTGTGTGTGTGCGCGCGCACGCGCGCGCGTGCGGGGGGGGTGGGTAGGAGGGGGGTTCTAAATTTAGACCATCACTTGGCTGAGAACAAACTGAATGAAACTTTCTTGGATGGAAGCCATAGTCCCTATGCCAGATTGGGCCCAAAGACAGGCAAAAGATAAAGAAAAAGGGTAAACTCTAGCAGGTAGAATTCAATGAATGTATTGAAAAAAATGGTATCATTTTGTTATCTATCATTGGAATGATAGATTGATAGAAAGATCTGGAAACATATAATAGAGAGATATATGTCTTTATTTGTGTGGCAGGTAGCCGTTCTGGAGCATTCCTATTTTATGGCGTCAAATAAACCTAGCTTTTGCAGCAAAAAGAGGAATTTGGATCATGAAGCTCAGCCATGGTTAGAAAAATAAATAGATATGCATAGATATGAGAGAGAGAGAGGGAGAGAGAGACTGAGATCATTCCATGGCCAACAGGCATTGACCCCTTCCTGCCCACAGAGCTGAGTCACAGTCCTATCAGAGGCAGAGGAAGCAATCAAATGACCTATGGAGGTCAGTTGTAGTTCAAGATCCAATTGTTGACCATGCCCTTCCTAATCCTGAGGCTGATGCAACTGCCCTAGAGCAGCATCCCCCACAAAGGGGGGAGTGGAAGCTGCTCAGCATCTACAGAATGTGCCTGGCAGTCAAGCCAACACTGGGGGAAATGCTTACTTACAGCTGTATTTTGTTTTCAATTGAAAGGAAGACAGTAAAATTAGTATAACACTCTCTCATATTTTATACTTTTTTTTTATGATAGACAAAGTACCTTCATATAGGTTATCTTTCTTTACCCAGCCACCCTACTAAGCAAGCAGAGAAGATTTCTGTTGTTATTTGGTTAATTGTTTTATGGGTATTTCCCATTTAAGACACAAAAAAACTTGAGTCCTAAGGAAAGTAAGTGTCTTGAGTAGGATCACATAGCTGGTTAGAGGCAAGCGTGACCAGAATTCGGATCCCCTATCTCAGTCCATTTCTATATCCATCATGCCACGCATGGGCATCCAGTGCTCAGACGTGTCCGTCGAAGGCTACATTTAGAAATGTCTGACCTAGAAACCATGCACAGGAGGGTTAGAAGCATGCTTACATGTATTTTGTTTGTTTGCTTCTTTTGTTTTTTATATACCATGTAATCTTGATATTCCTTCGCTGTGAAATTTAGGCTTCTTTTCCAGTGATTTCCTCAGGAAAATACAATACATACAATGACACAACATTGCAAGTATGAGGAAAGGCACATATTCTGCCTTCAGATTCTGATTCAAAATCAACTTATATCTAATAAGCATCAGCTATATATCAAGTATTACTAGGTATCTTTTGTTATTTGATTCCTACAATGAACCCAAAATGTAGATATTTTTCCCCATTTTACAGAGGAAGAAACTAAGATGCAGTGGGAAAGTAACTTGCTCAAGGCAGCACAGCTACCAATTGCCTTATATTGTTATATACTAGGGTGAAATGAATGGAATCGGTAATATGTTCTATAGAAAGAGAGGTGAAGCAGCTTCCAGGTGTCCACTCCTCTGGTGAGACAGGGCCAGGAGACACTCTCCTCAGCTCCCTGCCTGGGTGGGCAAGTCAGGCTCTAAGGCCAGCAGAAATCCTCGATTGAGGGTCCCACCAAGTTCCCCAGTCAGAGTGCTGCAGCTGAGTGGAGCGGCTGCTAGGGAATACTGCTCAGGCGCTGCAGAAAACCTTCTTGGAATCTGACATGTTATCATTTTGGGACCATTGGCCAGCTGCTCCTGACTTGGCCACATGAAAGCTCAGACCGTTCTAGTCTCTGAACTGAAGCGAACCAACACTATTAGTATCTCTCACCACCATGAATGCAAGGTATTTCAATGAAGAGTATCAGAAGGACATCTATAAATCCCAGACTGGCGTGTGCAAGATCTGAGGAATGGTCGAATAACCCAATGTATCTGGGTGACCTTTGGAGACAGCTGAGAGAGACCTACAACAGGGCAGTGGCTGACAACAAACTCATAGCCCATCTTCTCCAGCTGGTGGCTGACAGGGTTTTGGGGCTCCAGAAAGCTGTCAGGTCTGAGCCTCTGAGGTGGGAGAGCCGAATTCAAGACACTGGTCCACCAGAGACCTCCTGGCCCCAAGTAATATCAATTGGAGAGAGCTCTCCCAGAGATCTCCAACTCATTGCTAAGACCCAGCTCCACTCAAAGACCAGCAAGCTCTAGTGCTGGACAACCCATGCCAAACAACTGGCAAGACAGGAACACAATCCCACACATTAGCAGAGGGGCTGCCTAAAATCATAATAAGGCCACAGATACCCCAAAACACACCACCAGACGTGGACCTGCCCACCAGAAAGACAAGATCCAGCCTCACCCACCAGAACACAGGCACCAGTCTCCTCCACCAGGAAGCCTACACAACCCACTAAACCAACTTTACCCACTGGGGGCAGACACCAAAAACGACGGGAACTACAAACATGCAGCCGGCAAAAAGGGAACCCCAAACACAGTAAGTTAAGCAAAATGAGAAGACAGAGAAACACACAGCAGATGAAGGAGCAAGGTAAAAACCCACCAGACCAAACAAATGAAGAGGAAATAGGCAGTCTACCAGAAAAAGAATTCAGAGTAATGATAGTAAAGATGATCCAAAATCTTGGAAATAGAATGGAGAAAATACAAGAAATGTTTAACAAGGACCTAGAAGAGCTAAAGAGCAAACAAACAATGATGAACAACACAACAAATGAAATTAAAAATTATCTAGAAGGAATCAATAGCAGAATAACTGAGGCAGAAGAACTGATAAGTGACCTGGAAGATAAAATAGTGGAAATAACTACCGCAGAGCAGAATTAAGAAAAAAGAATGAAAAGAATTGAAGACAGTCTCAGAGACCTCTGGGACAACATTAAACACACCAACATTTGACTTATAGGGGTCCCAAAAGAAGAAGAGAAAAAGAAAGGGTCTGAGAAAATATTTGAAGAGATTATAGTTGAAAACTTCCCTAATATGGGAAAGTAAATAGTCAGTCAAGTGCAGGAAGCACAGAGAGTCCCATAAGGATAAATCCAAGGAGAAACACACCAAGACACATACTACTCAAACTATCAAAAATTAAATACAAAGAAAAAATATTAAAAGCAGCAAGGGAAAAGTAACAAATAACATACATGTGAATCCCCATAAGGTTAACAGCTGATCCTTCAGCAGAAACTCTGCAAGCCAGAAGGGAGTGGCAGGACATATTTAAAATGATGAAAGGGAAAAATCTACAACCAAGATTACTCTACCCAGCAAGGATCTCATTCAGATTTGATGGAGAAATTAAAATTTTACAGACAAGCAAAAGTTAAGAGAATTCAGCACCACCAAACCAGCTTAACAACAAATGCTAAAGGAACTTCTCTAGGCAGGAAACACAAGAGAAGGAAAATACCTACAAAAACAAACTGAAAACAATTAAGAAAATGGTAATAGGGACATACATATTGATAATGACCCTAAATGTAAATGGATTAATTGTTCCCACTGAAAGACACAGACTGGCTGAAAGAATACAAAAACAAGACCCATATATATGCAGTCTACAAGAGAGCCACTTCAGACCTAGAGACACATACAGGGTGAAAGTGAGGGGATGGAAAAAGATATTCCATGCAAATGGAAATCAAAAGAAAGCTGGAGTAGCAATTCTCATATCAGGCAAAATAGACTTTAAAACAAAGACTATTAAAAGAGACAAAGAAGGACACTATATAATGATCAAGGGATCAATCCAAGAAGAAGATATAACAATTGTAAATATTTATGCACCCAACATAGGAGCACCTCAATA
>NC_041222.1:94223297-94225196 GCF_002837175.3 Physeter macrocephalus | reverse complement strand
TCATGGAACACTCTTCAGGATAGATCATATCTTGGGTCACAAATCAAGCCACAGTAAATTTAAGAAAACTGAAATCATATCAAGTATCTTTTCCAACCAAAATGCTTTAAGACTACATATCAATTACAGGAAGAAAACTGTAAAAAATACAAACACATGGAGGCGAAACAATACACTAGTGAATAACCAAGAGATCACTGAAGAAATGAAAGACAACTAGGAAATAAAAAGACACCTAGGAACAAATGACAATAAAAACACAGTGACCCAAAACCTGTTGGATGCAGCAAAAGCAGTTCTAAGAGGGAAGTTTATAGCAATACAATCCTACCTCAAGAAACAAGAAAAATCTCACATGAACAACCTAACCTTACAACTAAAATAATTAGAGAAAGAAGAAAAACAACAACAACAAAAAAACCCCAAAGATAGCAGAAGGAAAGAAATCATTAAGATCAGATCAGAAATAAATGAAAAAGAAATGAAGGAAACGACAGCAAAGATCAATAAAACAAAAAGCTGGTTCTTTGAGAAGAAGAGCAAAGAAACGAAGTTGATAAACCATTAACCAGACTCATCAAGGAAAAAAAAGGAGAAGACTCAAATCAATAGAATTAGAAATGAAAAAGAAGTAACAATTGACACTGCAGAAATACAAAGGATCATGAGAGATTACTACAAGCAACTATATGCCAATAAAATGGACAACCTGGAAGAAATGGACAAATTCTTAAGCCCAGGACCAGATGGCTTCACAGGTGAATTCTATCAAACATTTACAGACGAGCTAACACCTATCCTCTCAAACTCTTCCAAAATTAGCAGAGAGAGGAACACTCCCAAACTCATTCTACAAGGCCACCATCACCCTGATACCAAAACCAGACAAAGATGTCACAAAAAAAGGAAAACTACAGGCCAATATCACTGATGAACATAGATGCAAAAATCCTCAACAAAAAACTAGAAAACAGAATCCAACAGCACATTAAAAGGATCATACATCCTGATCAAGTGGGATTTATCCCAGGAATGCAAGGATACTTCAATATAACCAAATCAATCAATGAGATAAACCATATCAACAAATTGAAGGAGAAAAACCATATGAACATCTCAGTAGATGCAGAAAAAGCTTTTGACAAAATTCAAAATGCATTTATGATAAAAACCCTCCAGAAAGTAGGCATAGAGGGAACTTACCTCAACATAATAAAGGTCATATATGACAAACCTACAGCCAACATCATTCTCAATGGTGAAAAACTGAAACCATTTCCACTAAGATCAGAAACAAGACAAGGTTGCCCACTCTCACCACTATTATGCAACAAAGTTTTGGAAGTTTTAGCCACAGCAATCAGAGAAGAAAAAGAAATAAATGGAATCCAAATCAAACAAGAAGAAGTAAAACTGTCACTGTTTGCAGAAAACACGATAATATACATAGAGAATCCTAAAGATGCTACCAGAAAACTACTAGAGCTAATCAATGTATTTGGTAAAGTAGCAGGATACAAAATTAATGAACAGAAATCTCTTGCAATCTCATATGCTAATGATCAAAAATCTGAAAGAGAAATTAAGGAAACACTGCCATTTACAATTGCAACAAAAAAATAATACAATACCTAGGAATAAACCTACCTAAGGAGACAAAAGACCTGTATGCAGAAAACTATAAGACACTGATGAAAGAAACGAAAGATGATACAAACGGATGGCGAGATATACCATGTTCTTGGATTGGAAGAATAAACATTGCGAAAATGACTATACTACCCAAAGCAATCTACTGATTCAGTGCAATCCCTATCAAACTACCAATGGCATTTTTCACAGAACTAGAACAAAAAATTTCATAATTTGTATGGAAACATAAAAGACCCCGAATAGCTA
>NC_041222.1:94158173-94222747 GCF_002837175.3 Physeter macrocephalus | reverse complement strand
AAAAGACAACCCTCAGAATGGGAGAAAATATTTGCACGAATCAACTGACAAAGGATTAATCTCCAAAATATATAAACAGCTCATGCAGCTCAATATCAAAGAAACAAACAACCCAATCCAAAAATGGACAGAAGATCTAAATAGACATTACCCCAAGAAGATATACAGATTGCCAACAAACACATGAAAGGATGCTCTACATCACTAATTATTAGAGATGGAGAACAGTATGGAGGTTCCTTAAAAAACTAAAAATAGAACTACCATATGACCCAGCAATCCCACTACTGGGCATATACCCTGAGAAAACCATAATTCAAAAAGAGTCATGTACCACAATGTTCATTGCAGCACTATTTACGATAGCCAGGACATGGAAGCAACCTAAGTGTCCATCGACAGATGAATGGATAAAGAAGATGTGGCACATATATACAATGGAATATTACTCAACCATAAACAGAAACGAAATTGAGTTATTTGTAGTGAGTTGGATGGACCTAGAGTCTGTCATACAGACAAAGTAATTCAGAAAGAGAAAAACAAATACTGTATGCTAACACATATATATGGAATCTAAGAAAAGAAATGGTTCTGAAGAACCTAGGGGCAGGACAGGAATAAAGACACAGACATAGAGAATGGACTTGAGGATACGGGGAGGGGGAAGGGTAAGCTGGGACAAAATGAGACAGTGACATGGACATATATACACTACGAAATTTAAAATAGATAGCTAGTGGGAAGCAGCCACATAGCACAGGGAGATCAGCTCAGTGCTTTGTGACCACCTAGAGGGCTGGGATCGGGAGGGTGGGAGGGAGACGCCAGAGGGAGGGGATATGGGGATATGTGTATACATATGGCTGACCCTCCTGCACTGTTGGTGGGAATGTAAATTGATACAGCCACTATGGAGAACAGTATGGAGGTTCCTTAAAAAACTAAAAATAGAACTACCATATGACCCAGCAATCCCACTACTGGGCATATACCCTGAGAAAACCATAATTCAAAAAGAGTCATGTACCACAATGTTCATTGCAGCACTATTTACGATAGCCAGGACATGGAAGCAACCTAAGTGTCCATCGACAGATGAATGGATAAAGAAGATGTGGCACATATATACAATGGAATATTACTCAACCATAAACAGAAACGAAATTGAGTTATTTGTAGTGAGTTGGATGGACCTAGAGTCTGTCATACAGACAAAGTAATTCAGAAAGAGAAAAACAAATACTGTATGCTAACACATATATATGGAATCTAAGAAAAGAAATGGTTCTGAAGAACCTAGGGGCAGGACAGGAATAAAGACACAGACATAGAGAATGGACTTGAGGATACGGGGAGGGGGAAGGGTAAGCTGGGACAAAATGAGACAGTGACATGGACATATATACACTACGAAATTTAAAATAGATAGCTAGTGGGAAGCAGCCACATAGCACAGGGAGATCAGCTCAGTGCTTTGTGACCACCTAGAGGGCTGGGATCGGGAGGGTGGGAGGGAGACGCCAGAGGGAGGGGATATGGGGATATGTGTATACATATGGCTGATTCACTATGTTATACAGAAGACACTAACACACCATTGTAGAGCAATTATAGTCCAATAACGATGTTGAAAAAAAAATAAAAGAAATAGAGATGAAGTCATGTCCACTTGGAATGGTTCAGCAAGTATGTGTTCAGTACTAAAGTGCTACAGAGGCCTCTCCTAAGAGCTTGAAAATAAGTGGGACAAAGATCCTGTTTCCTGTCCTTCCCCACTGTAGGAGGGTGTGGCATGCCCAGGCTGCCTTTTGGGATTTTTTGTGTGCAGATGAGGACAAAGTGGCTAGTGATACAGAGTTCAGGAAGCCAAGATTCCAGACCGTTTTGCACTGAACACAGCCAAGGCAGAAGAGACTGAGGATGGAAGGAGGAAACAGCGGGAGAGCAACTAGCCAGTGTGCGCTGGGTTTGGGGAAGAAGCTTTGTGAAACTTTTAAAGAGTGAAACATGAGATTAAAGACAGCTGCTTTGCTTTGTGAGACAGTGCAAAAGCAAGAAGGAAAGAAATGCTTAGTGCCCTATGGGGCAGTACGGCCTGTTGTTGCCAAGCCTCACTGCCAGGGTTCAAATCCTGGCTCCGCCACTCACACTGTAGGAAATCAAGAGCAAGTTTTCAACGTCACTCATCCTTGGATTAATGATTTGTATATAAGGAATACTGATAAAAAGAGTATGGTGAAAATTAAATGAGACCACTTGTGTAAAGTGCTTGGCAGTTAAGTGCTTAAATTGGTGTAGGGGACACTACTGTCACCCACATTTGGGAGTTGTTTGAGAGAATTTATCAATGATTTCAACTACATTTCACCATTGAGTATGATGTTAGTTGTAGATTTGTCATAAATGGCCTTTATTATGTTGAGATATGTTTCCTCAATACCCACTTTGATAAGAGTTTTTGTCATGAATGGTTGTTGAATTTAGTCAAATGATTTTTCTGTGTCTATTGAGATTATCATATGATTTTTATCCTTCCTTTTGTTAATGTGGTGTATCACATGGATATGCAAATATTAAACTATCCTTGCCTCCTTAGAATAAATCCTCCTTGATCATGGTGTATGATCCTTTTTATATATTGTTGGCTTTGGTTTGCTAATATTTTGTTGAGGATTTTTGCATCTGTATTCATTAAAGATATTGGCCTGTGATTTTGTTTTTTGGGAGTGTCTTTTTCTGGTTTTGCTATCAGGGTAATTGTGGTCTCGTAGAGTGAATTTGGGAGTGTTTCATCCCTTCAGTTGTTTGGATTAGTTTGTGAAGGATAGGTATTATATCTTCTTTATATATTCGGTAGAACCCTCATACACTGTTGGTGGGAATGTAAATTGGTGCAGCCACTATGGAAAACAGTATGGAAGTTCCTCAAAAAACTAAAAATAGAACTACCATATGACCCAGCAATCCCACTCTTGGTTATATACCCATAAAAAACTAACAACACTAATTCAAAAAGATACATGTACCCCAATATTCATAGCAGCACTATTTACAATAGCCCAGACATGGAAGCAACCCAAGTGTCCATCAACAGACAAAAGGATAAATATGTTTTATATATATATATATATACACACACACACACATATATAATGGAACATTACTAAGCCATAAAAAATGAAATTCTGCCATTTACAGCAATGTGGATGGACCTAGAAAATATGATGCTTAGTGAAATAAGTCAGAGAGTGAAAGACAAATACAGTATGATATCACATGTGGAATCTAAAAAATAATACAAACAAAAACAAATGTACGTAGCAAAAGAAAAACAGACTTGCAGAGACATAAAACAAACCAGTGGTTACCAATGGGGAGAGGGAAGGGGTGAGGGGCAAGTTAGGGGTATAGGATTAAGAGATACAAACTACTATGTATAAAATAGATAAGCAACAAGGATATATTGTATAACACAAGGAATTATAGCCATTATCTTGTAATAGCTTGGAAAGGAGTATAATCTGTAAAAATACTGAATCACTATACTGTACACTTGAAACTAATGCAATATTGTAAATCAAATATACTTTAATAAAAAATAAAATATACTATATTTTAGTGCTTTCTTACATTTGGGACTTGTGTTTTCTCAGAATGTGTCATGTAGATAGGATCAGAGAAGAGCTGCTGTTTTAAATAAGATGATCTGGGAAAGGCAAAATCAAGCAAAGATCCAGAGGAAGTAAAGGAGAAAGTATGCCAATAACTTGGGAGTGGGGGATTCCAAGCAGATGGAATATCAAGTTCAGTGGTCCTTTTACATGTTCAAGAAATAGCAAGAAGTCATTGTTGGCAGAGAAGTTAGCAAGGGGAGGAAGGGTAGGAAATGAGTTTGAGCGATGGCCAAGTGCAGGATCAAAGAGCACCTTTAAACTGTGGTCAGATTACAGATACCATTGTAAGTGCAATGGGAAGACAGACACTACAGAATTTTGAGCAAGAGGGTGGCACTTATTTTACATTTTAAATTCCTCACTCTGGCATCTGTACACTTAATAGATGGCAGGGTGAGCAGGGTGGAAGCAGGGGTACCATGTAGGAGACTATTGAGTCTTAGGGTAGAAATATGGGAGCTTGGACAAAGGGGTAGCCATGGAAGTGGAGAGGTGCGTTCATATTTGGAATCACTTTTAAGGGAAAGCAAACAGAATTTGTTGATGGATTGGACACAGTGTACACATGAAAATTGAGATGAAGGATGATTCCAGAGACTTGGGTCTGAGAAATTAATTGGGTATTACTACCTTCACGATGTATATAATCATCCCCCTATACTGAGCATTTGGATTGTTTCCAGAATGTTTGGTATTTTAAGGCAATGGTGCAATAAAAGTTCTTATCCATTTATTTTTAAAAACTAGTAACTATTTCTGAGAAATAGATTCCTAGAACTAGGCTTTCTGATAAACAGGCATATTTTACATTTTTAAGAAAGATGGCCAATTACTTTCTAAAGAGGTTGTAATCATCTTTAACCTCAACAACAATGTATGAGTGTCCCCACTTTCCTGTCAGTAAAGGACATTTTAATCATTTAAATAAGCCTTTCAGTTTGTCAACCTAATTGGTGAAATATGGTATTTCAATATGGTTTTATTTTTCCCTAACTCCTAGTAAAGGTATGTATCTTTCTGTATATTATTGACAAATTGTATCTCCTTTTCTTTTCATTTGTTCTTAAGCTCTACCTATTTTATTAGGTGATTTTTCTCATTAATGACTAAGAGCTCTTGGCATACAAAGACTAGTAACCCTTTTTTATACATTGTACATACTGCCTCTTCATTAATCATTTTACTCGGCACCTCATTTGTATCTTGTGCTGTAATAAATTTTTAGGTTTTATGTAATAAAATCTGTCCATTTTTTTAATGATTTCTGGGTTTCCTTAAAAATTTAAAAGAAGAATATAGTAGAACTGTACAAATCACGATCTTTTTTTGGAAGTAGTTCTTTAAACATTTTTTTCCAATTATTTTACGGCTACTGTTCTGTTCTTGTTATGTATTTCTTCTAGAGTCAACTTTGTGATTCATAGTTATAAGAAAATCATTTATTTAAGTAGTATTTTCAGAATTACCAACATCAAGTTGTCCATAATATTTCTTTTACTCTTTAAATCATCTTTCTCTAGGGTATATATTTTTTCTTATTTCTCATATTAAATATTTGTATTTTCATTACATTTGTAATTTACATTAGGCAGAGTTTGTTCTATCTTATTATATGAAAAGAAATATCTGTTAGATTTATTAATCCATTATATTACATTTTGCTATTCTAATTTAATAATGTCAACTTTTGAAATGTTCTTCTTTCTTTCCTCATGTGTATATTATTTTCTAACTTCTTGCATCCCTCAGTTTAATTCTTTTCCATCCGTATTGTTTATTTCTGAAAACATTGAGCACAATGACATTTCCCTTGAGAACAACATTGGTGTAAGTTCCATATGGAGTATTCTCGCTGTTGATTCTTTTCTAAGCAGTCTATTATTGAAGTTCTGATTTCTCTGTTAACCCAAGAATTATTTAAGGTCATTTTTAAATTTAAAACTTGCATTATTAAATTTAATTTATATTGCCTTATGGTTCACGAAACTCCTCTTCTGGTTAAGTCCAGGAGAAAGCACATTAGAAGAAACCAAATATGTGAACAGCTGTGTGTAAGGCATATTGAAAAAAAAACATTGATCCACCTCTTATACTCTTGTATCCCTGTAAGCAATTGTTGCCAGCTGCACAGCTGCAAGAGCACGGGAAAGCCTGTTGAGGTGCTCTTTGAAGAGATAATTTGAGAAGCTCAGGAAACTTCATCTGTTCATTCTTAAAACAGGCACATGGGTTTGGTTGGCTGTCTCCTCTTTTGGATCATGCTGGTGAGGAAATTGAGCCTGGAGTCTATGCTCTAGAGACCCCTTTTCAGGTTTGCAAGATCTGCTGCCAGCCTAGTGCCACAGATCTCAATGAAAGAAGAGGTGGTCATGTTCAGAGCCAATAATAGTTGCTTAGGACACAAGCAAGCTTAAGATTCCCCAAATGCCTGGTAGCCAGCGGTAGCTGCACCTGTATATATTGAGATAGAGGGCAAGAGGGAGAAAGGCCGGGTGCCAAGTGCCTAAAGTTCTCTTAATGGCTGGGCATCATGGGAACTTGTATAGACTCCTGGATGAGGTGACCCAAAGTGGCCTTCTGATATCAACAGTGTCCCCTTGAAATGTTGCCATATCCCTTTCTACAGAAACAAAAAATCCTGGCAGGATATCATTTTCAATACATGGCTTTGTGCCAGCGTCAACGTGAATATAAGCCAGAGGTTAACTAAGATCCTCTGCCCCTTGCATTCTAGACTTAAACTACTTGAATTCCTGCACCCCACACACATTGCATCAGATCTCAGTTTCCAAGGTCTGGAGGAGTCCACTTTGTTTCCTATCCGCACTCCTCCCCAGGTTTTTGTGAAATCACAGAGCTACGAAGTCTCGAGAGCTACCTTCCCATCCACCCACAGGAGGAATCAGCCTTTCACCAAGATCCAAGGGACAGCCAGTCACTCCAAGCTTCTCCAATTATTTGGGACCTGGGTAGAGGTCATCACATCAAGGACACAGCGTTCTCCCATCATGCTCATCCTGCCTGCTGAGTTCTCTCTTTCTCTCTCTCCATTCTTCATGCCTTCTTCCTGAATCCCCCATTCGCCAGCAAAGTACTTTTCTGCTTGTCATGCAAAGTATTTTTCTCCTTCAGAAACCTCAGCACTAACAGCTCATCCAGGCCCTGGGGGCTCAGTTTCTGCCCTAAGTGAACTAAGAAGGCATTTTCCTAGGGAAGGAGCTGAGACACTCTCAAAGGACTTCTAATACCTGCTGCTAAGGGAAAACATCTTCTAATTAAAGGGGGAGCACCAAGTTCAAGAAGCAGGAATCAGGCAACTCTGTATTGAGTTTCTATTAGACTCAAGGTGATTTGGTGGGGAGGGGCTAGAGTAGTACAGGCATGCCTGCCCTTGAGATATATATATATATATATATATATACTGTCTAGGTGGGCAGGGTCAAAGGAGGAAGAGTCACTGCCCACTGTGAGCTTCAGGATGAGAAAGGGTATGATTGCAAATGTGCCATGACTAATGAGCCAAGGTCCCAGTCAGAGTCCCAAGTCAAGTGGCATCCAATTATTCTCAATTCAGCATGCATTCCTCCATGCATAGGTAAACAGATAATACTATTCTCCTGAAGGAATCATCACCATCCTTCAAAACAAAATGCGAGTAAGCTTGGCAGTGAACCTATGAGAGATGTCAGAGCTGAAAAGCAATAACAAAAGAACAAAGGGAATGATAATGAAGGGCTGTGAAGAAGCAGCCCCAGCCTCCCTGAAAAAGAACCAAGTCAGAATTAAGTGACCCTATGCCTCTTGAAAGTTCTTCTGGGAGCTCAGGCCATTTTTGTTTTGAGAATCTGTTTGGATGAGTGGGGAAGTGAGGGGGTGGCTGAAGTTGATCAGATATTGCTCCCCACCTACCCCCAAAACCACATCTGAGAGCAGCAGAGCTGGAGTAACTACAGTTACTGCAGTAACTGCAACAGATCGATAACTTCACATGGCTTATTTAATTTTCACCATCTGTGGATATGATTGTTTCCCAATTTACAGAGGTTCAGAGTGATATGTAATTCACTCAAGATCCCAGGGCAACCAAGTGATAAAGCTAGATTTCAACAGTAGAGCTGCCACCTTCAGAGCTCAGAGCTTTATAATCTGGTGGGAGAGGTAGACACATGAATAACTGGAAATCAAAGCAGACCAGACTGTATGCAACGAGAGAATAAACATGCATGAGGACAGCTGGGGAGGAAAATGTTAATCTTGTCCTTTCTCTGCCTCATTCAAATTTGCGCTGACCATGTCACAGGCAGTATTAAGAGAGAAAATCTACAGCCAGTAGGCAAGAAGAGCAGGGATTGCACCTACACCATCAAACCACCAAAAACAAAGAGCAGAGGGTAGACATGTGAGACATCCCAATCACAACCACTATGAGAACGGTCTCCCTACTGCTATGTTTATTACTCAGACCCACCCCCAAAAGAAAAAAAGCATCCTCCAGTGCATTAAGATGAAACGCAAGCACACTAGACTGGGAATTAGGAGGACTGATTTTCCAAGTTCCTTTTTCATCAACTTGAAGTGTGGTCTGGAGCAGGGTACCTATGACATGTCGCCTCTCCAGGCCAGTGACTTCCCCTGAAGAAGCGTGGATGATTAGGCTGGATGATTTCCAAGTTCCTTTACCCACCATGAGCACCCAGCGTTTCAATAGGATGCCTTGGGTTCCAAGGACAGGCATACACAGAGCAGGAGACTACCCCTGAGCATGTGCCCAGATAGAGGACCTCACAGAACATAGGCCTCTTGTATTTTTTTCCACCTGACCACATCCTAATCGGCAGGGTAGTGCCACTGTCAGGCTGCCCAT
Source organism: Physeter macrocephalus (assembly GCF_002837175.3). NCBI lineage: Eukaryota > Metazoa > Chordata > Mammalia > Artiodactyla > Physeteridae > Physeter > Physeter macrocephalus. The sequence goes on along the minus strand of NC_041222.1, from coordinate 94,214,206 downwards.
CAGATAGAACATTCCACCTCACAGGTGGATGCATTTCAGTGAGTCGCCAGTAAACTGCAAAGAAATCCCTGCTTCTAGGATCAGATAGTCTAAAATAGCAGAAGTATTAACAGACTTAATTTTCGATGCAGCTCCTCTATGGAACCAAAAGCAAGTGAGAATCCCCTTGCGTGTTGAACAAAGAGTCCCAAGTTTGGTATTTAAACTACAGGATCCGCTGCGGCCTGAGTAAATGTAATTAAATCTAGGTTTTTCTCCTACTGGACTTAATTATCATTCACTCAGTGATGGCAATAATAATACTAATATTAAGTCCTTACGTCAGTACTTTTCAGCTTTTCAAATGGCTTTGACATGCTTTATCTCGCTTGAGCTTAATAATGACCATGCAGCATAAGTAGGGCAAGTATTATTATCTCCATTAATACTAATAATAGCTAACATTAGGTAGCCCTTTGCATTTAAAAGCACTTTCATACATATTTTCCCACTGTGTCAGAGGCAGAGTTTCTGGACACCAGGGCTGTGTCCGGTTCATCTCTTTACCCTGCAGTGGCCTACACAGAGCCAGGCACAGTGAAGTCACTCAATACGTGTGTATGACATTTTTAATTCTTTTGATCCCCCTGAAAATTCCATCAGGTTGGTAGGCAGATATTTTTATCCCTCGTTTTCAAATAGGGAAGTTGAGGCTCAGAGAGTTTCAGTGACATGTGCAAAATCACACAGGACTGTCCAGACCAAGAAAACAGAAGTTTCTAAATCAGTCAGAAATGTTGTGCTCTTTCCTCCATACCAGTGCTTGCCAAACTTTAATATGTAAATAGACCATCTGGAAATCTTGTTAAAATGTAGATTTGATTCAGTAGGTCTGGAGCAGGGCATGAGATTCTAAATTTCTAACTAGCTTCCAGGTGATATGGAGGCTGCTGGTTTGAGAACCACTTTTTTTGCATTATTTCTTACTTTTCTTTTCCCCCCCCCAGGTTTATTGAGATGTAATTGATGTACAGCATTGTGTAAGTTTCAGGTGTAAAATGTGATGATTTGATATAGGTATATATTATGAAATGATTACCACAATAAGATTAGTTCTAAGATAAATAAGTTTGGAACTCTTATGTACAGCATAGTGACTAGAGTTAACAACACTGTATCATATATTTGAGAGTTGCTAAGAGGACCACTTTTTGGGAGGCAAGTGGACATAGGAGATCAAGAGCAATTAAAAGACTTTCCCAAGGTCATTTACTGAGTTAACAGTAGAAATAGAATTAGCGGCTATTCACTGAGTCCCATTCTACCCTAGAATTGTTCTACACATGTACCCTCATGAGTCAATAAAATTGGACTCGAAGAGTATTTCCCCATTTACTGTCATCCCATACATAGTTGGCAAAGGTTTCTAAACCCCTCACACTGAAAACTATTGAGTCTTAGAGTCAAAAAGGACATTTTACTGTTGTTTAGGGAGCACACACCAAGAAGTGTAACTGGGATGAAAACTGCACTTCAGAAAATCTGGTTGGGCTCCTATTATGCCAGTTGTATTGGCTCCCTTCGATCCCTATTATTCTATCGATTTCATCCTTATGTGGCACCTTCCAGGTCCATTAGGCAGATTCTTTCCATGAAGAGATTATCAGAAAAGCCCCCAATTCCCTAGTGGTCTAGAAAATCCCCTTCTGGAAGACGTGGGCACAGCAGAATCTGGCCCTAGGGCAGGCCATGCTTGAATACCAGAAATCCTGATCCTGCCAAACTGGAAACACAAGACAGGAATTAGTAACCAGGCACCAGAAAGGGCCACACGAGCTGGCTGAATGAATAACCTCCCTCTGAACTTTACGTCTTTATCAATTATGCTGGCCAGTCACCAGATCTCGAGCAGAGCTCAGGACTGTACAGAGAGACCAGGTATATTATTCAGGGTTCTGCAGAAAAACAGAACCAATAAGGTGTATAAATAGAGATTTATTGTATGGAATTGGCTCATATGCCATTTTGGATGCCAGTAAGTCCCGATATCTGCAGGGTGAGTTGGCAAGCTGGACACCCAGGAGAGCGAATGGGCTAGTTCTAGTCTGAGTTGGAAGGTCTAAGAATCAGAAGGGCTGATGGTGAAGTTCCAGTCTGAAGGCCAGCAGGCTCAAGACCCAGGAGAGCTGATGTATCAGTCAAGTCCAAAGGCAGGAAAAAGCTGATATCCCAGTTTGAAAGCAGCCAGGCAGACAGAATTCTCTCTTACTCAGGAGAGGGTCAGCCTTTTTGTGCTATGCTGGCCTTTGACTAACTGGATGAGACACACCCACATGAGGGAGAAAAATCTGCTTTACTTGGACCATCAATTTAAATGTTAATCTCAGAATATTACTCAGCCATAAAAAAGAATAAAATAATGCCATTTGCAGCAACATGGACGGACCTAGAGATTATCATAATAAACGAAGTAAGTCAGACAGAGAAAGACCAATATCATATGATATCACTTATATGTGGAATCTAAAAAGATGATACAAATGAACTTATTTACAAAACAGAAACAAACTCACAGACTTCAGAAACAAACTTATGGTTACCAAGGGGAAAGGGGAGGGGAGGGATAAATTAGGAGTTTGGGATTAACATATACACACTACTATGCATAAAATAGATAAACAACAAGGACCTACCGTATAGCACAGGGAACTCTACTCAGTATTCTGTAATAATCTACATGGCAAAAGTATCTGAAAAAGAATAGATATAAATATAAATGAACCACTTTGCCATATACCTGAAACTAACATAACATTGTAAATCAACTATACTCCAATATAAAATTTAAAAAAAGTTAAAAATAAATAAATAAGTAAATGTTAATCTCGTACAAAAACACCCTTGCAGAAACACCCAGTAATGTTTGAACAGATATCTAGGCACCTTGTGGCCAAGTGAATCTGACACATAAAATTAACCATCACACCACAGCACCAACCACATCCCCACGCTGTTCATTTTCAGAGACAAAGTAACAAAATCTAACGCACTCTGACACATGCCACTATGCATTTCCTGTTTTGTGGGATCCCCTCCTTCTTGAAGAAATTTTCTCAACATAACGAACTAGCTGCAGTCTGTGGGCCTGCTAGTTATCATTGCCAAGGAATAGTCAGAAGATACTGGTTCTGAGTGACCGCTAGACGGCAAGAAGTGGGGTAGAATGGCACATGCCCAAGACAAGGTAGCTGATTTCAGTGCAGGATCCTTTCTATGGTGTTCACGGGCTCGTTCAGAAAGATGAGCTCTGAACTTCTCGCCAATCTACTGTTATCTTTGAATACTAGCCCTTCATCCCTAAATTCAACTCCCTCTTCCTCCCATAGCCCAGGAAAAGAGGGACATTTTCTCAAAAATAAATGGGTACTTAAAAATGAACAATGATATGGGCTCAGGAGTAGTGGAGCAACCTCTGGATGGGAAAGGAACTGAAAGAACAGGCACAGCCTTGGGTCAGGGGAATCTCCTATGGGGTAAGAGGGCACAATATGACCAGTTCCCAAAGGCTGATGAAAATATTCGCTGTATGACTGTGTTCCATGAAGCCCTTCCTGGCCACGGTCCACTCTAGCCTGCATTGTCTGATGCAGAGGCTTTAACAAAAGAATTGCCAAGTTTCTTGGATCCAACAGGTGACAATAGAGGGTTCTAACAAATAAGGTGTGTGCACTAATGGGAAAAGGGCAAAAAGGAGGTCAACTGGGTTGGGTCTGGTCAACCAGGCGTGGAGAATATAATACTCGTTGGGAGAAAGAAAAGGTGAGTCAGGTATTCTGCTTGCAAACACTTTTCCTGGTTTATTCCTGAAATGGACTTGCAGGAATCCCAACCACAGCCACAAGTTGTGCACACTGCATATGTGTGATATGTCACATTCAAAAAATATGTCCATTATATGCCAAGCACATATTAGTTACCAGAAAAAAGAAAAGAAAAGAACACACGAATCTGTTTCACTTGCAAAGAAATGTATCATTTCTCACATCCATAATCTCATTTAGTCCCTATAACTTATTCCTGAGTCATATAATTCCCATTTACATAGGAAATGAGACATAGAGGGCTAAATACTGAATATGAGAAGGTAGCAAAATTGTTATAACTGAGACAAATAAATACTTTACTTGCAAGGAGTATTAAGAAGATCTCTCCCACAGTGATCTTAGAGTGTCACGGTGGAGTTCTTAGCGTGACTGAAAGAGGCCATCTTGGAACTTCCAGCATCCTTTTACTATGATGTCTTACCCAATTCATCAAGCATCCAGGACTTTGATGCTCCACTCCAATTCTCTTACCACCATTCACCAAAGTATACTCTCAGAAAAGTTCTGGTATTAACTATAGGACCATTCATGGTAAGCAACAATTGGTTTGTGACCTTTCCCAAGGGTAATCATATATTGTCTACTTCATAACAGCAAAATGAAGGCCACAGTCCCCGCTAAAGCAAAATATGATCTTCCATCAATAAGAAAAGAATCAGAGGGCACTTGGAAAAGGTATTGATATACAGAAAATCAGGAAGACTTTCTCAAACTATACCATATTAACTTCCACCCCATGCACAAGTCAAGACTCCAAAAATAAGCATATTCAACTATTTTGACTAGCATTCATTCTTCATTTATACATTCATCAGGAAGTTATTATCTGTTATGGGCCAAGGACTGGGGATTAAGAGATGAATAAGACACAGATTCTGCCCTCAAGAATCTGATATCCTACTGAGGGCTAAGACAGAGAAAGAAATACAAAGAAGCGGACAGCCACAATTCAAGTTCTACCAACAGAATTATGAACTATGAACCTCTAAGAAGGAGTAACTAACATAGCCTGAGTGAAAAGGCATCACAGAAGGGTGAAATTCAAGCTGAGCTTTGAGGGATAAGATGGAGTTTCTAAATAGAGAAGAAGAGTGTTTCAGGCATAGGAAGCTACATGAACAAAGGTATGGAGATATGAAATGGAAGAACATTGTGGCAAAGGGTAGAACATTTCCCCATACTCTTTACATCATAATTTGGTTAATGGAGGGCTTACTATGTGCCAAGCACTGTGGAGCATTCCAAGTCTTTAACTCTGATATTCAAGTTGATGAAATATTAAAGCACAGTCTATACAAACAACACCTCAAAAGAGAATTATACCAGGAGTTATCACAAGGCAGTAAGTGGCAGTTTATTAATGGGTGAGATGAACAATAATTACTGGGAAGTCATTGGCGTTGTCCTATTGAAACCACATCAAAACAGAACCATGGGGCTTCCCTGGTGGCGCAGTGGTTGCGCGTCCGCCTGCCGATGCAGGGGAACCGGGTTCGCGCCCCGGTCTGGGAGGATCCCACATGCCGCGGAGCGGCTGGGCCCGTGAGCCATGGCCGCCGAGCCTGCGCGTCCGGAGCCTGTGCTCCGCAACGGGAGAGGCCACAACAGAGGGAGGCCCGCGTACCACAAAAAAAAAAAAAAAAAAAAAAAAAAAAAAAAACAGAACCATGTCATCTGAAAAGAAAGTATGTGGCAGACTACAGTTTAACATGTAGCTATGGGTCTAGGCGACACAAGGTCAAGTTGCATAACCCCAGATGACATATATTTCAGTCATAAGTTGTCAAGGACCGTATGATGCCTCCATGTACTAAGCACTCGAATAGGCACCAGGGGAATAGGCATAATTAGTAAGATGCTTGGTGTCTTCTTTCCAGGAGCCTAAAGTTGAGCTAATACACATACTCGAATCAATATTGGAGAACAAATAATTGCAATGTGAGGCAGACTAGAGATACAAGTGGAGTTGAGAGATAGGAAAAGTCAGAAGAGATGGCATGGAGGAGGTGGAACTTGAGCTGTGCTTGGAAGGAGTGGAAGGACTTTAGAAGAAAAGACAGAAGGACATTCGAGGCCTGACTATGTCAAGATGCAGAAGAGGACATTCTTCTGGCAAATGCAGGTGGAGTAAGAGAAACAATCGACCTAGGGCAGAGGTTTTGTGTTGGAAGGTGATAGTGGATAGGATAGTGGATAGTGGATAGGATAGTGGCCATGTAGCCAGATTTTAATAGGTCCTAATTCACAGCCAGAGAATTCTGGGTATGACTTTGTGGGAATTGGGAAGTCACTCTAGGGGTTTCTCAGATTCCAGTGTGAACTGACCACATTGCTTGAGCAAGGTGGCTGAGTTATTAACAAAGAAATGATGAGTTGGCCCTTGCCTAGGGGGCTATGGAGTAATATATCTTCTTTACACTTTGGTAAGTATACTAGTCAGGATTCTCCAGATAATCACAACCAATAGGATAGAGATAGATGATAGATGGTGATGATGATGATTATGATAGACAGAGATTTATTTTAAGGAATTGGCTCATACCAATTGTGGGGGCCGGCAAGTCTGAAATCTATGGGGCAGGACAGCAGGCTAGAGACAAGAGAAGAGGTGACGTTGCAGCCCAAATCAAAAAGCAGTCTGGAAGCAGAATTCCCTCTTCTTCAGGAGCCCTCAATCTTTTTTCAGTGAAGGCTTTCAACTGACTAGTTGATGTCCACTAACATTATGGAGGGTAATCTACTTATTCAAGGTCTACTGATTTAAATGGTAATCTTACCTAAGAAACACCTTCATGGTGCCATTTAGACTGGTGTTTGACCAAGTATCTGCATACTATGGCCTAGTGAAGTTGACACATAAAATGAACCATTACAGTAAGGAAACTGGGAATCATTTTGATCCCTCCAACCCTGCCTCCTCTGCCTGGTGGCTTGGCTTCCTGAGGAGTTCACAGCCTACTTGGAGTGGACGTTGGATCTTACTTGAAGAAACGTTTACAAACGAGCATTCTGTCAACTTAATGTGGAGCCAGATCTTCTCTCTCAGCAGGAATATCTTCCCTGACTTTCTAAATCCACTGTTCTTGAGGCTTGTATCAGCTACCCCTCTTCTCCTATTTGGCAAAGTAGTTCCAGGGTTGACCCTGAGAACCCACCTTTTGCAGACTCACTGCTGGTCTGTAGAACAACCTAGCAAAATATTTGAAGTGAAATTCATGCCATTAGGGCTGTGTTTTGTTATAGTTTGGTTCAAAGATTTCTGAACCAGCTCTCAAAACTTCATTTAGCTTATAATTCATTGTGGTTTGACATGTCTTATGTGGAAGAGAGGGATGACTTTCATTTAATATTAACCCAGCAGCTTTCCACTACTTCCTCTCTTCCATTGTTTCACTTTAATAAACAATGCATTTGACAAGGTGTTTAAAGTTGGCTGGGCTCTGAAGCATTCTTCTAAGTATTCTGGCTCACACATGACCTGAAGATTTTACTCAACATCTGTTTAGAAAAACACAGACACACACCAAACACACAAGACCCAAACAAACTATGCATTGTTTCTAAGTAATGGTCATAACATACTTGATGTTTCTGGAAAGTAAAATGTTAAGCAAAAAAAAAATTGTTTTCCCCCAAATTATTCAGGCAGAACGAAAAAAAAAAAAAAGATTTAAGTCAGAAACATTAACCCCCTTTCTAGCTGAGGAGGGCTCACTAATGAAAAATAACTCTTAGACCTTCTTGGTGAAAATGGTGCCCATCTCTACCAAATTTACACTAAAACTGAGGGCACAGAGAAATATGAAAACTTACCACACCAAAACCTAAGGCTTAGAGACAATGTAATCTCAGACTCTGGTCCGATATTACATTGTCTTTTCCACTGAGGAGAGGTGGATGGGAAACATCCAATCAAGACTTCTCCTCATGATAAAACCAGGCTTTACTCTTTGAAACAAGTAGAAAAAGACGTCTTACAGAAATAAGTGGGCTGAAAGAAAGAAGGCAGCAGGTTACTGATTTCCAGGAATGAGTCTAAAGCACTGTGCACTGAAGAGAGAGAAGAGAAACCCTACAAGCAGTGCCTACTGGGAAATGCCATGCCTCCCATCCTCTATCAGTTCTGTGTGCAAACCTAAACTACAGTGATCCAGAAAGTTCTAAAACAAAACAACAAGCAAAGATTTTCCAGGTAAGTGGCAATATATAAGCTAGAGATAGCTCTATTTACGGTAGACAAATTAGAATTTATAGCCAAAAGCATAAAACATTCCAAAGAGGGTAATATTATGATGCTAAAGTGTAGTATTCGCAGTGAATATGCAAATGGATTGCTCGGTGTTTAGTATTAAGCTGCATGGTGAAATATTTTAGCTTCTGGCCTCTACATTAAAAATAAAGCCTACTAAACACATAAATATCCATTTATTTAAAGAAATATTTTAGCCTTATGCTGAGAAAGGACCTCAATGTTTCTGATCATTTAGTAGCAGGAACACAGTTCATTTTCTTACATACCATCTATGGCTGCTTTCCTGCTACCAAGTTAGAGCTGAGCAGTTGCAAAAGATACCATACACCTGCAAAGCCACTATATCTGGCCATTTACAGAAATTTGTTTACTCTGAATCTAGACCAAAATCTATGATCACAATTTTATTTTTTAAAAAGAAAAAAATTATAGCAACTACTTTAATTCATGGCGGAAACCAATTTAGAAACTACAAAACTCTTTCAAGCAATATTTGAGTAAAATTGGAAATATAAATCACAATCATAAATTACCTGGAAAAATAATAAGATACAAGCACTATATAACTAAACAAATTTGTGGGGCCTAAGTTGTTCTCAGAGGAAAATTCATGCCATTAGAAGCTTTTCTGAGAAGACCCTAATCAATTAATTTATGAACAAAAGAGGAGACATTACAACTGATACCACAGAAATATAAAAGATCATGAGAGATTATGAACAATTATACACCAACAAACTAGGAAAACTAGAATAAATGGGAAAAGTCTTAGAAACATACAACCCCCAAAGAATGAATTGGGAAGAAATAGAAAATCTAAGTAGACCTATTACTAGTCTAGTCAAAAATCTCCCAACAAAGAAAAGCCCAGGACCAGATGGCTTCACAGGTGAATTTTACCAAACATTTAAAGAAGAATTAAAGCCAATCTTTCTCAAATTGTTCCAAAAGATAGAAGAGGAGAGAACACTCCCAAACGCAAGTCTAGCATTATTCTGATTCAAGCCAGATGAGGATACTACAAGAAAAGAAAACTGTAGGCCATATCCCTGATGAATATAAATGCAGAAGTTTTCAACAAAATACTAGCAAACCAGATTCAGCAGCACATTAAAAGGATGATTCACCATGATCAAGTGGGATTTATCCCTGGGACGCAAGGATGGTTCAACATACTGTTTTGTGCTGGTCTCAGCCTATTGATAGTGATGCTGTCAGTTAGAAATGCCTGGGGGCACTCATGTGGGCCCACAATGAGCCCCCCAGAGACATTTACCCTTTTGGAAACAATGCTGTGGCTAGACCAGTCTTTGTAGTTCTTATTGTGATTGTCACTTCAGCAATAACCATCAGGGAACCTTGGGAAAAAAATGTTTCATTACACATAGGTCCTGGAGGGCACACAGCATGGCTGGGGTCACACAGTGAGGTCACAAGGAGAGAGAGAGAGAGAGAGAGAAAGAGTGAGAGACAGAGACTGGGCCTGGGGTTCTGCTTTTATTGGGGTTGAGGGTGGGGTGCCTATGGTCTCACAGGTCCACTCTTTACTGTTGAATTTGAAACATAAGAGCAGGAATTAAAATACAGGAGGGGAAAAACAAGGGGTCAGGTGATCAGTTATCTAAGTCATCCAGAGATCACTAAAACAAAGAAAACTTTGGGTTGAGGGAGGTGCTGGCTCTTTATCTTGTGATGTGGCTGGCAGCATGTTTATTCAAGATAGCTGTCTTTGAAGTGGATGCCTCGAGTATCAAAAGCTTAATGTCCTGCACGTGCTTGACAATCAAAAAAGCCAACTATCAGGTGCTTACACTACATATACACAAATCAATAAATATGATACATCACATTAATAGAATGAAAGGGAAAAATCACACAATCATCTAAATAAATGCAAAAAAAAGAATTTGAAAAAAATTCAACATCTGTTCATGATAAAATCTCTCAACAAATTAGGTATAGAAGGACTGTACCTCAGTATAATAAAGGCCATATATGACAAGCCCACAATTAACACCATACTCAATGTTAAAAGGTTGAAACCTTTACCTCTAAATTTAGTAAATAAGACAAGGTTGCCCACTTTCACCACTCCTATTCAACATAGTACTGGAAATCCCAGCCAGAGTAATCAAGCAAGAAAAAGAAATAAAGGGCATCAAATTTTGAAATGAAGAAGTAAAATTGTCTCGATTTGCAGATGACATGATTTCATATTCCGAAAATCATAAAGACTCCATTAGAAGGTTTCCTTACTAAATAATAAAACTTTTGAAATTTGAGGGAAAGATCATTCCTGTACTGTTTAAAATGCACTAGACCATAGAAAACAATGGAAAGTTACCTGGTGATTCATTTCAGCAAGTTATACTTATCCTCTCTAATAAGAAAAACACACCTGCAAAACAATCTCTCTGACAAAATATATGAGCAAAAATCTAGAATAGAGTACTGGTAAATGAATTCACTAATTATCAGAAAAATATGTTTTTAATAAAACAAGTTTTATTCCAGGAACTCAAGAATGATAATAATATTAGAAATCTAGTAATAGAAATTAGACTATCAAAGGAGAAAACTACAGTCTCTGTACATTGAGGGCAGAGGTCCACTGGTTTTGACTTGGGTACCTAAGAAAGCCCTTACTGTTAGTGGAAAAGAGAATGCAATGAATTTAGATGACATTGTATGAAAAAGAGTAACCTTGATAAACATCTCAGAGGGGGTATAAGGAAGAAGAATATTTTAAGTATGAATAATGCAATCCCTAACTAGGTTAGGGTTGCAAGCCAGGGCTTTCATTCTCATTTTTCCAATTTCATCAGTCACTACTTCCTGGTCACCACATCCTCCCCTCCAACCTCTTTTTCTCCATACTCAAACCAGGCTAAACTACCTGGAGTGCCATGAAAGTGCCATGTTCTTTTCTGTGGCACTCTGGATCTTCCTTTTCAGAAAGCCTCCTTTATTTGTCAAGTTGTCACTTCTCCTAGGAAACCTTCCCAGCCAATCCTCCAAGAATGTCTCAGATGCTCCTTCTAATGGCCAATTATCTCATGTGGACCCCTGAACACTTATCATGTGTATTGTGAATGTCTGTCTGCCTCTTCTATAGCTCTCGAGGGTGGATACTTACTGACTCTCAGGATACATTTAATGCTGTATCCCAAGCTAGAATTGTGCATGGCATACAGGATGTGTGGAATGAATAAAGTGCTTTTAAACTTTCTTACTCCTGTACTTTCATTGTGGCAGTTCTCTCATCAAAGCTGCCGGTACCTTCCATCCTACTTCATATCCCAGTATTCTCATTTGTGCCCTCATCTGTGCATATTGTACAGACGTTCAAGATGCTCACAGGCCAGGCCAAGCTTTGAGGCTTCTGCTAATCGTTGCCCAACATAAATCATCCACCTTGAACATCCTCATTCAAACTGTTCCCCCAAACACACCTTATACTTTCCTGAATCCACATCCTAGCCCACATCATTCTTTCTGTCCTCAAACATCTTCTGACATCCTAGTCAATTTCTCTCCATCCTTCAAGGACTAGCTGAGTGCTGAATCCCTACAGTGCCTTCATGCATTCTGGCTTTTCTCAACTCTTCTATTAGTTTATATTGGTACCACTTGTTAGCCACTTACCTTACACACACACACACACACACACACACACACACACACACACACACTAATTTAAAATAAGGGCGGTGTGTCTAATCTCTATATTATGAGCTCATTCCTTCATCCCAAAGCTCTCTCTGCTGGACGGCTGGGATACAGAATTCAAATAAGACATGGATTCTCTCCTTAAGGAACTTAGTCTGATGTTTAAAAAACACATGTTTACAGTAATGAAACAATTACAGTACAATGTGAGAAATGAATAAGCCCATTAAACATGCCATTAAAAGCGGCCCAAAGTGTGCTATTACTATTAGGTGATGATGGATAAGTAGATAAATACACAGGTAAGTTCTTTGGAAATAATCTCTGTTAAATAAAAGAGAGAGAGAGAGGGAGAGAGAGAGAGAGAGAGAGAGAATCTGACACACAATACAGTTAAACCAACTGTTGGGAATCAAAGGAGAAAGAAGAAATAGCCATGGGGAAGCAAACAAGCCATGACTCTCATCTCCAGTTCTTTCTCTAGTTGAGGTTTCCAGGGGTCTACTTTTTTTCTTCCACTGTATGCTTCCCTCTCAGTCTTCCCAAGACAACATTCGCCCTGAGATATCAGGTAAACAAATACCTCTCTATCCCCTGCTTACACGCCTGCCGTCAAATCAGACAGTTATCTACCAGTTTGCCACATTTTCCTCAAATAACTTTTTTTATATTATAGTGGTCTACTTAAAGCCAAGGTCATCACTGTCAAAAAGCTTTCACTGTTACTGTGGCTCTATGTAAAGTCAATTCCAAAAATTCAAGGAAAACAAACTGCATAGAAGGAAGGTCGTCAGGAACTTTGTGAAGCTGTGCTTAGATCCCCTGAGGTTGGTCTCAGAAGGAGAATACTCACAAGGGGACGCTGTCCACTGCCATACTCGGGGGGCTGGAGATGAATTTTTTGAAGGGAGCCAGTGACTATCACAGGCGACAAGATAAGAGATCTTGGGAAAGTCACTTTGAGATAAATAGAGCTCAGTTTCCTCAAACATAAAATGATGGATGGAACCAGATTAGTGATCCCAACACAATGCTGAGAAGAGTAAAAAGGAGCAAGTGAAACTGAGGCCCACCGTGCTCATCTGAGGACCAGGGATTGAAGAGGGTGCATACGAGGGGATAAAAACCAGCCTCTCCAGCAAAGATCTATCTACCATCACAGGAAGTTCTTTTATCCACTAAATCTTTGTCAAATTAGGCCCACACAAAAGCAATATGTAGATTAAGAGAAGACTGTCCCCTGCCTTCTACTACTTTCCTATTACTCTTCTTTAGCACTGCTATGGTCTGAATGTTTGTGTTCCCCCTTAAGTGCCTCCTATTGTCCAAAGCGATGGTATTAGTAGGGGAGGCCTTTGGGAGGTACTTAAGTCATGAGGGCAAAATCCTCATGAATGAGATTGTGCCTTATAAAAGAAGTTCCAGAAAGATCCCTAACCCCCTCCACCACCACGTGAGGACAGTGAAAAGGAGCTGGCTAGGAACTGGAAAGTAGCCCTTCACAAGAACATAAGGAGGCTGGTGTCTTGATCTTGGACTTCAAGCCTCCAGAACTGTGAGAAATAAAATTCTCTTATTAATAAGCCACCCAGTCTGGGTGGAATAAGAATGGAATAAGACAAGCACCTCATGGTTAGAATTAGTAGATTCTAAATAAATCCTAAGCCTCTATCTCCACCACTATGGAGCTGTCCCAGTGTTAATGACATTATTACGTATGATGCAGGGTAACTAGCTAATCTGATATAATTTACAGATTTGTTGATGAATGTTGGAAGTAGTTACATTAACCTTTGATCTGGCCAAGGAACATACTAGCATTTTTACTAGGACTCTCAAGAGACAATGCTTTATGCCGCCATTTCTCAAACTTGAATAAATAATACAAAAATAATTTTGAAAGCACAGGAGAAAGGGAGCACCATCCCAAGTGACAGAAGGCCACGGTGTGGGACAGGCTACCTGGCAGTGGCAGCAGAGAGGCATGGTCCACAGGCACACAGAGAAAAGCACTGTCTGCAGAACTGCAGCAGGATGACCCACCCCTCATGGGACATGAGTTACTCCAGGTCCTGAAACTTCTGTCTAGCACCCACTACTTTCTCAGATCTGAAGACATAAAGGGTGACAGTGAGAGTAGCAATAGTTGGGGAAGGTTGTATCACTAATATCATTAGCATCAGAGATGAGGAATTTGCCCCTTGGGACAATATTGCTGGAGCTAAGCATGCCTGGTGCTTCCATGAGAGTCCACAATTATCCTTCCTTCTGCACCATGATCTGCGTGAGTACAGAGAGTTCTAGAGAGGAACTTTCCACAAAAGGAAAGGAGCTGAGACTCCAGTCCTCTTTCCTCAATATTTCCAGAAATGCTGGCAGCCAGGTTCTTACCTTCCCTGGATAAAAATGAAGATGGGGGAAGCTCCAGAGTCTCAGACCTGGGAGGTAGGAGTGTAGGTAGCTCAGCTACCTACACTACTGACTTGCCAGGTATCTAGAGGTGAACGTAAAGCATCCAGAGAGCCAAAGCGTCCAAATTCTACTGAAAGTGGGAAAGAGAGGCATTATGCTGCTTTTCAGAGACCCAGATGTAATTATGGGATGGACGAAAGGCACTAGTCATTCTTGATGTCTCTGTTGATTATGTTGCTTAAGGCCCATGATTATCATCCCGGAATGTTCGATGACCTATTTAGGTGACCAGTGCTCCAAATAACAGATTCTTGGCTTGAATCCCATTAAAAGAAAACTGTCCAGAAGAAAAGTTGAAAGTCCTGGCACAGACAAACCAAATAACAGCAATCTCATCAACTGGGAAGTACGAAACAAAAAGCATCCACAAACTCCAACCACCTCAAGAGCTAAAAAGGAATTTGCATTATTTATTCACTTTGCAAGGTGGAGGGCTTACATTATGATTAATATCACTTGTTATTGTTTGGGGATTTCTTTTTAATTTTGCAAATGTGCTATTGCTAGATTAGAAGGGTAACGTCTATATTATCTCTGGGAGTTGTTAAAATTTGGTTGAAAATGAGAAACTGATACCCATATTTTATCCAAAGTCTTTTTTAAAAAATTTTATTTTATTGTGGTGAGAACACGTAACATGAGAGCTACTTTCTTAATAAATGTTTAATTGTATAACACAGTATTATTGGCTATAGGCACAATGTTGTACAGCAGATCTCTAGAACTTATTCATCTTGCTTAACTGAAACTTTATACAAATGTTGCCAAGGATGTAGAGAAATTGGAATCCTTGTGCATTTTTGGTGGGAATGCAAAATGGTGCAGTTACCAATAAAAACAGTATGGAAGTTCCTCAAAAAATTAAAAATAGAACCACAATATGATCCAGATACCCCACTTCTAGGTATTTATCCTTAAAAATTGAAATTAGGATCTCAAAGAGATATTAGCACTCCCATGTCCACTGCAGTGCTAGCCACAATAGCTAAGATGTGGAAACAATCTAAATATTCGTTCCCAGATGAATGGATAGAGAAAATGTGGTAGATACATGCGATGGCAAATTATTCAACCAAAGGCTTTCATACACCTAAACAACAAATATTAGATAGCAATTTGGGACATGGCGACAGTGGAAAAAGCAAAAATACTTGCATGCTAATATTCTTGAGGGAGAATATAACACTAGTCATCACTAGAAAAAACATGACTCCAAATATGTTTTAAAATATTAGTGGTACCATTAGAAGACTAAAATTTATCTAAATAATTACTTATTTTTAAAGGGAATACAATATGAAATTAAAAATTGTTGAAAAAAATGGTAAAATTCTTAGAGCGTGACCAAGTAGCTTTCAGGGAAACATATACACCTAAAGCACTGTATAACAAGAAATTTTTCAAATAAATTAAACTCCTAACCCAAAAGGCTGTAAAACTTACAGTACAATAAGCATCTTAAAAGTAGAAATAATAAATTTATTAAGATAAAATAGAAATTAATAATCCAGAACAAATAACTAGAAGACTTTTAAAAAATGGTACTTTGAAAACAATATAATGAAAAAAATCTTTACTAAGTCTGGTTAACAAAAAAAACAGAGAGAAGGTACAAATAAACAATACTAAAAACCAACAAATGGTCTTAATTACAGGTACAGAGGATATTTCATAAATTTAAAGGGAATACCATGAAGAAATTTATACCAATGTAATGTAAATATTGATGGATGACTTTCTTCTAGGAAAAATATAATTTGCCCACATACATGCAAAAAAGAGTAGAAAATCCAAATAAACAAAAAATGAAAATAAATTTAAAGTAGAGGAAAGGATTCACTTTGAAAGACATAATAATAATCTAGGAAATAAAATAAAATGACAATATAATTTCACCTAATATTTTCTAACTGCTGCTATTCGGCATTAGTGAGTGTATGGATGAAATGTTCATTCTCATGAACTATTCAAAGAAGCAGTATAAAGGAGGATGCTTTTTCTTTTCTTTTTTTATTGGAGTATAGCTGCTTTACAATGTTGTGTTAGTTTCTGCTGCACAGCAAAGTGTATCAGCCATACGTATAGACATATCCACTCTTTTTTAGATTTCCTTCCCATTTAGGTCACCACAGAGCACCCAATAATAGGTTCTCATTAGTTATCTATTTTATACATAGTGGTATATATATATGTCAATCCCAATCTTCCAGTTCACCCCACCCTCCCCTTCTCCCCTTGGTAACCCTTAGTTTGCTCTCTACATCTGTGACTCTGTTTCTGCTTTGCAAATAAGTTCATCTGTACCATTTTTCTAGATTCCACATATAAGTGATATTATACGTTATTTGTTTTTCTCTTTCTGACTTACCTCACTCTGTATTATAATCTCTATGTCCATCCATGTCTCTGCAAATGGCACTATTCCATTAAAGGAGGATGCTTTTTCAAGCTCTATAAAATTTTGTGTGCTTACTCTTTGGCCCAGACATTTCACCTTGAGGAAAATAGTCCACAGAATGTCTTACACGTGCCACAAAAGGCAGTTACAATGATGTAGAATATTTTTTAATGTTAAAAGTATCGGAGCAAGCTAAATGCCCCCCATTAGGGAGTTGGCTATATATTTTGCACATTAATTCTATAAAACGGTTTTAAAATAATGTCTATCTGTGTATACTTAACTGAAAGTGTCTACAAAATATTTTTACAGGAAACAGAATAAATTATGGAGCAATGTGTGCAAGGTAATTCCATTTAAATTTTAAAACAATGAGAACATTGCATCTAGCAAAATATGCACCAAACTGTTACAAATAATCCCATCAGGAGGTCAAGGTGTGTGGAAACTGTAAAAAGGGACAAAGGTGAGAAACAAAATAGGACTTTTAATTTTTACTTTCTGATCTTGCATACTGCAAATTTTCACAATATGAAAATGACTACTTTATATAAAGTAACTTAACATTTTAAAAAGAATTGTTAAAACTTGCTGTGACTGGAGAGGTACTTGCTTTAGGTGAGTGTGTCAACTTGATGTATTTTTTTATTTCCATTTTCTAATAACATACAGGAGAAAGAAGAAGGAGGAGGATGGGGAGGGGGAGGGGGAGGAGGAGGAGGAAGAAATCCAACAGACAATTCTCTAGCCAGAATGATGTAGAACAAAAGAGAAAACACATAAGTAACCAATAACAGCAGTGAGAGAGGTGACATCATTACAGATTCCACAGATATTGAAAGGAATAGGGAATATTGTGGACTTTATATTAATAAGTTAGGCAATGTAGATGAAAGGGATAAATTCCTCAGAAGACACAAACAATCAGTGATTGCCTGAGGACTGGTCAAGGAGGAAGGGGTATGCTAGGCAGAAAGGGGAGAAAATGATTACAAAGGGTCAGAAACAAACTTTTGTTATTATGGATATGTTCTTTATCCTGATTGTGGTCACCATTTCATGGTACACTTTTAGAAATGTAAACGTAATATATGTCCACTATACCTCAATAAATATATACAGAAGTTTTAAAATTCCAAAGTACAATTCTCAGCCCTTTCTTATGTTAATATACTGGACATTGTTGGTTGCCCAGCCTACATCCATTCTCTTCCCCATCATTCCCAAAAGAACCCCAGATTTGTGCCACAAGAGGAAATAACTCCAGCCCTATTTCCTGGGATTAGCCTTATTGGTCTGTTTATGTCTCCCCCCCACCCCACCCCAAAGCAGTAATAGTTTCAGGAATCACATTTAACTCGTTCAATACAAGGTATTTTTCTGGTCAGTATTTGGTCCAGGAATAAGCATGTGACTCAGTACAGCCCAATAATAAGCCAGAATAGTGTGCCAAGGGTTTCTATAAAATAAATTTTCTCACTTTCAATGGTGAGCAAGTTGCAAGAGACAAACTCTCACTTCTGGACACCAGGAAGTATTGATATGAAGCCAGAAGCAACTATAATTAATAGTAACAATAACCATCATCATCTAAAGATAAAACCAACCCAATCCAGAGTAATGAAGGCAGAGCCATTAGAATAAGGTCAACCTGAAGACTTTTATTGTATATTTCTTAAATTCCAGTTAGAAGAGTTGATACATATCCTGGTTGTTTAAGTTTAAGCAAGTTTGAATCCGATTCTCTGTTGTTTGCAGCTAAAGATATCCTACCTTACTTATACCCTTCATCCCTCAACAACATTTAACAGTTAACAACTTCCTTCTTCATGAAACATTCTCTTCCCTTGCTTCTGATAATTGCACCCTCTTATCTCTCTGGTCTCTCCTTTTAAATCTCCTCTGTAACCTCCTCTTCATCTACCCGACCATTTAATGTGTGATTTCCAGAAACCTCTTTCTTTGGGAGTCTTCTCTGATTCTAACCCAACACTTTCTCCTAAATGATCTCAACCACTTCCAGGGTTTCTAAACCCTGACAACCACCAAATGTATAACTACAGCTCAGATTCCCCTCCTGACTCCCAGATCTATATATCCAGCCCCCTCTCAAAATCTCCCTTTAGACAACTTAGCATCTTAATTCAGTCCAAAACTGAGGTCATGATTTTGCATTCACACACAAAAATCTCTCCCACTAGTGTCTTATATGTTAGTAAATGTCACCCCATCCATCCAGTTCAAGACAGAAACCCAGAAGTTATCTCTGAATCTACCATCTCTCTCTCCTTACTATACCCCACCCCAAAATGTCAATCACCTGATCCCATTGATCCAATATCCTAAATGTCTCTTGGATCCATACATTTTTCTCTAATCCCACTATCACTGTAATCCAAACATCATTCGTCTCCCATTAGTGTGCCTACCCTACCTTAGTTCTCAACCAATCCCTCCTTCACACAGTAGTATGAAATACACATTTTTAAATACCAATCTTACCAACTACACTTGCTTGCTTAAACCTCTTTAACGGTCTCTCGTTCCCCTGTAGGAAAGAGTTGAGAAATCTTAAGATTCAACCTCTTTGGTCTCACCTAATATCACTCTTCCTCTCCCTAAGTTTCACCTACTGTACACCTTTCAGTTCCTCAGGCCCACCATACTGCATCTCAGGATGGCCACGCATGCTGCTCCTTCCCACTAGACACCTCCTCTCCCCCGCTTCCATTGCACACATTTCCACATCAGGGTTAAATAACTAGAGGTTATCATATACCTAGACTAAGAGGGCTATGATTGGTGATCCCTAGAGTTGTGCAACCCAACTGCCCTACCCTCACTATTGCCAAACTACATCATGGTTATTGTTGAGATTTCAGCTTAAACACCTCTTCTAGGAAACCTTCTTGGACCACGCGGTCTGATTATTGTCTTGAATTTTTGAGTTGTAACACTCAGCACATTGATGACTCTTTGTTTGCGTTAGCCTGTAACTGCCACTTAGTCAAACTACTGATATTAATAGAGGAGTGAACATAATGGTATACATAAGAATGTGGTTGGACTTTGCCCCTCATAACATGTCAAGCGCCTAAGTAATATTTAACAACACATTTTTTCTCCCTATCCCCACTGATGTTCTTGGCTCAGAAATAGGTGGAAGAAAAAAAAAATAACATGGATAATCCTTTCCATTTCCATAATTTGGCTTTTCCATGTGTCATCTCATTTAGTTATGAAGGGAATTCCCTGGCGGTCCAGTGGTTAAGACTCCGTGTTTCCACTGCAGGGGGCACAGTTTTGATCCCTGTTCGGGAAACTAAAATCCAGCAAGCCTCACTGCATGGCCAAAAAATCAAATAAAAATAAAATCTTGATATAATTCTGAAGCCTGGAGAACATATATACACAAATTTCTGTCCCTCACGCCCCCAATAAGAGACACAGGAAGGCTATTACTATACATACCTTTATAGACAGACAAAAGACCTCACATGGAGAATCAACTATTGGGATGGCACATAGATGTTCTCCCATGAAAGAGGTGCTTTAAAAAATTAGATTTATAGTCTTTACCAGGTATACATAGCTTATACTACATACAAATGGGGAAAGGTATAAGTTTAGCATTTCCCCAGCAGTTTTGAGGAGTGACGACTCAGGACCCCTCAAATGAGCAGCAGTAATTGTTGTGACTCTAAAAGTCTTTTCTCTAAGTAGAGAGAAAGCCAACACACCACTGAACTCTCTCGGACTCATCAAAGCCACCACTGTGCTCCCCCTCCCGTTTTCTCCAGACAAGAAAATTACCCTGAGTCAGAGATTGAGCCATTCCCCAGCAAGAGGCAAGAGCAATGGTGGTAGAACAACAAAGAAAGCACAGATAAGGGCAACCAGATGATTTTGTTTTGCTGCAGTATTTGGGGTAGCCGGTAGCAAACTCAGCAGAAGAAGTAGTGTGGGGAGACAGCCAATGAGGAGCTGAACCCAGCAGGTAAATTCCAAAGGAAGCAGCCCTCCTAAACTTCTGGGTGCAGCCTGGCCTGACAACCCTGAATCACTGGTAGCAGCAGAGAGGATTTTCTAAGCTGGAGGCGAAACACCATTCAGGAGTGCCTGCGCTCCTTTCCTCCCTGCTCTGCTCCAACAGGCAGTTTGGAAGAGTTCTGTTCAGTTAACGTAGAGTTTTCAGAAATCTACAAAGAAACACACTCTTTCTTTTGTCTTCCTAAATATACTTACATCTGAATTAAGTGTTTCCGTTTTCTTTCATGGAATCATTGGTTAGAATCATGTGCTCCAGAGTCAGCCCCAATGTTGAATCAAGATACTACTTCTTAATGATTATGCTTCTTTGAACCTCACTCTCTTTGTAAGTACAATATTCATAATAATACCTGTGTTGCACTGTTGTTATGAAAATTAAATGAGATGTGTCGAGCACCTAAAGCTCTGTAGACACTCAAGTAAAGGTAGGCCTAATTAGGACTATGGTTGTAAAGAAGGGAGCTTGAGGATGCAAGGATGAAAGCTGGTCCAGAGCAAGACCAAGGTAAACTCAGAGGAGGTGAAAAGGAGCTGATCAGCTGAAAGCTAGCATTTCCCAAAGGTAGTTCCAAGGAATGCTAGTCCTGAAGGATATTAATAAGTATTACTTATTTTTAAATCTTTCTAAATAATACATTTGGGAAACACTGAATTAAACGATTTAATAGTTTTCTTATTGCAAGGTTTCTGAGTGACTTTGATATGCTGGATACTCACCACGAACCACCCGCCCCCGATGGATTTGAGCATGGGGTCCTGTTTTCACGGTGCGTTTCGTGGGACTATTATCTCTTGTAACACAATCTAGGAAATGTTGGTTTAAATGAATGGGCCTCTGGGTTGTCTGATAACTCCTTCTTAAGTCTAAAGCTCAGAACCAACTTGTACCTTAGGCATTATCGTATGGTACCCAGCATCTATGAGTCCATCAAAGGGCTTACAGATGATGAAGAGCTGGGGAAAAATTTTGCTGGTTCCAAAGGAAAAAAAAAAAATACAACAAGAAAACTGCAAAAATTTGAAACAGATATTTAAGTAAATGTCTACAAAATGTACCATCATGCTATTATGTCAACTGCTATTCAACACATCATATATAATTACATAAAAATGTACTTTTCCTGGAATATAAGTGCATCATAACACATTTACTATTCAGGAGCTCCATTAGAATGAGAGCCTAGAGTTTAGAAAGACCATTGGTTACCTTGATAAGGGCCATACCTTTAAATCACGTAATGTGCAAGAATGCAGGTGCATAAGCGCATGTGCACGCGTGTGCGCGCACGCGCGCACACACACACACACACACACACACACACACACACACACACACACAACCAGGAGCTGGAGAAGTTCCAACCAATTAGGAACCAAAATTATAAACCAAGCCCCTGGCATGAGAGCAGCAGTCAGGTTCAATCACTTAATAGTGAGGTCGGTTGGGGGTCTCCTCTCCCCACCTTCCACAAGCAGCGCTCAAGGACTCAGTAAGGTTTGGATTCTCAACCACGTAGCAAATCCTTTCTGGCAATAGCCGCAGAGGCTGCATCGAGGCAAAGCTTTCTCCCCGTCTCTATGCAAAGCCATTCAGGGCACCTATTTTACAGCTGATGGCTTTGCATTCACTGCTTCTGAAAGCAGCTCTGGGCTTTCAGGGGTTCTTTCCAATTCATGGCCAAAGGCAACATTTTAAGGAGGGAGTGGGGGAAAGGTTTTGAGAGGGGCTGAAAGAAAATCTCACTGCTTCAAAGGTCTTCTTAAAATTTATCACTTTTTGGAAAAGAGACACACAAGGAAAGGTACAGATTCTCAGAGCCCTGTAACTATGGACGTAGCCAGCTTCCCTGGGTCCCACAGAGGGTCAGCCCGGGTTGAGATGAGATGGTTGTATGTGCGGGCCACCCCTGAGGTCATTAAGAGACATGACTCCGTATCTCTGCACCTTTCTCCATGATCAGAAAGACATCTGGACTCATGCAATAGGGCAAAACTATCAGTCGGTGTCTCTACTTCTTTGGAGAAAAAAAAGAGAGAGAGAGGGAAGCTCTGACTTTAAAAGCTCCAAACATTGACCCATCCTTCAATCTACTTCTCAGGGTCTGTTTAACATCATGTTAGGAGATACTTTTTTCTCACTTCTAATGTTTGATTTTAACAGGGTGGCTCACTTCTAGTTGTTTTCCATATTCCAAAGCCTGCTGTGAGTGATTTAAATGCCAAGTGAAGGGTAAACCACCACGCCCCCCCCCATTACACACACACACAGAGGAAACTGCACTTCCTTTGTTAACGTAACAAGAAAAACAGTAAAGGCAATCAATCACAACTATGTGAAGAAATTATTATAGGCACAAATATGAAGAGCACTGAAAGTATAATTAAAAATTGCTGATGAGAAGAATAAAATTCTGCTGCCCCACGCTCTCTTGAGCTAAATTTTCCTGTCTTAGCGCAGTGACTCCCTGATGACATTTTTTGCCCTTAAGGACTTCACCACTTCCTCCAAAGCTGTAACTTTTTCTCTCTCTCTCTTCCTCCCCCTTCCTATTATTGTCACTGGAGAGTGCAGAATGACATCTTCGAGAAAACGCTTGCCTTGAGGCCAGAGTGTGTTTCCTTTGCACTAGGATTTTCCATGTATTCCACTAAATTTCCTTACAATTAATTTTTAAAAGAGCTGAGAGAGTCCATTTCTCAAACAGCTGACAAAAACCGTGTTCCATGAAAGCAAACAGAATGGCACTTGGTGACCATTTTCGGTACCATTATAAAATCCTTACAGTATAAATTCTGACTCTGCATTCTACACTTTATTACACTGATATAGTAATCAGAATATGAGGAGACTCCCATGACACCCATCCAGAGCCAGGAACCGGTTTATCTTCGTTGCACTTTAGCCTAAAGCATATTAAATGCAACTTGATTACAGAACGCACTTGACTTGCCATAATCAATTTCTTGGCAAGCTTTCCAAACATCAGGTAGAGAAATCTCTAGTCTCTTAGTCTGGTCCCTTTGTTAACTTGCAAGGTAACTTTGTATAGAGGCTGCTCCCTCTCCACATCCCCCTTTCTCAGCCAATAAATTCAGAATAATAGATTTGTCTAGCACTCAAGAATGGCTGCAAGACACTTCTTTATACTTGGACAGCATTTTGCAAATGACAAGCTGGCTTGAGGCTACATATGTCAGAATGATGCTTCAGCATGGGTTGCTGGAGTGGATTTTTTAAAATTTCTATTTCACAAACTCATTGGCATCACCCATCCGTCTCACTCGTTATAGCTCACAGTTGGGTCCTGTGGATTTGCTGCCTTGGATTCAGGTCCACCCCTCTGTGTCTCACCCCACACTGCACTGTCTGTATTTTCACAGTGCTAGCACCATCCCAGGCACGGAGAGCTTAAGGAATACACACTGATGGATGGATCAGTCAACAAGTGATAAGCCTTGGTGTCTAACTGGAGAGGTTTACATTAAGTGCTGGGTGGAAGGCTTTCTCAGAAGCGTGACAGGTCAGTCCCATCCCTCAGCTATTCCTGCATCTAACGGAGTACAAATGTCCTCTTCACAAAGGCATTTGAGGGCAGGACCAAGAGCAGGAGAAAACACTCATGCACAGGTTTGCCTCCACATCGACCTCCCAACACTCCCCAGGAAGGTTTCCAAGCCGTAGGATAGATGCAAAAAAGTGTCAGAAATTGAGTGGAAATTAGTCAGCCTTGACCTCTGTCTGCAGACCCTTGGATGAAAGAACACTAAGTAGAAAAATGGGTCAAAGAAGTTTTGTTTTCTTCTCTAACAAAGTGAAATGTTCACTGCCACCTTGAAATAGAATCCCTTTTTTAAACCAAAGAGCTCAAATAATACATGTGTTATCTGATGTATCCCCTCATCTGCCCTGAACAGTTAGGTACAGACGTGATCCTCCCCTTAGCACTGGGGTAGAATAGTTAATAAACTTGCCTACAACCTATTTCCCTACTAGGTAATAACAGGATGGTAAACAATGGTTATAGCACAAAATTTCTAAATATGTAGAACCATGCTAGTCATCTGCAAGCTCACTGGCTAAGTCACAGGTGTGTTACCTAAACCAGGGGTCTCCAACCCCGGGGTTAGGAACCACAGGTGGGCGAGAAAGAGAAGCTTCATCTGTATTTACAGCCGCTCCCCATCGCTCGCATTACCGCCTGAGCTCCACCTCCGGTCGTATCAGCGGCGGCATTCGATTCTCATAGGAGCGCGACCCCTATGTGTGAACTGCACGTGCGAGGGATCTAGGCTGTGTGCTCCTTATGAGAATCCAATGCCTGACGATCTGAGGTGGAGCTGAGGCGGTGATGCTAGTGCTGGGGAGTGGCCGCAAATACACATGATCGTTAGCAGAGAGGTCTGACTGCACAGAGACCATAATAAATCAGTTGCTTGCAGACTCACATCAAAACCCTATCAGTGAGTGGCAAGTGAAAAGAAGCTCAGGGCTCCCACTGATTCTGCATCATGGCGAGTCGCATAATTATTTCGTTATATATTACAGTGTAATAATAATAGAAATAAAGTGCACAATAAATGTAATGTGTTTGAATCATCCTGAAATCATCCCACCCCCACCCCCGGTCCGTGGAGAAATTGTCTTCCACGAAACTGGTTTCTGGTGCCAAAAAGGTTGGCGACCGCTGACCTAAACCACAAACATAAGTCATCTCCCTAAAAAAGCGTACCGATGGCCTGAAACAATCAATGGTCAATCTAACTTAGCCAGGATTCACACATTTTTTTTTGAATGTAGAAGAAACATCTCCTTGCTGGTTGGTTCGGGCGCCCTCATGTGTCCCAACAGAGTAATGTCCCTTCAAGTCTCCAAAGGGCCATTGGTACTGACAGATTCAATGACACACGTATCCTCTTCGCACTTGTTTCAGGAGCCTCGTATGAAGCGGAAGATTGACAGGGACTATGAACTTGTCCTCCCTGATATAAAGCGGCATTGTAACTTACACCTGAAAGGATGGTATGCCAGTGTTCACAGGTGTAGAGGCTAAGGTCAGCTTGCCTGTTCTGGTTTAAACTTGTCAGGTCATCCTGTGTGTATTTCTTTTCCGTCCCCCACCCCACCCCAAGGGGCAGGGCACTAAGTTCTCCTGCACTGCGGGGGTCACACAACTGAAGAAGCCAGAGCACCGTCTAGAATAAGAAATCTCAGGTAACCTAGCTCCACCATCCACCCTATGACCACGCATAAACCATTTTCTCGCTGGTCCCATAGCCTTCCTGTGGGAGGAGAGGAGAGCAGGGCTTTTTCTCACAGGTAAGAAGCGTCAGCAGCAACGCCTGGCATAGAGCAGAGAGGCACCCAGTAAATGTTAATTGAATCTAAACCTGTAAACCCTAGTCCAGCCCACTTACCGCATTATATTTCCAGAAAACAGATATTCTTCCGCATCAAATACACCGTTCGTGCGTTAAGAACTAGTTTGGGAATTCATGGCGCACAGGAAAACGTCAAACATTTCTCTGCATTTCCCACATCGCCTGACTTAGTGCCAAGCACTCAGTAACCCTCCCTAAATCAGTGGGGGTGAGGGGAGTTTGCCCTCTTAATATATTTTCTCCCTTTCTTTCTTTGGCAGAGTTTAAAGCCATCGAAGGCGACTGAGAGAGGTAAAGAATTTAAGACTCAAGAATTTGAGACTGTCCACACAGAAAACCTGGTATCTTTATAGAAGGATGAAAATACTTTTTCCCCCTCATCTTTCTCCTCTTCCTCTCCTCCTTTTTCTTGAGGTTAGGAAGGCATGACTCAATAGTCCAACAGTGTAGTCAGGCCTAAAATTCCCATAAAAGAATGATGATGACACTCCAACCTTGGTCACCATGTCACACCAACCTTGATGAGTCTTGCACTCTGTTAACAACAAGAGAAACATTTACCAAGAAACCAGGCTCCTGGCTGCTCTCACCAAAAGGCTCAGAGCCATTCACTGCTCAGCTTGAAGCTAGCCAAATCCAACAAAGCCCCAGAGATCTTTGGCTTAATCTTCTCACTGCGCTCATGCCAGCCTTGCATGGGCACAGCCAGGGCACCATCACCCAGCCTTAGGTGTTGGCAGCTTCTCCCACCCACTCCTTTGCACTTTCCCTGCTTGGGGGTAATGGCAAAGGCTTCCCTCCCCTCCTACCTACTGCACGGTTCCTCACCTACCTTAAGCACATCAAGTCCTTTTGTTGGGTAAATCACTACCTTAACAGAACCCCAGAAAGTGCCTGCCTAACCGAGATGCTAGATAGTCTTATCCACTAAAAATCATAAGCAATAAATGGGGAAGGGAAAACCCTGACGTACATTATCTCCATTATCATTAAACTAGGAGAAAGATTTTTTCCAACAAATTTCTTAGGTTAATTGATCATTTCCATTTTACTTAAAATATCTCTCATAATTTTCTCCCTTCCTTTCCTATTACTACCGTGGTTGTCCAGGACCTCATCAAAGCAAACTGATATTACTAACTAGTCTTACGACCGCCATTCTTTTCTTCCTCCAAACCATCGTAAGTACAATCAAAAGACCTTCCCCAAATGCTAATTTCAACACATTTAACAATTCCTACTCAAGAACCCTTGACTCCTTGTTGCTTGCAAGATAGTATTCAAACTCTGAAATCTGATATTCAAACTCCTTAGAAACTAGACATCACCTCCAGTGTTCCCAAGACTCTTCTATCATTGCTATATCAAAGTCCAAGAGGAGCATAATGATTGTGGACATTTAGAGGTCCTTGAACTCTGGGGAAGAAACTTTATTTCCATTGGGCATTTCTACTTAGGCTTCAGCTTCTGCCTTTGATGTTCTCAAATGCACTGATGCACTAATTAATATGCAAACCAATATGGCTGCCCACTATTGAATTTCTTCAGCTGACAGTTTACCTGTCATTGTGAGACACTTCACACACCCAGCTAGGAACCTCCAGGCACATGACAGTAAGTGAGTGAAATAAGGAGAAACTATAAATCAACATCAGAGAAAACGCAAAACACATCCTGACGCTTGTGGAACAATCTGTTCTGGTGGGAGCATCAGAGTGTAGGGGAAAAAACGTCCACGGTGGAAAGTAAGTCATCACCCTACAAAGCCAGCAGGTCAACACAGGGAAAGTCTAACAAGAGAAACAGCACTGCCATTAACAATAAACAATGGTTGGGACTTCCCTGGTGGCGCAGTGGTTAAGAATCCGCCCGCCGATGCCGGGGACATGGGTTCAATACCTGGTCTGGGAAGATCCCACATGCCATGGAGCGACTGGGCCCGTGCGCCACAACTACTGAAGCCCACGCACCTAGAGCCGGTGCTCTGCAACGAGAGAAGCCACCGCAATGGGAAGCCCGCACACTGCAACGAGGTGTAGCCCCTGCTCACCACAACTAGAGAAAGCCCGCGCGCAGCAACAAAGACCCAATGCAGCCAAAGATAAAAATAAATATATAAATAAATTCATTTTTTAAAAAATAAGAAAAATAAACAATGGCTAAGGAGGCAGAGGATGCTGAGGAACAGAAATACAAACCCTTGGGAATAACATGCATGCCTCTGTCCTCTTTCCCCTTCTAGAAGAAAACACTGAATGACTATGTTGCAGTGCCATGGTGCTACATATCTACCGTTCCTGCCTAAAGCAATAAAAACCACCTCTGAGATTTCCAGAACACCAGCACTTTAAACAATGAAATACCATGGCTTTTTCCTAAATTCTTAAAAGGCACTAACAGCAGCTCACATCTTTCCTGCACTGACCCTTCCATGAAGCCTTCCCCACATCTCTAGCCAATATTGACCATGCTCTTCTCTTACCATGCAAGGTCCTGACAACCTGAACCTTTAGGAAATATGACTGGGGTTGACTGTCTCCCCAACTTGATTACAAGCTCCTCGATGATAAGAATCATTACTTTTCCTCCTCCTATCTCTCTTCTCCTTTACCTTCCCCGACTCATCCACGAGCTCCCAGCCTGGAAGACACTTGAGAAATACTGTCAGTTAATCTAAATTGAAAAACACTATTATTTAATGGAAATTTGAAAATTCCCTTTCTTTCCTTTGGATATTCCCTCTATCCTTTATTTCCTCTATCCCTTTTTCTAGCAAACTTCATGCTTTCCAAACAACCTTTTTTTTTTTTTTTTTTTTTTTTTTTTTTGGCATGGGAACCTCTAATCATTCAGCGAGCTCACTCCCCACACACATGTAGGGTTGATTCTTGGTTTGTGGTTAACAGAGTTGGAGCTTTTTCTTCAACCTTTGTTTGAAGATTTGAGGATTTACACAGAAGCCACTGGCTCTGTTTCCTTACAAGGTCATCTTGCCCCTGTCTGTATGAATCTCCAATGGCCCTTTCTCATTTACCTCCCCAAAATGTTTATAGGTTGTCTTGCTTAATCCTTTACTTCAACGCAGCCCTTAATGACCACTTTTCTACCCTAAGTCCTCTCTGAGATCATTAGCTTCCTTCACAAGTTAGTGACAAGCCTCAGTGTTGCCTACAACCCACTTATGAGAAAATATAAGCTTCTATCCTGGGCATGTTTGTGATGCCACTGTAATTTTCTTATTATGTCTAGAGCTTATCTGTCTTTTCTCCTACACATTCTGGTCTCCTACCCCTTCTTCCCTGTCCTGCCCACCCCCTTACCCCTCCCCCTACAAGAAATGAATTGGTTTACCCAGCAGATTTAGTCTTACTTTGGCCAGCTTATTGTTTCAACGTGATTATGAAGTTGTTGGGCTTGAATACACAGTTTATTCATTTCCAGGCATTCATGATGTCTCCCCGTTGAGCGTAGTGTACATAGGTGTGCATGTGTCTACCTGTAGTAACTAACACTCTTGGAGTTTGTAGTCCTGCTGGTAACAAAAGAGATGGAGTCGCGGTTAATTTGTGTTACTAGAGAATCAGTTTCAGAGGCGTAAAGAATGCTAGACTCCAACTTTGGCATTTGACAGATCGGGGAACAGGTAGAACAAGGTAAAAGGACTTGACCAGGGTCATAGAGCTAATCAAAGGAGGAACTCGGGCCACAGCTCAGAGCTGTCATATTCCAGTCCATGAGGGCCCTTCCCCCTCCTATATGTCCCTTCCCAAGGGCTCATACACGTGAAAACTCAGGATGTCCACATACAACCAAAATGCCTCACAGACCTGTAAACATGCTTAAACTGAGAAGATGGGGAGGTATGGTGTATGTAGCTTACAACACAGAGAATGTGCTGTGAAAATGATAGTAAAACTGCTATAATGAGGCTAAATTCGAATCCAAAGAGACCACACTACTCACCCTGCCTGTGCTGCCCATTCCTCCCCATAGCACATTTTTTAAAAAGATGGATAGATTTCCCAAGGCACCTTGTTGAGATGGTCGTAGGATTTCCCTTTCGTTAGATCAATGCAAAGTCATCCCTTAATTCTGTGAAAATAGCTTTTTCACACATCTCTGCACACACAGCCACACACACGTATAAGACATTGGCAGCAGGTACTTTTAATTTGCTGGAAAATATTTCTAAGAAGTCAAACAGCTCCAGCCCAATGAGCATGCCCTCCGATTGGCTGGCCAGACCAGTTGAGGGACCTGATTGGTCCCTGATCCTGAGGACCGATAAGAACGGCTATAAAATCCCTGGGTGCAGCTCTTGGGCCCCCAGTTTGCAAAAGCCAGAGGTGCAAGAAGCAGCGACTGCAGCAGCAGCAGCAACAAAAAAATCCTCATCAAATCCTCACCTAGGCTCTCAGTGTATCCAGATCCACATCTTCACTCAAGCCGGGAGAGGGAAAGAGGAAAGGGGGGGGAGGAAAAAAAAAAAAAAAAAAACCCCAACAACTTAGCGGAAACTTCTCAGAGAATGCTCCAAAACTCAGCAGTGCTTCTGGTGTTGGTGATCAGTGCTTCTGCAACCCATGAGGCGGAACAGAATGATTCTGTGAGCCCCAGGAAAGCCCGGGTGGCAGCTCAGAACTCAGGTAAGCGGCAAACCCAGGACCGGTTTCTCCCCCAAAGAGCTGTCCTCATTTGCCTCTCGCTTTTGCAACTGTGTCTGTGACGGCTGATCTTGATAATAAATGTGCTTCATGCCTGATGGCAATAAACTGCCAGTGTAATCCAATAGCCTTAGGAAGTGGAGCTCCTTTGTTTAATAAATTGCATGCAACTAACGAAGAAGCTGGGCGCTCTGCTGAGGGTATTTCATTGCATAAGCCTAGCCTGATTGCCTGAAATCTGGCACGTACCCTCTTGGGGGGGAGGGGGCGGGGGAAAGACTTGAATGTTGGCATGCTTCAAAGCGCTCTCTATACTTTCCAGAAGCTGAAGCTGATCTTAAGGTGAGACGTGACTTGTCTGATGCTGTCCCTCTTTCTTTACCCTGAAGACCCTATAACTTGACTTCCCTGCCCCTCCAGAGAACACACAGAAAGCTCCCTTTGCAGACTGATTTACGGAACCATAGCCCTCCAGTCTGACAAATCCAGGGCAGATTCAGAGAAAACCCTACACATCCCACCCTCGACACTGTTCTTTCGGTCCCTCCCTGCTCTCTCGGGCTCCATTCAGTCCCCACGCAGCCCCGTGGCTAGAGAGCCCCTCGAAAAAGAGTATCTGTGAAACGTAGCAGCTATTTCTCCAAGGGGGAGGTCTCACTCTAGCCCTGACTCCTTGAGCAGTTAATTGTGTATTATCTTGGTCTCTAAAGGAAAAGAGTCCTTGGGAAGCCGGCATTGACACCTCTGTCTTTGGACTTCGCTTGTCCAGCTTGCTCCCCTTCCATGACTGCTCTCTCTCCCCCAACTGTCAGCAAAGATGGGCTCGCAGGTGTCCAAATGCTGCAGACGCCGCTCCCCTCGGAAGAGCACAGGTCCCTGCCGAGAGGAGGGCTTTGCTTCACTTCCTTTTGTACTTAGTTGCTATAGAGATGCAGTGATTCACAATTCAAGCTTGCCAAAAACAATAGCAATCCTAATGCATATTAAAACTGCTTAAAGCAAAGTTATCATTTGAACCCGTGGAAATATATAATTAGGGAAATGACTTGTAACATCCCAGAGGCTGCGGGTGGTGGGAGGGGGAGGGGCCGCCTAACCGAACCGTGCTTTTGATCTCAGAGGAGACTCCTATGGTATGAAGGCTGCAGATCATTTCTCGCGGAGCTGCCTGCCAGAACACCCCTCTTCTGTAAGAGAGAAATTACTTTTATGGAAGATCTTATCCAGAATGTAGAAAGCCTCATGCAAGTTCCTGCGGTTTTCTTCCAATCTTGCACAAGTGTTGCCTTGGCCTGGTTATTCTACACCTGTGTTTCTCTCTCTCTTTTTTTTTTTTTTTTTTTTGAAAAAAAGGCTTTTAATATGAGAGAGATTATGCATACCTCTAAGCACTATCCTATAGTGGGGGGTTGGGATGAAACATGAACGGATCAGATTTCTTTCTGCCAATAGGAAGGTAAGTTAAAAGCCCTAAATCAGAAGGGTCTCCTAGTGGACTCCTGGCAAATTCTTCTCTGCCATTTAGACCAGAATTCCATCCTTATGACTCTGGAGTGTATTTTTTGGAAACCAGATGGATTCCCTGGCCCTTCCTCCTCCTAAACTTGACCACCCACCACTACCATCTACCTTCCCATGCTTTCAGCCTTTAAGGGATGCCCTTGGATTCTGCAGAGCTGCTTTAAGCACTGGGCATGCCTCATACTCCAACCTTACTTTTCCAGCCACCAAAACTGTGTGTGATGGTGAGACCAAGAGGGTGTATCTCCGAGGGAAAACTCATTCCCTCCCTCCATGCTCTCTGGTTCTTATAAGCAAAAGGGATCTGTCTGTCCCCTCTCTTCCGCACTCCCACCCCGCTCGGAATGGGTCTATCTACTGGCCCCACCACAGACTTCTAGGATAAGTTCTTCTGACCCCTTTTCCTTGAATTTTGCCTCCACATCAGCTTGATCCCTCCAGACTGTCCTCACCATTTGACCCAGATTGTATGGATTTGTCTCTTTCAGCTGAAGTGGTTCGCTGCCTCAACAGCGCTCTGCAGGTTGGCTGTGGAGCTTTTGCATGCCTGGAAAACTCCACCTGTGACACAGATGGGATGTACGACATCTGTAAATCCTTCTTGTACAGCGCTGCTAAATTTGACACTCAGGTAATAAGACCTTGACCCCTGCTCACAACTGGCTGCTTGTCTTTAACAGTGTATGAGACTATTGTTCTTAGGAGCCAGGCTTGTAGGGAACCAGCTCTGCTTCTCAGCCTCCCCAGTCTAAATTCTCATCTCCAACGTGTGTACACACACACACACACACACACACACTTTTGGCCAAGAAATAGGTTCTATATAAGCCACTCTCCACCCACTCTAATGCACAATTGTAACAGGCTGACAGAGGCTGTCTTCTAAGGGAGGGGTGATGAGCGGAAAATCTTTGCCTCTTCAAGAGGAAATAAAAATGTTCTTCTAACAAAGAAGTTCTTCTCACGAAGAGCCAGCATACTAGCTTGTTTTTTGGGGTTTTTCTTTTTTACTAGCCTGTGATTTGAGTTATCAAATCTCCATCCCAAGAATACAAAACCATATTATGGCTATTTTTAGGCTGAAGGGTGGTTGTTTATGGTTCATCTCTTTTTCTCGTCTCATTTCATTTCTATGTACCTCAATTCTCAAGGTAGTCTAAGGGAATAGGGACTTTTTTAAAAATCCTGGTCGCAGGGTCCAGTTCGCTTATTGCAAGGACATGCAGAGAGGGCCATGAGACAGTGCCAAGGTGAGCCCCCTTAAGTTCCACGTATCATAGGCCCTGTCCTCTCTTGTCAGCTCGAGCTAAATCTTGTCCTCCTACCCCCCCCTTCCTCGGCAGGGAAAAGCATTTGTCAAAGAGAGCTTAAAGTGCATCGCCAACGGGGTCACCTCCAAGGTCTTCCTGGCCATTCGGAGGTGCTCCACTTTCCAGAGGATGATTGCCGAGGTGCAGGAGGAGTGCTACAGCAAGCTGAACGTGTGTAGTGTCGCCAAGCGGAACCCTGAGGCCATCACGGAAGTCGTCCAGCTCCCTAATCACTTCTCCAACAGGTACAAAATGAGTCCACTCGTTTGGCAGTTCGGGGGGAGGGGGAGTGCTTGGTCGTCAGAGCCAGACACAGAAGGAGTTAAATTGCCACAGTGATGCTCTTATTTTAGCTTGCAGTCTTCCCAGCTTTTGCAGGAAAAAAAATATGTTTGTGATTGGTTGTGACAGCTTAAGCAGCCTGGATTTTTTTTTTTTTTTCACTGTGATAGGAAAAGTCTCTCCATGCAGCTAATAGAAAACTTCATCTGCAGTATCCCTGGGTGCACTGTCCATTTCCTTCCATAAGCCTGAAGGGAATTGTGAAGTTTATGGAAACAAGATTCTGAGACATCAAATTGGGCTGAAATCATGACTACGCACAGTACAATTGGCCATTATGAAAACCTTGGTCAAATGTCATAATGCAGAGTTTTAAAACTGCATATATTTGAGTCCATCCTAAGCCCAATCAGATATTTCACTGGGTAGCCCAGAGCGAACCATCTGACTTCGGTGGGACTCAAATTTCCTTTGGGAAAAGTGAAGTGGCTAGACTAGATGATTCCCATGGTCCCTTCCAGGTCTGTTATCCCATTTGTCTAGTCCAAGATTTCCTGGAATGATGCTCTGGTGACTACCCAGATCACATTCTCATCTTAGTATTCTAAACTGATCCCAAGCCACTGAGCTAGTAATATCTGAGCATCGTGCCTTTCTGTGCCCTTGACTTACTCTCTTTACCAGCCAGGTGTGAACATCTAAGACATGAGATGGCAGACATGCTCATCCCATGGCGTGGAAAGTTTCCTGGCAAGATCTGGGCTCCCCCACCATCTGTGATCAAGTTCAGAAAGGTGCTGATGAGGCTAGCATGGAGGCAAGGCAGGGGCAGTGCAGAACGGTCAAGTTCAGCCTACTGTGATGCCACAGACTTGACTCCTAGTCCTGAAGTGCTATGATTCTTTGACTCTCCAGCCAAACCTGCACATAGTCACAAAGATCAGACCTTACGTGTTATTCTGACCACAGGAGCGCTAACGCAGACTTACCTGATTAATTTCCTAGCCAGATGCTGCCACCCTTCTTCAGATACTGGCAATAACCTAGTCCTCCTGGGGCTTACCAGTGGGTTAGTCATGTACATACATGCCACTGGAAAACGGAAAAAGTAGCTCCTCCTCGGGAAAAGGTTAAGGCCTCTGACGTTAAACTTTATAAATTTCGGATTCACTCTTAACTACAGGTCATTGTTCTTCAGAACCTCATGTCAGTTTATAAAAATCGTTTGTTCAGTGCTTGGAAGTGACTGTCATGGTCCTAACTGATTTTCTGAGAACAGGAAAATCAAATTCAGCATTTATCTCAAGTGCCCTGTCTCTTTAGTATGTGTTTATATGGTAGCTGGGGGGCAGGAATATGTTAGCACAGTCATTATTATAAGTTTTGATCTTTAATGGTCCAGTGACAATTCATGATCTATGATATGGCATGTGGCCAGTTTTGAGACAATACTAATATCTCTAATTCAACTGAGGTAGCATCTTCCATTATGAAGAGGAGGTCTTACAGAAAGGAGAATACAGATTCTGGACCGGTGATCCTGACAATCTAAGAAGAGGCTAGTACTAGGACTTTCTACCCGGGCCATTGTTCTTTTCAATAGGTGCCTTGTTTTCACCACCTTTAGAAAAGGGTCACAGGAGTCTAGTTATCTCCCTTTATCATCTTAGAAGAATCATCCTTATTAAGGAAGGTCATCTCTTGAAGACTAGACTCCTCCAGGCAGCTCTTACCTTTCTCCAGTTATTTCACTTGAACTGGCTAATTATTCCTGTTCAGAGCTAGAGATTTCCGGTTCCATGCTGGGCTCGATTTGCTCTATTTAAGCTCCTCACTCTTCCGAAACATCCTGCTTTCCCAGCCTCTGTCCCACCATAGATACACACTACGTTGTGCCAGTTGGCAAAGAATTGTGAAAGGAAGTAGTTACAGGTTCATTCCACCTTCCTGTGACTTATCTAGCATGAGATTTGGGCCTGGGAGAATCCAAAAGCCTGTGACTGGACCAGGAGCCAGAACAGGGAGGTTTTCCATGACAGAAATGCACTTAGAACACAAAGGATAGCTGGAGTGTCCCCCTGGCTGAATTTGTAAACTCTACTTTCAACCATGAGGCAAGCAGGCATAATTGATCAGGCGGGCTGGACAGCATGAGGCCTGAGAAGAAACTAAACCAATCCAGATCCAGATGGGAAAACTGACAAAGCTTCCAACTCTCTAGGGCATGGATAGGGAACAGGAAACAGAAGAATAATATTGATCAAGGGAAACAAAGGACTATTTATAAACCTTCACACAGAACGTTCCTAGGCAGTATGTGTGTATTTGGGTAAGCATGGCTGAAACAGTAGCTATGGAGAATATCTGATCTTACTCTTTACCAAGGAAAAAAGTCAGTGATGGAATTTTCAAAGTGGGAGGAAAGAAACATGCTTTAAAGGATCCTTCCAGGCTGGGTGATCTGAACACTTAGCCCATTAAGTCTTGGGAGTACACCCCACCACCACTCCCCATAAAGATGAAGAAAGGAATCTTCTTAATTAGCTGTAACTCTTCCTGCCAAGGATGGGCCTTAAGCAGAGCGGCACTGTTTTTTTGTTAAATTGAGAAGGAGCGTATATACTGAACCCCAGAAACATAAAATGTCATAGCTTGAAACGACCATAAAGGTTATCTAGACTAAGTGCCTCATTTTACTGATTAAAGAACAGAGACCCAGAGAGAGAGGTGACCTGCTGAAGGTCACACAGCTAGTGAATGACAGAGTCGAGCCTAGAATTCACATGGCCCTGAGCCAGGCTATTGGATTTCCACTTCAAAAATGACAGCCAGTAAAACCTGCAGATAAAATCCACAATCCAAAAATGGAATTGCAAGTAGAATGGAATAAGTGTACCCCCTGGTGATCAACAATTAAATTTGTGTACATCTCTCACCAATAGCTGTAGTAACGTCAAGCCTTGGTCCAGGACAGTGATCAAGGGATACATGATAATTGCTAAGTCAACTTTCGCTGAAGACACAATCTCTTCGATAACCTCACTGCGTGGCTTAGAGATAGGGAAGGTCTGTCTCATCAGCCCACACAACCCCAGAGATTGTCAATGCCGTATTCCGGCCCTTAATAGAGAGGTGTGGGATTAATCTATTACTTGCTCAGGCAAACGATGTCGTCAACAAGGCACCCTGATAGGTTTCCCACACTTGGAGGAGCCGCCGCTGGAGCCATGGCTGTTATCTATTCCAAGGAGCTCTCTTAGCCTGCCCTTGCTGAGGTAACCAGCTCCATGGGAGAAGCTAAGGGTAGATTTGGGGGGAGTCGCTAAGAACCGTCAGGCTGGCAAGGGTCATCCTCAAGAAGCACTAAGAACAGGTGGCCTGTCGGGGCGAACAGAGAAAGTGACAGTAAAGGTAGGATCTCTCAGAGACGGAGAAGAGGTGTTTTCACGAAGTGGGGGCCAGAGGAACACGTCTGACCTTAAAGAGGTGAGGCTAGTTACAGAAGCTTAGTTTCCTTACTGGTGTTAGACTTCTTCATCCAGACTAGAGTTTTCAATGTTGATATAAGGAAAGATCATCCTCTCCAGCCCATTTGGAAGGTCATTTGGTGTGAACAGTTCTCTCTTTCTAGAAGTGGAAGGGTTAACTTCTAAGTTATAAAGTCCTTATTGAGGGGCAGGAAGATGAAGGGTCAGAAACCTTATTCTCTAGGATCTAATCACCCTTTGAAATAGACAAAGAGATCCAGGGGACCCACATCCTAGCAGAGCCCAAGAGATGCCCGGGGATCTGTGTGGGTGTGTAGATGTCTGAAGCTGATGGTACAAAGTAGTTTATTCTCAGTTTTTCCAAAACCACTTTTCTCCCCATTTCCCCATCCAAGTGAGATCTGCTTTGACTCATGTGCTTTATAATTCCAAAGGGTTGGAAAATGTGTCTCTGTGCCAGGGAATCCCAGTTTTAACAACAGCTGGATATAATCCTCCCTCACGGGAGGGGTAGAGCCAGGACTATATCGGAGACCCAGACACATTTCTCCCTCCGTCCCCAGCTTGGTTTTGCTCTCTCACAGAAGGGTGATGGCTTTTCTCCAGTGCCCACATTCCACTCTATTTACTGTACATCCTTGAAAGGACCTCTCTGGGGGGGTTAAGTTATTCTGGAAAGATGTTTGATCCTGTGCTCTGTGAGGTGAGTTAAAAATAAACAGGTTTCTTTTCACGGAAGATCTTGTGGTCCGGCAGTCCTCGGGCTCCTCTGAGGAAAGGGTCTCTCCACATAAATGCTGCAGACCACCGTCATTAGGACAGTCCCTAATTAGTGAACACAGAGCTAATGGGTTCTGACAACTGCCACCTCGAAATGGAGCAAATGCATCCTGATTCAAATTGGAAAATACCCGAAGTGTCTTCCCAAAGAACAGGACAAGTAATTTATATGCCTTAACTATTAGACAGTTTACTGATAAAAGGTCAATGACAAGGTTTAAGTGTGTTCTCTATGTCATAAAAGAATCCATCTTTTTTTTGGTAGTTTCCATGCTGTCTAACCCACATGTACTGATTTTTCAAAAACCTGCATCAAAGGGAGTCTTACCTAGGACTATTTGCTGTACAACATTTACACAATTGTTTGCACATCTTCTGCACTGTCATCTTATGTGTGGAAACATGTCCTGTGACTATTGAAAATGATTAAACCATAGTCTTCAGGAAAAAAACTATATTAGACAGTTTTATCCTTTCTGAGCCATAACAGCTGCAGCATTTTGGAGGCTTAAAGAACTTTCACCAAAGATGAAGGAAATTTATACCAAACACAAATTCTTTTGTAAAACTTACCAGAAGACCTACAGATAACTTTTTCTTTTGGGAATCATGACATTGGAAAGAACTCTATTTCGAAAGCTCCATTCCCTCAGTGGCCACAAAATAAATCAACAAAATGACAGTGGGCAGGGACTATAGCCCTAGGACATGGGCACATGAGGGATACAAAGAATAAGGACACATATCCTGCCTTCAATAAGTTTACAGCCTAGTCAGGAAAACAAAACCATCAGTAAAGCATCAAATGCTGACCTATACGATGGTAACCCAATATCTATAAAACATCCCAAAAAAGGAGAGGCCAGCAAAATCTAAAGCAGTGGGAGAAGGCTTCTTGAAACTATTGAACCGCAAACCACTAAGGATCACCAATCTTTCTATTTAAATATCCTTGTTGCCTGGCATTTGGCCCTCTGACTGCAATATACCTTTGCAAGAAGACTGAAAATGAGGTGAGACAATAGCCTTCAGAGAGGCTAGCCAAGTGTATGATAGGGAAATTAGATTGAGTGGAAAAATGCATGAGATACTGAAGACAGGGATCTCCTTTAAAAATAGGAATTTAGGGACTTCCCTGGCAGTCCAGTGGTTAGGGTTCCACACTTCCACTGCAGGGGGCACGGGTTTGATCTCTGGTCAGGGAACTAAAATCCCACATGCCACTCGGCACGGCCAAAAAAAAAAAAAAAGATAGAAATTAATCAGAATGTGCACACACACACCACCACCACCACCAAGAAAAAGAAAAATCGCAAAGAGGCATCAAAATAACTGCAAATGATTGCATCCATGTGCAATGACTATTAAAACATAAGTGTGAGTGTTGGGTCACCTCATACATTTGACTAAGTCCTGCTTCGACCACTAGCCCATCGTATGACCTCAGACAAGTCACTTCAGCTCTCCCACCTTAGTTTCTTCTCTATACAATGAAATGATGAAAGAGTCATTAAATCGTCTCTGCGCTCCCATCTAGCTCCACGATTCACTCTTTCTAAACATTTTAGACATTGCCACGAGCCTACTATTCAAAGTACGATCTCAGTCTCCTGAGCTCTTAACGTGAACACAGAGCTGTCTTGCACTGGGTGGTAAATCCAGGCAGCGCAAGCACTCACACTAAGAAGACACTGACTAAAGGTTAGAAGCAAAAGCCACCTTCAGCTGAGGCAACTATTCGTGGGTGCTTGATCTGGCCATTCAGGGCGGGTGTTGACTGGAGCCCAGATGAAAGCCTGGGTCTTGCCTTGCTCTCACTGAATGACCCTCTGTTTCCCAATGCAGATACTATAACAGACTTGTCCGAAGCCTACTGGAATGTGATGAAGACACAGTCAGCACAATCAGAGACAGCCTGATGGAGAAAATCGGACCCAACATGGCCAGCCTCTTTCACATCCTGCAGACAGACCACTGTGCCCACACACACCAGCGAGCTGACTTCAACAGGAGGCGTGCCAACGAGCCACAGAAGCTGAAAGTCCTCCTCAGGAGCCTCCGAGGTGAGGTGGCCTCTCCCTCCCTCATCAAACGCACCTCCCACGAGAGTGCATAGCCGGGGAGAGGTATTCACAACCTCACCAAACTACGATCATTTTAAGGGTGTTCGCTCACCAACTTCGAGTGTACTGTGCCTGGTTTGATTTTTTTAAGTAGTTCCTATTTTCTATCCCCCCCTTAAAAAAAAATTGCATGAAACTAGGCTTCTGTAATCAATCTCTCAACATTCTTCGATGGCGGCATTCTCACCAACAGAACACGTGTGACCTTTTTGCCTCTCCTCAGGAGAAAGTGGCCTCTTTTACCACTTTCCTCCACCAGGTCTTTTCCCAGCTCCCCTCCAATGACTCTCAAACACAAAACATTCATGTAATTCCCCAGACTTTGTAATTTGAAGATGTGGAACCCTTTAGAATGGTTGCCCCAGTAGAGTTAGCTGGTAAGAAGCAACTTAATTTAAATGCATGTCTTAAAACGCTCATAAAGATGCTCAGTGGAATTCGTGTTATGAATCTGTGCTGGCCATGGACGAATATGAATGTCATATTTGAATTCTTGATCTCTCATGAGCTAGTGTCTTACGGTCTTGATCCTCAATGTCTAATTTCCTTCCCAACACATTTACCAAATTGCTCGAGCCTGGCTCTCCAACCAGACTTGGAGCCTGCATCTTCTTGCAACTAATGAAAAACAAAAAGCTAACATCTC
The DNA here is from genome assembly GCF_002837175.3 of Physeter macrocephalus. NCBI lineage: Eukaryota > Metazoa > Chordata > Mammalia > Artiodactyla > Physeteridae > Physeter > Physeter macrocephalus. The sequence goes on along the minus strand of NC_041222.1, from coordinate 94,173,309 downwards.
TATGTACTGTAACTGCTCAGAGCTTTAAAAGTATCTTTAACAATTGTCTTAAATCCAGAGAATCTTAAGGTCTAACTGTGGAATATAAATAGGTGAAAACTAATGTACTGTACATAAATTCCAGAGGACTCTGCTTAAACAAAGCAGTATATAATAACTTTATTGCATATAGATTTAGTTTTGTAACTTAGCTTTATTTTTCTTTTCCTGGGAATGGAATAACTATCTCACTTCCAGATATCCACATAAATGCTCCTTGTGGCCTTTTTTATAACTAAGGGGGTAGAAGTAGTTTTATTCAACATCAAAACTTAAGATGGGCCTGTATGAGATAAGAAAAACCAACAGGTTTATCTGAAGGACCCCAGGCAAGATGTTAATCTCCCAGCCCACCTCAACCCAGAGGCTACTCTTGACTTAGACCTATCCTGAAACAGCTCTGTCACATCCAACTGAGAATTACAGGAACCAAAAAGAGCATCCCTTTGGGCTTGGACCACTTAGAGTGTGATAAGGCCTGCTATACCTTGGGAAGTGGCAGTTCTTGACTTTCTGCCTTTCATCAGTGCCTGGTACTCTGGCAGCCTGATGATGGGGTAGGAGGCTTTCCATTAACTCAATCAGGAATGAGTCAATCAGCCTTTGGGTCTTTAGTTTGGGGGACTTGGGGCTGAGGGGGTATAAATAACCCTGGGCTGTCCAGCCTTAATAGACTCCTCTTACATTTTTGTCCTGTAGCACGCTGCCTGCCAAAGTAGTCCTGGCAGCTGGGCCATCTCTGTAGGATTGCAAAAAAGAAAAAAGAAAAAAAAAATGAAAGAAAGAGGAAAAAAAGAGCTGGCGGTTTGATCATTTCTGCCGTGATGTTTACAAGATGGCGACCACCAAAGCCAAATGATTAACCTAGCTATGAACAACAGTAGTTTCTCAGGGTCACTGTCCTTGAACCCAACAGTCCCTTAGGAGCGTCACTGCCCACCAAAGGTCAATGTTGAGAGAGGAAGACGGAGGAGGGGTAGGACTGTAAGGGCCACTCCCAACTCGCTTAGGTAGAAACCATTGGTGCTTGATTCTCACTAGGATAAACTCCAGATTTGCCCAGATCGAGTGTTAGGGATGCTGGTGGGAGGAGGAAGGGCACATCCCCAGAAAAACGAAAAGCAATACAACTTTACCACAAAGCCTTTAAAACCAGTAACGTGCTGCTCAAGGACCAAGAGCGAATGCAACAGACCCAGCAGCAGCACAAGCGTGGCTGCCTTTGTCCCCACACAGCCTCTCAGCGTGCTGACATCAGATTGTTAAGAGCATTTTTATACTCAGAACTGTCCCATCCCCAGGTCCCCAAACATATGGACACTGCCTTAGCCTCTTGGAAATCAGGTAGATCATACTCTAAGTTGACTATCCCTCTCCCTCCCTCACCCCTTCCTCCCCTGCAGGCAAGGCTGGCTTCTCCAAACCAGAAAAGCTATTACAGTTTTGTGTGTTGTGTCCATTTCTCAAACCCACTAAGCCAGGACCCCAATGCAACGAGTAGTTCATGAGTATTCCTAACAAAATTCTCTCTTACTTCCGTCCAGTGGATTCTCTTTGATTTGCTGTGACCTCTTCAAACCGTGGTACCCCCCCCTCCTTTTCTCCCCACAATAATATTTATATATGTATCTATAATACATATATCTACACATATGGAAAGAAGCAGTTCTCACAATGTTGCTAGTTTTTTGCATCTCTTCTTCCCATCCTGCTCCCTCCAACTCCCCCTTAAACTTCCAAAGCTTTGTCTTGTGTTTGCTGCACAGAGTGATTCCGGGGCTGACCTAGACCAGTTTGCATGATTCTTCTCTTGTGATTTGGTTGCACTTTAGACATTTTTGTGCCATTATATTTGCATTATGTATTTATAATTTAAATGATATTTAGGTTTTTGGCTGAGTACTGGAATAAACAGTGAGCATATCTGGTATATGTCATTATTTATTGTTAAATTACATTTTTAAGCTCCATGTGCATATAAAGGTTATGAAACATATCATGGTAATGACAGATGCAAGTTATTTTATTTGCTTATTTTTATAATTAAAGATGCCATAGCATAATATGAAGCCTTTGGTGAATTCCTTCTAAGATAAAAAAAAATAATAAAGTGTTACGTTTTATTGGGTTTTTTTCCCCAATGTCTTTCATTGTTATTCTTTAAAAAACTTCTTGAATGAGACTTTCTGAACATGAAGTTAATGGCTGATTAGTTTCTTTAAAGTCGCTAATGAAGTGCCAATATGTAAATGAATATACTTTAAATGAACATTTTCCGAATGTCCTCGAAACCATTACCCTCACAGTAAAATTGCAACCCAAACTCCTTACAACGCTAGAAGAAGCTTTATGGTCTGGCTCTGCTCAGCTCTCCAGCCTCAAGACTCACCCTTCTGTTCAGTGAACTCTACGCTCCATCCATGAAGGAGCTTTGGGAAGGACTGTTCACTCTCTCCCTTCCACACCTTTAATTATGCTGTTCTCACTTTCTAGAAGATGTTGCCCTCCACCCTTTGCCGAGAGGGAAAGCACTTTTGCTTGTTCACCAATGCGTTCCCAGCACTGGAAAGAAAACCCAATTCGCAAGATACACTCAATACTTTAATGAATGATTTAGAAAGAGTCAGACGAGGGGAAAAGACAATTGAATCAATGTGGGAAGGGAGGCAGATAGCTCTGTGGTGATAAAGATCCAGCACCAGGGTCAGACTTCTGAAATTTGAATTCTGTCTCTGCCATTTATTAACTGCATGATGTCAGACAAGTTACTTAATCTCAAAATATATCAGTTTCTTCCTCTGTAAAATGAGGATAGTGATAACTGTCCATGGGGCTGTTAGAAGAAGATAAAATAAGTTAAGTGCTAACAACATGTTCAACACACCATAATGTAATAAGTGTCAGCTATTATTATTATCATCACAGGTAGAGGGGAGGTGAACAAAAGGAGGAGGTGGCCCATCTTGGAAAATGGGGAAAAGATTTCCAGCAGAATGACATTTACCTGGATCCTGAAGGACAGTTACAAGTTCAGTCACAGAAAATTGGGGACTTGTGCAGTGTAGATGTTTCAAAGAGAGGTCTTATAAAGTTTATTTTTTTTAATTAGTAGATTTTCTCCATATTTTAAATTCAAATGGGATGTTTCTCAATATCATTCATTTCTAGCTCCAAACTGCATTTTCCCAAGTTCAGATATACAGAAGACAGCTAACAAATGCTATAAGAATTGTCTCCCCAAAGCCAAAAATGTATTGCATTTGCTTTGCTCTGACCTGGCCAAGGAAAAAGAGTACATTTATTTCATTATGATCCTTTATCCTTAATCGCCTTCAATCAATATCTATTTATGCAGAGAGGCTGTGTACATACTATACTATAGTGTAGCGATTAAGAACTTAGACCTGGCATTTCCGGGAACTTGAGTCCAAATTCTAGTTTGTGGCCTTGGGCCAGGTATCTAACATCTTCACACCTTTTTTTTTTTCCATCTATGAAAATATCCTTATGAGAACCCTTCTGCACTGTTCGTGGGAATGTAAATTGGTGCAGCCACTATGGAAAACAGTATGGAGTTTCCTCAAAAAGCTAAAAATAGAGTTGCCATATCATCCAGCAATTCCACTCCTGGGCATATATCTTGACAAAACTATAATTCAAAAAGATACATGAACCCTTACGTTCATAGCAGCACTATTTACAATAGCCAAGTCACGGAAACAACCTAAATGTCCATCGACAGATGAATGGATAAAGAAGATGTGGTACATATATACAATGGAATACTACTCAGCCATAAAAAAGAATGAAATAATGCCATTTGCAGCAACATGGATGGACCTAGAGATTGTCATACTAAGTGAAGTAAGTCAGAAAGGGAAATACAAATACCATATGATATCACTTATATATGGAATCTAAAATAGGAAATAAATGAACTTATCTATGAAACAGAAACATACAGACATAGAGAATAGACTTGTGGTTGCCAAGGGGAATGGGGGGTGGGGGAGGGATGGAGTGGGAGTTTGAGATCAACAGATGCAAAAACTATGATATATAGAATGGATAAACAACAAAGTCCTACTGTATAGCACAGGAAACTATATTCAATATCCTGTGATAACCCTTAATGGAAAAGAATAGGAAAAAGAATGCATACATGGGTATAACTGAATCACTGTGGTATACAGCGGAAATTAACACAACATTGTCATTCAACTATACTTCGATAAAATTTTTAAAAATATGTCCCTATGAAATCATGATAAATAATAGGTCCTACCACCTAGAGTGGTCATGGGCATTCAGCGAGTTTATACAAAGCACTTAAAATGGTGTCTAGCACATAGTGAGTATACCCAAAATAGTATCTATTAAGCACTCAGCAAATGTAACTATTACCATTCACACAAATATTATCACCATCATTTATGTTCTTCCACCCCTGACAGGAGTCTTGAGGTACCATTTTGGATGAAGTTTCTTGCTCTTTTTCCCTTTGCACATCACTAAAAATTACTGTTGAATCAAGAGTTTATGAATATGAATGAAAAATATTGCAACCTACATAAAACAGCAAATTGTAATATATGAACACCTGCATCCCATCACCAAGCTTAAGAAGTAAAATAGCACAGATATAAGAGTCTCTTGTGCGTGCCTCCCTGAACCCACTCGTACATTAACCACCTGTGACAAAGATGTTTCCAAAAGCCATGGCTTAAAAGAATTTTCAAAATTTCCCAAATTATTGAAATATACATTTAAAAATTTCTCTCAGCATTTCAAAAATGGGGATAAAAAGATCATGGAGGGCTTCCCTGGTGGCGCAGTGGTTGCGAGTCCGCCTGCCGATGCAGGGGACGCGGGTTCGTGCCCCGGTCCGGGAGGATCCCACGTGCCGCGGAGCGGTTGGGCCCGTGAGCCATGGCCGCTGGGCCTGCGCGTCCGGAGCCTGTGCTCCGCAAAGGGAGAGGCCACAGCGGTGAGAGGCCCGCGTACCGCAAAAAAAAAAAAAAAAAAAAAAAGATCATGGAGTGGTTTGTGAATCTGTGGTATAAGAGAACGAAAAAGTTCAGGTCATCCCTCCCATGGGTCCTACATGAATGCCATAAGCACTATCTATCAATGTAGCTTCCGATTTACTGTGCACACATATCACCTGGGAATCTCGTTAAAATGATTCAGTACCTCTGGGTGAGGCCCAAGAGTCTGCATTTCTCACATGCTCCCAGGTGATGCTTATACTGAAGCTGATACTCCACGGAGGATAATTCAAGTAGCAAGGTCCCAGTTGTTCTGACATAACCGAATCCGTTCCTCAATCCTAGAGACCTCCACAGAGCCACGACAAGGATCTTACTGAACAGCAAGTATGATCATTTCACTTCCTTGCTTTAGTAGCTCCCCACTGCCTAAAGGACAAAAATCAGGCATCTTGACTTCAAATTTAAGCCTCTCAAAGTCTGGGCACTTCTTTCCAGTATGCATCCTAGATTTTGCTAATGCTGATTTCTCATTCTTCCCCCAAAGACACCATGACCTTTTCCGCCTCATTATTTTGACATATTAACTTCACACCTATCATTCCTGCTAATGAATATTCTTCTCCCCAAACTCGTTTTCATTCTCCAAAGCCTGTATCACCCGGGAAGCCTTCCCAGAATACCCAACTTTGTAGCGAATTGCACTGAAGGCTGTTTGCAAGGAGAGAGGATTTCGTCATCTTTGTATTCCCGGTACTTAACACAAAGCTGGCATGCGCTAAGCATTTGTGAGTGGAGAAAGGAGGGAAGGAAGGAAGGAAGGAAGTCTTTTGACCACCATCAACTAATCCATGACTCTTCCTCCACTAGGATGCTGGGGCCTTTGCAGCAATAGCAGAGTATGCTGGGGAGTGGAGAGCATGTTACCATGGTGAGCAGGAAAACTAATTCCAGCTGCCAGTTGGGTATCCTTAAGTCTGCCAGCTTGTAACAATACCACATAGCTATATTCCTTTCCAGCACTACCCTTGATAAAAGTATACATTTGCTGTTACTTTCTCCTGGTAACCTGAGCAACAAAAGACTCATCGACAAACATGTTTAGATATTCACTAAGTCTGTGCAAGGCATCATACTGGAGAGCTGGCACACGGAAGGAATAAGGTCATCTGCAAGTCAAGCTACATCAAGTTTTCTTGTACCCTTAGTTATTTTGTCATGTACTTATTTTTATAATACCCTTCAGTTCACTAATTATTCTTCTCTATAATCAAGCTCTGCCGTAAACAGCACTCCCCACGGCCCTTTGATTTTTTACCTCAAGGAAGAACTTGAGGACCAGAGTGAGATATTGGCCAAGCCCACCCCATCACTCTACCGTAAAACCTGAAAAGCAATGCACATCACTCCGTTCTGCAAACAACTAATCAAAGCCCAATTATTGAGTAAGTATCATCTGAAGACCTATGTGCTATTTGACACTGTATCTGGAGATACAGCGTACGGCAGGCTAAACTGAGTACTCACTAATTCAGACCCTTGCTTTCCAGTTAGATGCATCTCGGCTCCCACCTCTGCACTAAGGGATTCATGGCTTCCATATGAGGACAGAATGTTTTTCTCAACTTTAGCACAATTAAGTCACACTGTAGGTGTACTCTGCTGTAGGAAAACCAGATACATGTCCCACAAGAGACAGTCGGTGTTTCCAACGTTTGGTCAAAATCTTGGAACCAATTCCAGTGACAGCCTGCTCACCTGTCTTGGGATTTCTTGGAAGCACAATCATTCCAGACCACGGCTCACTCTTTCCACACTGGCCTGAGCTCCTATCCTCCCCATCCCCTATCCATCAGGAGACTGCTAAGACTAATTATGTGGAAACCTTGCAGCTTGCTAATCACTCCAAAGATAGCACTCAAGGTCTAAGCCTTTCTGACATCTAGCATCCTCCTATCTGCACATTTTCATATTGCTTTATGTCCTTCTTCCCTGAATCAACCTCTCACTGCTCTCCTCATTCCAAACTCTGCCCATTGCAGGGTAAACACAGTCTACTGTATCTCACCCTCCCTTTTAATATCCCCTCTGATTTCTTGTCTTACTGGTTCCTCAAAGAACATTGTTCCCTGCAGTCTTCCCAAATGGTTGCTTATTTTTCCAAATCCCCAAGGTTGGAGAGTGGGGTCCATATGCCTTTCTCCTAACACTGGTTCAGAATATGACTCTGCCACTGTCCTGTAAAACTTCTGACCAGCTGAGGCATAGGCTGCTATGGTCTAAATGTCTGTGTTCCCCCCGCCAAAACAAAAATTCTTATGTTGAAATCCTAACCCCAAAGGTAACGGTATTAGGAGGTGTGGTCTTTGAGAGGTGCTTAGGTCAGGAGGGTGGAGCTTTCATGAACGGGATTGGTGCCCTTATAAAAGGGACCTGAGAGAGCTTCCTTGCCTCTTCCACCATGTAAGGACACAGTGAGAAAATACCTATCTATGAACTAAGAAGCAGCTCCTCGCCAGATGCCAAACCTTCCAATGCTTTGATCTTGGATTTCTAGCTTCCAAAACTGTGAGAAATAAATCTCTGTTGTTTGTAAGTCACCCGGTATTTGGTGTTCTATTATAGCAGCCCCACCTGACTCTACCACTTTCCTCCTCTCTTTATCACGGTTAACCAGCCCCAAAATTATCTTGGCATGATACTGACCAGAACTGCCTCTCTCATTTTCGATGGTAGTGGTAACAGACTCATGATTTTCCTTTTCATCCTCAAGTCACATCTTCAGTCTGGAAAAATTCAATATTCAGGGAAATGCTTCATCCAGTGCTCACACTCCTCATCCTTCCTCAGTTCAACCCCACACCCACGCTCTGGAATCAAAAGGTACACATCAGTGTGACAGTGTATGGTTTACTCTGGCCATTGTCCACGTCAGACCAGTTAAATATGTTCAATACAACCCTTTTCTGAAAATGGTACAATTCTGAAAACTTAAATCCAAAATCTCTACTTTTGACTGCAACATCTTTCCCTTACAGCTCTCCTACTCATTTATTTGTACTTACACCAGTTCCTTAACTTTACCCTGCCCTCCAGGACCTTGACCCATCTACATTCTCCTGATCTTTCAGCCCCCCTCCTATCATGATCCTCTCCCTGTCCAGCCTCAAACCCATGGTTAATTTCACTTCCACCATGCAATTGCATTGCCCTCAAATAGCTTGCCTCATCAATCTTCCGTCACACTCAACTGGAAAAATCCCAAACCTTGAAGTCTGCCTTCTCAGCTAGAGAAGAAAATTATAAAGCCATGCACAGATATGATGTCACTTAAAATTATCAGCTTCCACCGAGAGGGGTGGGATAGGGAGGGTGGGAGGGAGGGAGACGCAAGAGGGAAGAGATATGGGAACATATGTATATGTATAACTGATTCACTTTGTTGTAAAGGAGAAACTAACACACTATTGTAAAACAGTTATACTCCAATAAAGATGTTAAAAAAATTAAAAAAAATTAAAAAAAAAAGTTTAAACATAAAAATATAACAACAACAACAAATTATCAGCTTCAAGCTCCGCAGGGCCCTCAGCGTTGCCTGGGCATCTTCTTATCCATCCCCGTTTGGTTCGCCTTTCCACTCTCCACAGCAGCAATTAAAACCTCCAATCTATTCAAACCTCCTACCCAACCATGACTCTTCTAACACCCAGCAGAGAATCTTGCCTCCTACCGCACAAACAAAATAGAAACCATCACATCAAAAAGCCCTCAGTTCCCCACTACCATACCCATTTACACCTATCCTTATTTACTTTTCCTGCCACAAAAGGTGCAGAATCTCTCTTGCTGTCTTAGAAGAACGAATGCTCCTGAGTTCTAGAGCTCAACCATTTCACCCATCATTTCAAGTGTCTTCTCTCCTACATCAGCAGCCTCTCCCACTCTGCTTCCTCTCAGAGCCATCTTTCAGCTACCATCCTATCTCCCTCATCCTTTTACAGTCTTTTAAAAAGAGGTGTCTGCATTTATTTTCTTCATGCCTCGTCTCCCATTTACTCTTTAAGGCTTTGGAATGTGGCATCCACCTCCATTGAAATACCTGTAAACTAGGTAAAGATACCTCTTGTTGCTAAATCCAAAATTCTTATGCGATTAATGGTCACCATTTGGCGCTGATAAACATCCTGTCCTCCTCAAAAGGCCTTCCATGGCAACACTTTTTCTTTCTCTGATTACTCCATCTCATCTCTTCTTTTCATCCCTTAAATACTGGGATTCCTCAGCTTTCTGTCCTGACCCCTCTTTTCTTCTCATTCTATATACTCTTCTTTGGACCTCATATTTCAATTCCTCTTTATGTGTTGATAACTCCAAAGCTCTGTATTTCCCTTGAAAACTCCACTGAGCTTCAGATCCATATATCCAACACATATCCAACAAGATACTTCCACTATGATGTATGATAGCCACCAACAACACAGCAGATCCCAAACTGAATTCTCCAAAGGCCTTCATCCTCAGAGACTTGTTCCTCTTCTGTGTTCCCAAACTGTGTTCCCAAACTCATTTCACGGCATCTCCAGCCACCCAAAATATAGGTACCACCTTTGACTCCTCTCTCCTCATCCCTCTCAGCAAATATTAACCATTGTTTTTCTCCCTAATTATCTCTCTAATCGGTCCATTTATCCACATTCACATTGCTACCCCATTCTCAAGAGCCTCCTAAACTCTCTCTGAGACTCCAGTAACGCCCTGCCTTTGCCCCAAAATCCATTTCCTACTTTAGAGCCAGAAGACTCTTTCCAGAGAGTAAATCTGACTCTATCACTCCATGGTTTGAAAACTGTCAGTGGCAACTCTAAAACATCAGAAAAAGCTGCATGCTCCTTAGCATGCAATATAAGATGCTATATAATCTGGCCACTTCTGAATTTTCAGCTTCACCTCTTACTAACCAGTTCAAGCCCTTTCCTACTTCTCTCACTGTGAGCTCCAGCCATGCATGTTGTATATGCAATTCCATACATTTACCTTGGTCTCCTTGACCTTTGTTAATACTATTGTATTAACAACACAATAAAACTTTTTAGTACTATTGTATCACACAAACACAAACACACACACATTTCCATGTCTGGCTAAACTGCCATTCATCCTTTGGTAATCAATAAAAGCATCCCTTTCCCCAAGAAGCCTTCTATGACTACCTAAGACAGAGTTTGGTACTCTTTCTACTGCTTCCAAAGCTTCTAGTGCTTATTTCTCTATTGGAGGATTTAAATTTCCTATAGACTTGTTTGTCTTCCTTCACTAGACTATATGTTCTTTGAGAGCTGGGTCAGTGTCATTTTTCAAAACTGAATGCCTATTGTCAAGCATAGTGCCTGGCACATAATAGTTACTCAATAAAGACTTGTTGAATTTAACTGAAAAAGAATGTGGCATAGTTAAATTAATTAAAAGGTGGTCATTCTTTTTCTAGGAGGATTCATTCTGGGACAACAGCAAGACACACGTGAGACACAAATTGCTCTTAGCATCTATAAACATAAACACTCTGGTAGGAAAAGTGGCAAAGGAAATGAAAGCAGGTTCCAAAAGGACAACTACAGTTGGCCATGTCAGGTGAAAAAGGTTCAAGATGTGTATATCTGTACCTATCTAACTTGAAAGATTTTGTAAATAATAATTTCCAGTGTTTATCAGTGTTTAAAGAAAGGAAAACTCTCAAACACTACTGATAATAATGCAAAATAGTGACTTTTTGGTGAATATTTTATCAGTATCTGTCCAAGGTCTTAAAGTTTTGCAAAGGCTTTAAACTAGAAATTCCACATATGGAAATGTACTATAGGAAAATATCTATATACAACATTTTGCTATGGAGATATTTATCACAAAATCTTTTCTATTACCAAATAAACAAAAATAACTTATATATACAAAAATAAATTGACTAAAGAAATTGTGGTGAAATAATATTGTCATTAAAAAGGATACAAAGCATATTTATAAATATAGGAAAAGATTCAAAACATATAAGTGAAAAAAGAACTTAGAAAAAATTCATGTACAATATGATCTTATTTTTATAAAAATATATAGATGTGAGTGTATGTATCCATAAATGTTTATATATCAGACTAGAAGTTTACATAATAAAATGTTGATAGTGATTATTTTTGTTTCATAGAATAACTTGCCATTTTGGCTTTGTTTTTTGGAGTTTTTTCTGTATTTCCAGTACTTTTCTAAAGTACTATTTTTATTATAGAACAAAAATAAAATTTTACAAAATCAGAATCAAAAATCATGCCTTACACAGTCACTTATTACTGTGAAACTACTTTATTTTGACCTTAAAGGGTCCAAAATATTAATACTATGTTCTCACCATATATATTTATCTAAAAGTCCTCATTAAAGTAGCAAACTCGACAGACCTTCAAGATGGCGGAGGAGTAAGATGTGGAGATCACCTTCCTCCCCATAAATACATCAAAAATACATCTACTTGTGGAACAACTCCTACAGAACACCTACTGAATGCTGGCAGAAGACCTCAGACTTCCCAAAAGGCAAGAAAATACCCATGTACCTGTGTAGGGCAAAAGAAAAAAGAAAAAACAGACAAAAGAATAGGGATGGGACTGCACCAGTGGGAGGGAGCTGTGAAGGGGGATTAGTTCCCACACACTAGAAGCCCCTTTGCGGGCGGAGACTGCGGGTGGCGGAGGGGGAAAGCTTCGGGGCCACGGAGGAGAGCGCAGTAACAGGGGTGTGGAGGGCAAAGCAGAGAGATTCCTGCACAGAGGATCGGTGCCGACCAGCACTCACCAGCCTGAGAGGCTTGTCTGCTCACCTGCCGGGGCAGTTGGGGGCTGGGAGCTGAGACTCAAGCTTCGGAGGTCAGACCCCAGGGAGAGGACTGGGGTTGGCTGCGTGAACACAGCCTGAAGGGGGCTAGAGCGCCACAGCTAGCTGGGAGGGAGTCTGGGGAAGAGTCTGGACCTGCCTAAGAGGCAAGAGACCATTGTTTCAGGGTGCATGAGGAGAGGGGATTCCTTCCCAGTGTGCCCATAGAAGGCAGAGCACTGCCTAAAAGAGTTCCAGAGACAGGCGCGAACCATGGCTATCAGCTCAGACCCCAGAGACGGGTATGAACCACTAACGCTGCTACCACTGCCACCAAGAATCCTGTGTGCCAGAGCCAGTCACTATCCACACCTCCCCAGGAGCCTGTGTAAGCACATCACTGCCAGGGTCCCATGATCCAGGGACAACTTCCCCAGGGGAACACATAGCATGCTTCAGGCTGTTGCAATGTCACACTGGCCTCTGCTGCCTCCGGTTTGCCCCGCATTCCAATTATGACTACCGTACCCCTCCCTCTCCCCGGCCTGAGTGAGCAAGAGAGGCCTAATCAGCTGATGCTCTAACCCCCTCCTGTCTGTGTGGATAACAGACTCGTGAGGGTGACCTACATGCAGAGGCAGGGCCAAAACCAAAGCTGAAACCCAGGAGCTGTGCAAACAAAGAAGAGAAAGGGAAACTTCTCCTTGCAGCCTCAGGAGCAGCAGATTAAATCCCCACAATCAATTTGATAAATCCTGCATCTGAAGAATACCTGAATAGACAATGAAAGACCTCCTCAAAATTGAGGAGGTGGACTTTGGGAGGAACTGTAGACTCGGGGTTTGCTTTCTGTGTCTAATTTGTTTCTGGTTTTATGTTTCTCTTAGTTTACTATTTAGTGCTTATTATCCTTGGCGGATTTGTTTATTGGTTTGGTGGCTCTCTTCCTTTTTTTTTTTAATATATATATATTTTCTTCTCCTTTTTCTCTTTTTGTGAGTGTGTATGTGGATGCTTCTTTGTGTGCTTTTGTCTGTATAGGGTTGCTTTTACCATTTGTCCTAGGGTTCTGCCTGTTCATTTTTTTGCTTTTGATTTTTGTTTTTTCTTTCTTCTTTTTCTTTCTTTTTCTTTCTTCTTCTCTTCTGAGCCATGTGGCTGGCAGGGTCTTGGTGCTCTGGCCAGGTGTCAGGCCTGAGCCTCCAAGGTGGGAGGGCCGAGTCCAGGACATTGGACCACCAGAAACATCCTGGCCCCACATAATATCAATTGGTGAGAGCTTTCTCAGAGATCTTCGTCTCACACTAAGACCCAGCTCTACCCAATGGTCAGCAAGCCCCACTGCTGGACGCCCCAAGCCAAACAACTAGCAAGACAGGAATACAACCCCACCCATTAGCAGAGAGGGCGCCTAAAGTCATACTAAGTTCACAGACACTCCAAAACACACCACCGGATGAAGCCCTGCCCATCAGAAGGACAAGAAAAAGCCCCACCCACCAGAACACAGGAACCAGTCCCCTCCACCAGTAGGCCTACACAGGCCACTGAACCAGCCTCACCCACTGGGACAGACACCAAAAGTAACAGGAACTATGAACCTGCAGCCTGCAAAAAGGAGACCCCAAACACAGTAAGTTAAACAAAATGAGAAAACAGAGAAATATGCAGCAGATGAAGGAGCAAGGTAAAAACCCAACAGACCAAACAAATGAAGAGGAAATAGGGAGTCTACCCGAAAAAGAATTCAGAGTAACGATAGCAAAGGTGATCCAAATCACAGAAATAGAATGGAGAAAATACAAGAAACATTTAACAAGGAACTAGAAGAAATAAAGAGCAAACAAAAAATGATGAACAAAACAATAAACGAAATTAAAAATACTTGAAGAAGAAATAGGGAGTCTTCCCGAAAAAGAATTCAGAGTAACGATAGCAAAGGTGATCCAAATCACAGAAATAGAATGGAGAAAATACAAGAAACATTTAACAAGGAACTAGAAGAAATAAAGAGCAAACAAAAAATGATGAACAAAACAATAAACGAAATTAAAAATACTCTAGAAGGAATCAATAGCAGAATAACTGAGGCAGAAAAACGGCTAAGTGACCTGGAATATAAAATCATGGAAATAACTGCCACAGAGCACAATAAAGAAAAAAGAACTGCCCATCAGAAGGACAAGAAAAAGCCCCACCCACCAGAACACAGGAACCAGTCCCCTCCACCAGTAGGCCTACACAGGCCACTGAACCAGCCTCACCCACTGGGACAGACACCAAAAGTAACAGGAACTATGAACCTGCAGCCTGCAAAGAGGAGACCCCAAACACAGTAAGTTAAACAAAATGAGAAAACAGAGAAATATGCAGCAGATGAAGGAGCAAGGTAAAAACCCAACAGACCAAACAAATGAAGAGGAAATAGGGAGTCTACCCGAAAAAGAATTCAGAGTAACGATAGCAAAGGTGATCCAAATCACAGAAATAGAATGGAGAAAATACAAGAAACATTTAACAAGGAACTAGAAGAAATAAAGAGCAAACAAAAAATGATGAACAAAACAATAAACGAAATTAAAAATACTCTAGAAGGAATCAATAGCAGAATAACTGAGGCAGAAAAACGGCTAAGTGACCTGGAATATAAAATCATGGAAATAACTGCCACAGAGCACAATAAAGAAAAAAGAATGAAAAGAATTGAGAACACTCTCAGAGACCTCTGAAACAACATTAAACACACTAACATTTGAATTATAGGGGTCCCGAAGAAGAGGAAAAGAAAGGGTCTGAGAAAATATTTGAAGAGATTATAGTTGAAAACTTCCCTAACATGGGAAAGGAAATAGCTAATCAAGTCCAGGAAGCACAGAGAGTCCCACACAGGATAAATCCAAGGAGAAACACACCAAGACACATATTAATCAAAATATCAAAAATTAAATTCAAAGAAAAAATATTAAAAGCAACAAGGGAAAAGCAACAAATAACATAACAAGGGAAACCCCATAAGGTTAACAGCTGATCTTTCAGCAGAAACTCTGCAAGCCAGAAGGGAGGGGCAGGACATATTTAAGCTGATGAAAAGGAAAAACCTACAATCAAGATAACTCTACCCAGCAAGGATCTCATTCAGATTCAAGGGAGAAATTAAAACATTTACAGACAAGCAAAAGTTAAGAGAATTCACACCACCAAACCAGCTTAACAACAAATGCTAAAGGAACTTCTCTAGGCAGGAAACA
>NC_041222.1:94139060-94158064 GCF_002837175.3 Physeter macrocephalus | reverse complement strand
TACAGACTGAAAGTGAGGGGATGGAAAAAGATATTCCATGCAAATGGAAATAAAAAAAAAGCTGGAGTAGCAATTCTCATATCAGATAAAATAGACTTTAAAATAGAGACTATTACGGGCTTCCCCGGTGGCGCAGTAGTTGAGAGTCCGCCTGCCGATGCAGGGGACACAGGTTCGTGCCCCGGTCCGGGAAGATCCCACATGCCGTGGTGCGGCTAGGCCCATGAGCCATGGCCACTGAGCCTGCACATCCGGAGCCTGTGCTCTGCAACGGGAGAGGCCACAACAGTGAGAGGCCCACGTACCACAAAAAATAATTAATTAATTAATTAAAAAATAAAATAAAATAAAATAGAGACTATTACAAGAGACAAAGAATGACACTACATGATGATCAAAGGATCAAGGCAAGAAGAAGATATAACCATTGTAAATATTTATGCACCCAATATAGGAGCACCACAATACATAAGGCAAATGTTAACAGCCATAAAAGGGGAAATCGACAGTAACACAGTAATAGTAGGGGACTTTAACACCCCACTTTTACCAATGGACAGGTCATCCCAAATGAAAATAAATAAGGAAACACAAGTTTTAAATGACACATTAAACAAGATGGACTTAATTGATATTTATAGGACATACCATCCAAAAAAACCCCGAATACACGTTCTTCTCAAGTGCTCACGGAATATTCTCCAGGATAGATCATATCTTGGGTCACAAATCAAGCCTTGGTAAGTTTAAGAAAATTGAAATCGTATCAAGTATATTTTCCAACCACAACACTATGAGACTAGATATTAATTACAGGAAAAAAAACTGTAAAAAATACAAACACATGGAGGCTAAACAATACACTAGTAAATAAACAAGAGGTCACAGAAGAAAACAAAGACGAAATAAAAAAATGCCTACAAACAAATGACAATAAAAACAGGATGACCCAAAACCTATGGGATGCAGCAAAAGCAGTTCTAAGAGGGAAGTTTGAAGCAATACAATCTTACCTCAAGAAACAAGAAAAATCTCCAATAAGCAACCTAACCTTACACATAAAGCAGCTAGAGAAAGAAGGACAATTTAAAAAAACCAGTGAGCAGAAGGAAAGAAATCATAAACATCAGATCAGAAATAAATGAAAAAGGAAACAATAGCAAAGATCAATAAAACTAAAACCTGGTTCTTTGAGAAGATAAACAAAATTGATAAAACATTAGCCAGACCCATCAAGAAGAAAAGGGAGAAGACTCCAATAAAATTAAAAACTGGTCCTTTGAGAAGATAAACAAAATTGATAAAGCATTAGCCAGACTCATCAAGAAAAAAAGGGAGAAAATTCAAATCAACAGATTTAGAAATGAAAAAGAAGAAGTAACAACTGACACTGCAGAAATACAAGGATCATGAGAGACTTCACAAGCAACTATATACCAATAAAACAGACAACCTGGAAGAAATGGACAAATTCGTAGAAAAGTACAACCTTCAAAGACTGAACCAGGAACAAATAGAAAATACGAACAGACCAATCACAAGCACTGAAATTGAAACTGTGATTAAAAATCTTCCAACAAACAAAAGCCCAGGACCAGATGGCTTCACAGGTGAATTCTATCAAACATTTAGAGAAGAGCTAACACCTGCCCTTCTCAAAATCTTCCACAATATAGCAGAGGGAGTAGCACTCCCAAATCCATTCTACGAGGCCACCATCACACTGATACCAAAACCAGACAATGATGTCACAAAAAAAGAAAACTACAGGCCAATATCACTGATGAACATAGATGCAAAAATCCTCAACAAAATACTAACAAACAGAATCCAACAGCCCATTAAAAGGATCATACACCATGATCAAGTGGGGTTTATCCCAGGAATGCAAGGATTCTTCAACATACACAAATCAATCAATGCGATACACCATATTAACATATCAATGCGATGTAACATATGAAGGATAAAAGCATATGATAATCTCAATAGATGCAGAAAAAGCTTTTGACAAAATTCAACACCAATTCATGATTAAAAACTCTCCGGAAAGTGGGCATCGAGGGAACCTACCTCAACATAATAAAGGCCATATATAACAAACCCACAGCCAACATCGTTCTCAATGGTGGAAACCATTTCCACTAAGATCAGGAACAGGACAAGGTTGCCCACTCTCACCACTATTATTCAACATAGTTTTGGAAGTTTTAGCCATAGCAATCAGAGAAGAAAAAGAAATAAAAGGAATCCAAATTGGAAAAGAATAAAAGGAATCCAAACTGTCACTGTTTGCAGATGACATGATACTATACATAGAGAATCCTAAAGATGCTACCAGAAAACTACTAGAGGTAATCAATGAATTTAGTAAAGTAGCAGGACACTAAATTAATACACAGAAATCTCTTGCATTCCTATACACTAATGACAAAAAATCTGAAAGATAAATTAGGGAAACCCTCCCATTTACCATTGCAACAAAAAGAATAAAACACCTAGGAATAAACCTTCCTAGAGAGACAAAAGACCTGTATGCAGAAAACTGTAAGACACTGATGAAAGAAATTAAAGATGATACAAACAGTTGGAGAGATATACCATGTTCTTGGATTGGAAGAATCAATATTGTGAAAATGACTATACTACCCAAAGCAATCTACAGATTCAATACAATCCCAATCAAGCTACCAATGGCATTTTTCACAGAACTAGAACAAAAAATTTTACAATTTGTTTGGAAACACAAAAGGCCCCAAATAGCCAAAGCAAGCTGAGAAAGAAAAACGGAGCCCGAGGAATCAGGCTCCCTGGCTTCAGACTATACTACAAAGCTACACTAATCAAGACAGTATGGTACTGGCACAAAAATAGAAATATAGATCAATGGAACAGGATAGAAAGCCCAGAGATAAACCCATGCACATATGGTCACCTTATTTTTGATAAAGGAGGCAAGAATATACAATGGAGAAAAGACAGCCTCTTCAATAAGTGGTGCTGGGAAAACTGAACAGCTACATGTAAAAGAATGATATTAGAAAACTTACTAACACCATAAACAAAAATAAACTCAAAATGGATTAAAGACCTAAATAAACGTAAAGCCAGACACTATGAAACTGTTAGAGGAAAACAGTCATAACACTCTATGACATAAATCACAGCAAGATCCTTTTTGACCCACCTCCTAGAGAAATGGAAAGAAAAACAAAAAGAAACAAATGGGACCTAATGAAACTTAAAAGCTTTTGCACAGCAAAGGAAACCATAAACCAGATGAAAAGACAACCCTCAGAATGGGAAAAAATATTTGCAAATGAGGCAACTGACAAAGGATTAATCTCCAAAATATACAAGCAGCTCATGCAGCTCAATATCAAAAAAACAAACAACCCAATCCAAAAATGGGCAGAAGACCTAAATACACATTTCTCCAAAGAAGATATACAGATTGCAAACACATACATGAAAGGACGCTCAACATCACTAATCATTAGAGAAATGCAAATCAAAACCACAATGAGGTATCACTTCACACTGGTCAGAATGGACATCATCAAAAAATCTACAAACAATAAATGCTGGCGAGGGTGCTGAGAAAATGGAACTCTTGCACTGTCAGTGGGAATGTAAATTGATACAGCCACTATGGAGAACAGTATGGAGGTTCCTTAGAAAACTAAAACTAGAACTACCATATGACCCAGCAATCCCACTACTGGGCATATACCCTAAATTGAGTTATTTGTAGTGAGGTGGATGGACCTAGAGTCTGTCATACAGAGTGAAGTAAGTCAGAAAGAGAAAAACAAATACCGTATGCTAACACATATATTTGGAATCTGAAAAGAAAAAAAAATGGTTCTGATGAACCTAGGGGCAGGACAGGAATAAAGACTCAGACATAGAGAATGGGCTTGAGGACACGGGGAGGGGGAAGGGTAAGCTGGGACGAAGTGAAAGAGTAAGATTGTCATATAAACACTACCAAATGTAGAATAGATAGCTAGTGGGAAGCAGCCGCATAGCACAGGGAGATCAGCTCGGTGTTTTGTGACCACCAGAGGGGTGGGATAGGGAGGGTGGGAGGGAGGCTCAAGAGGGAAGAGATATGGGGATATATGTATACATATAACTGATTCACTTTGTTATATAGCAGAAACTAACACAAAATTGTAGAGCAATTATACTCCAATAAAGGTCTTAAAAAGATAATAATAATGTCATTTTGGCTCCAAAAATAAAGAAAATAAATAAAGTAGCAAACTCCCTTGTCTTTTTTGCTTTCCAGCTGTTCATAAATACATCCAATGATTTTAATTTAAGAGATAGGTGTCTTTTCCGAGAAAACTGCTGAATCACACTAGTCAAGGTTAAGGCAATTCATACATCACACAACATCATTATCTAGCTCCTATTAAGTGCCAGGCTCTGTACTCATCACAGTCCAGAACTTATAACACCTTTCACCTCTACTAAATGGTAACAGTTTATAGTTTTCCCTTATTTTTTATATGAATGAAAAACATTTCCTACTGGGGTACAAATTTTCTGTCTCTTCCATACAGTGATGAAGCCATCAAGATTGACACATACATTGAGCTGTTTTCCCAAATGGGAAAATGGATTCACACTTGATCTTTGCCCCCTCCTCACTCTCCCTTTGGCTCTACGACCAGAGGTAAACCATTTGCATGGTAGCTTGAGGTAGGGGAGTTCTGTCTGTGCTCAGGAACCAGAGCAAAACCACCTGCTGCACTTTTGATCAAACCCATTCCTCAGTCCTCGTTATTCTACTGAATCACAAGGTATTCTAATATTCTAATGAACTAAAATCACTTGACTCATTAGACTCTAGAGGGCAAGTAGCAGACCTGGAGGTGAAGTTTTACAGAGCCCAAAGCCACTCTGTGACAAACTATCAGAGAAACAAACCATGAAGGTCTTCAGCCCCCAAGTCAGGACATACAGTTTGACAAGTGGGCTATGAAGTCATTGAAGGACATTTGGGAATCTGCCTATCTTGTAAAATCTGGGCTATAAGTTTTTCACACTCCTATCCCATCCCCACCCCATCCACCTCTCAGGAACATTCAATCTCTAACAACAAGAAACAGAATGATAAGCCCAGGCCTCAGTGCAAAAAACTGGAATTAGTGACAGTGCCCTGCTTTAAGGCTTCTGTCAACTGCTGTAATACCCACCTTCCCAGCTCTGCTTCACCTCGCCTTTCCTGCAAGAGCCATGCTCTATCAGCACATGCCTTTGGCCTCAGGCTCAATGACTGTGGCTTTAGTGTATATAATCCTCAGCCCAACTCCTCTTGAACCCCTGACCCTTCTCCACAAGTCCTGCTGGGCTCCAAAGGCCAATCCTCATCATCTTTACTGTCTATTCCCTTCATTAACTTGCTACTTCCCTCCCTTGTTCTCCTGGAAGATCAACACGTTACATAACTTAACTGGGCTTCTGGATCTTGTCTGAACAACAGCAGACTCAGTATACTCAGATAGTGGAAATGATCTCCCTGTAAAATAAATTCAAGGGGCCATTTAACAGCGTAGCTGAAGGGGCCTGGCTGAGAGCCTGCATCTACTGCTGCCAAAACCCAGTCTCCCTTTATCTTCCCTTTCGTTCCACTTTCTTTTTCATTTAAGGTTAATGTTCTGGGCCTTTCAAAACAGGTGACTCTAGCTATGTTAATAAAGCAAGGTGTGATAGCATCTTCCATGACTTCAGATGTCAAACACTGAGAAGAAGAGGGGAAAGTACTTTTAAATGACTATATCCTCTTAATAACATTCCAAGAGAGAGATTGCTTATCTTGATTTTAATTTTTCAGCCTCCTTTCATCTCTTCTGCTAAAAATACAGCTCAAAGAAAGATCACCCATGAAGCACTTATTAGAAAGACGTTACTAACATTTACTGGGAGCTGGTAGGAGTGTGGGGCAGATTAAGGGCAAGGATTGGAGGCGGGTGGGGAAAGTGACAATGGTACCAAATGACAATACACTTTATATTTTGTGAGCCCAGGCACAATTCATAAACACACACTTGAACAAATTCAACTTTTAAAGTTATTTGACAAGGCATGGCCTGAAATTCACCTCTGAGTTTCCTCTGAAGAAAGATGCTTACGATAGACAAACTTACGGAAAGAATGTTTAGCTTACTTAGGAAATGAAACTGTTTTCAGTCCCCAAAGAAGCTCTGATTTAAAACAAGTCCTTCCTACCTGTGGCTTTAAAGCTCTGTGGGCCAAGATGACAACATTTCCCTTTATATGAAAGTCAGATTTCTAGACACTTCAGTGTTAGCGTTTCTCAAAGTGAATGATCCATGAACCACCGGTAACAGAAGCACCTGGAGTTCTGGGCAGGTCTAGGCTCCACTTCCCCTTAGTTCTTCATCACCCCAGCCCCTTCTCCAGCCAACCTTCTAAATCAAAGTCTCTGCTGAATCAGAATTAGAGTTTGGAGTCTAGAGGTACTTCCAGACCCAGGGCATTTCTGGCAGGTGGTCAGGTAGATTCTGACCTATAAAAAGCTAAAAGGACTCAGCTAAAGATAGAATTGAAGAATCCTGGACATCCAGTATCAGGGACAAAAGTATTGGTACCTGGACAAATGATCCATAGCATTTTGAGTTACTAAAGCAAAAAGATGGAGCCTGATGAAGCATCTACATCAAACGTAAGGGAAAAACTAGGAATCAAAAACCAGAGACAACGACTTCATCTTGTCAGCAGAAGTTCAAGTCCTAAGATGGAAATCCTGAAATAAAGATCTTCAGATAGGCACCTTGGTTCTTGAGCTGGAACAAGATATGTCCTCATAAGCACACAAGCACATCCGATTAACAAGAGCCCAAGCTATCCCAACATCAGGTTCTCTCTAAACTCAGCATAAATCTAGAGTTCTCATAACAATGCCTGGTGTTAAATGCACAAGGCCACCAACGGCTAGAATTCATTATCACAAGGAAAGAGGATGAGGGACACGGGGCACCTGGGAGGAGAAGGAGCTGATACCACTTTTCATTCCCAGGCTGAGTTTTATTATGGGCAAGAAAAAGCATCATTAGCCCAGTGTGCAAGTTCTAGCACTGAGACACTCAAGCCTGGCCCAGGGGCACAGGTGTATCTGTAAAGGAAGCATCCTCAGTGCTCAGCATTGAGCAGCTGGCCAGGCAAGAGGTTGGAGCAGAAAGAGGAGCTTTTCTCTCTCTCTCTGGCTTTCTCCAGACTACCTAAGTAAACCAGCATTTCAGGCAGCATGAATGACATAAAAGGCATGAAATGACAAAAAATTCACATTTTTTGAGAACCTACTCGGGGGCACCGTGCTGGCTGCTTTCACGTGTACTATTTAATAGTCCCAACAACACTGATAAGTAAGTTATACTATCCCCATTTTACAGATAAGAAAGCAAGGTCCAGAGAAGTTAAGAGGTCTGCCCAAGAACCTTTCTGATAACTCCTCACACTCAAAGCACTAGTCATACATATTTCAGAAGCTACTTCTTTTATAGTAGAAAACAGCTTATATGGAGACTTCACTGCTTTTATGATAAAAAGGGGGCTTTTGAAGCTAAATACATGCATGCATATGCAAGTATATACAACCACAGCTTCAATCTGGTATGTAGTGTGGGGAAAGAGAAAAGAATTTCCTGTGAATTTTTTTTTAGTGTGACTCTCTTGCTGGACCCAAACTCTGCAATAAGATCATTGTAATTAAAACATACATAAAGCCTGCATAGATGTTCCATAGGTACCAGACGCCACTGACACTTTGAGCCCAATTCTGTCCAACACCAAACCACGCTTTTTCTATGACACCATGCTGCACTTCCTAACTCTTGTTCCCTTGCCTGGGGCCCCCTCCCCAGCTCTCTCCACTTGTTGGGATGTCACCCAAACTTCAAGTACCATTTCAATTCCTAGCTCCGGCAGGAAACCTTGTGTGAATCACCAGCCTGTTCTACCATCTTCCTTCTAATCTTACAGCAAGGAGGGACAAAACTAAATAGTCAGCACTAAGAGAGGTGTTTGAGGCCAAAATCAGAGATGGTGAAAGTCTAGGCTGCCGGGAGTCTAGAAGAAGGAAATCAAAACACAGTGAAAGCTGCCCAAATAGAGTTAAGACTGGTCCCGGGTCCTCAGTTAGCAGGCAAGGCAACACAAGACAACAAGGCTTTGCAGAAAACATTGAGGAGAAAGAGTCCATGAGTCAACCCCCGGGTTTGAGATGGCCAGCATGAGCAGGGAGACCAAATACGGGAGCAAGTGGTCACCTGGTCGTTCCAGAGTCAATCTCAAGGCTGCCTATGAAGACCAGACCTCTTCTACCACAGGGCGGCTTAGGTCCACCCTCTGAGCAAGGCAATTGGAGCCCAAATCTGACACCCTGATGTCAACCAGCACCCCTCACCCAGAGGTAGAAAGGTCCCCAACATTACAACTTGATTTTAGGAACACAGGGAATGGCACGTTGGTCCCCAGATAACCTACCAGCACCACACTAATGCCTGAGATGCCTCTGGCTGTGGAAGAGAACTTAATGGATTTTGCTCAGGATGAGACTTAAGATGCCATCAACAGGGAGGGAGGAATAGAGAGCACCTTCCCTAGGAACAGAGTGTCAAAGGAAGAAAAGAACCTGGCTCCAGAAAGGTCAAAAACCATGGACATCATGGAACGCAAAAGGGTATGGAAAGTGGGAGAGAAGAAAGTTAGGTATTTCATACACTTCATTTTACCTTCAGCAGCGATGCTCCAGGTGGTTCCTTCCTTCTCATCTAATTGAAAGTGGCATGGGGGAGGGGCAGCGAGAATGGTCAGTGGTCAACGTCTGGTAGGGGCTCCCTGTGCATCCCTCATACCCTCCGTGTACCACAGAGGACCTAAGATACACACAACCCAAGCAGAGGAGAAAAGGCATGGACATGGAGCATATAGCCAGCTGAGAGCAAGATGACACAGAGTTTGCAGCCTGGAGATGTCCACGCTGTTCCTGGCTGTCACTGATTTTTCTGTGGGCCAAAACTTCTCTGTATTTTCATTAATTCATGAACAATATGTCTAATCCCTGTCTCATAAGAATGTTGGGAAAACTAATGAGCTTATTAAAAAAAAAACTAAACTGATGTAAAAATCCTTTGTATACCCTAGAGAGGCTATAAACACCAGGTGATCTAATTTAAAATACAGATGTGTATTTCCATGTATGTCAACCAATATAAGAACATTCAACTTTACAAAGTAATGGCTATTTGGTTATTTTTTTAAAAGCAGGGGAGGGGGGTGGGCAGGGAGGTTCCTATTTTGAAGACAGAATATCCTATAAGTGAAAGAAAACTAATGTTAAATATTGTTCAGTTTAAGATTTAAATATCAGTAACCTTTATTGAGGGCTTACTAGGTGCTAGATGTCAGGCTAAGCATGTATTATCCCATTTAATCCTCACAGTAACCCACAGAAAGCGTTCTTACTATCTCTCATTTCACAGATAAGAAAACAGAAATTCTGAGAAAGTAAGTAACAAGCCAGAGGTTACGTATCTAATCAGCAGTGGAGACAGGATTTGAAGCCCAGGACTGCTCAGTCCCTCATCCATTTCCCTTTCTATTAAACTACGCTGCCACCCCAACAAATACGTAGACCCCACAGAACATGCAATGATTGTAGAGTATTAAATGCCAAAAAACAAAACAAAACAAAGCAAAACCTGGCAGAGCAGCTAAGGGAGAAGGGCTTAGAGATCCACATTCTAATTAATGTGAAGGATATTAACTAAGATAAATTATCTCTAAATAACAAATCCGTAGGAAAATAACATGTGATGTGTGAAATTCTTATTTATATTTGCCCATCCACTTAACTCATTCTGGCAATCATAATTAAGACAGATTTCCAGGGCGGTGCAGAATTCAATGTTCCTCCATAGGGAAGGGCATCCTTGCCTGGGACCCACCTCTTCCAGTCCTAATGTACAGCACAAGCTTGGGAAGGTCACTGCCCTCCTCTATAAAATCCAGTAAGAGTCAATAAACATTGACAGAGCCCCTCCAGCACCAGGCAGTAGACCAGGTGGTCTCTTCCAGTTATCCAGTTCCAGAGCATAGAGGGCAGTGCAATCTGCCTGGTGTCAATGACAACGTTCAGTTTTTTTCCAATGTCTAACTTATCACTGAGAAAAGGAACTGAAAGTGACTCTAACCCGTGCTAAATTGGTTCCTCATCACAAACCTAACAAGCCCCCCTCTCACTTTCCTCTCTGCAGCCTGACACCTTGGTGAGCTGATGATTAACACGCCATTCTCCAAAAAGAGCAATCATCCGGGGCCCCAGCGGGAGTTGGTGACCCTGTGCTTCCTCCAGCCCATGTGCTGTCCACCTGTTTCCTCTCTCTCGGCCACGTGGTTCTCAACACACTGCCTAATGCCCAGAAGCAGAGAACAACACAACCCTGAGCTCTACAAGTGGAGCTGAGTTTAGTCAGCCATTCAGGTCAGAGCTGGAATTCTCCTGTTCCAGCTTCGAGAGCCAAGCTGAAGACCACCGCGGTTCCCCAAAGCCATCTGTGGACTCCATTTCACGTCTCAGCCAGGAAGTATATAATGGTGGGGAAGGGAAAGGAAAAGGCATATCATTCTCCCGAGAAAGGATCTGCAGAGGAAGTCAGAAAACCAAAGTAAGAGCATCCAGGGGGCTAATATCACCTGCATAACTTTATCTGAAGCCAGATTCAGGCTTATGGAAAATAGGCAGCTACCGACCAGGGTAGGATTTTAGGGATACTGAGAAGGACCCCTTGAATGAAGAAGACTGCCTTCCCCACAAACCTGCTAATGCTTAAAATCCCAGGCTGCCAGCTCTGTTCACAGGCTTACAGTCTTTGATCTCATTTTGTCTGGTCCTGCTGCACAGTCTGGGGTGAGCCCCGTGGAGCTGCTGGCCAAGGCTGGGGTGCTGCCCTGGGGTCTGGAGCCAAGTCATGTGTGAAGTGGTCATTATGAGCAGAACAGGTGCAGGAATGAAAGTCAAAGCATGGCTGGGAAGACGCATCCTGTGCCCCAACACCAGACCACCCCTCCCACCAACCATGGGACCCAAAGCCAAAATAGAAGAAGATTCAGGCTTTCCAGCTTCATTCATTGTGATTGTCTTCTTTCTAGTTCTGTCCTTTCCTTTGCTGGTTTTTTCTGGTTGCTTCACTTCCATGCCCACTCAACGTCTAACCCTTTCACTTTCCTCTTTCATTTCTGGTCCTTTCCTTGCCACCTTGGACTAGACAACAGGATTCTGCTCCCATGGTATTAGGGAAGGAGAAATATCACAGAGAGGCTATGCAATCAGACACGTAAGGGTTGAGGCCCAGCTCTGCCTTTCACTAGCTGTGTGGGCTTGAACGAGGTATTTTAAACTCTCTAATCTTCAGTTTTCTCATCTGTAAGATGAGGTCACTAACCTCATAGGGTTATGGGGAAGATTAAATAAGATAAAGTATGGAAAGTCCAGAGGCTGCTAAGACCTCAGGAATGGTCACACTCATCTGCTGGCTGTTCCCAATACCAGGCTCTTTAAGTAGCTCTCCCAGCCCAAGTCCACCCAGTCCAGCCCCAGTTCCCAGGCAGGCTCATCCTGACACAGCTGGGGATGGGTGACAAGGACAGCAGCCAGGCAGTGCCACACAAGACACAGATGCTGTCATCAGCTCCAAGGCGAGTACAGGCACAGAAAGAAGAGGAAAATTCAGAAACCTGTACTGGGGCAGGGTCCAGAGCTTGGGCTGAGAATGAGGGTGGAGGGATGTTTGGAGCTTAGTCGTAGTGGTGCTGACTACATGATTCTTCCGGGAGACACGGGAGTAAAGGTGAAGAGCTAGACAGAACATGCTTAAAATAACATCCGGGAAATGTAAACGTTTATGCCTCCCTCGTTATGTACACCCCAGGCTAACAGGGTTTCCCTTCCTTTCCTTAGAGCAAACTATTTAGCAGAGAAGCAAGGATGATGGCACTGGACCCTGGAGGACAGAAGGGAGAAAGGCCTCAAGGAGCAGGAAAGGCTCTGAAAGGGGAGGACGCAGCCTCAAAGATGAACTGTCAGAGTCTCAGCTTTCTATTCCTTTTGGAAAGAACTGCAAGTTTCTTCGGTACCAGGCTGTTGATGCATCTTGTGTGCCCAGGACCAAGCACCGGGCTTACATGGATGAATAAATAAATACCGTTTGCTTTCAGACTCTCAAGAGACTCTGTCCACTCCGTCATTACCCTTTACACCTGGCCGGGGTCCCAGCACACACCACACACCACACGAAAGCCAGCTGAGGGCAGCAGCACTTGATGGAAACATTTGCCAGCCTCCCCCACTCTATCCCTCAACTTAAACCACCCACTTCAATCTATCCTTCCTTGCTTTTTCATTCCCTGACTCTACACCCCAACTTTTAAGAGGCAGTAGTTGATGTAGTAGTTGGAAGTGACGATGCTGGAACCAGACTACGTCAGCTCAAATCCTAGTTCTCCTAGTTGCATGAACTTGAGCAAGGAAAGTATCCTCTCTGGGCCTCGAATTCCTCATCTGTAAGATGGAAGCTGGAAGTTCCCACCTCATAAGTTTGTCACAAAGCTTAAACACATGTAAAGTGCTTATTTAATAATAAATGCTCTTTTAATATAGTAGATAATATAGAAATTATTAATATCTGCTTTCAACTCCTTCCCTGGTCTGATGATCCATTTTAGATTCTGCTCTGGGTTTTTGAACTTGTCTCTCCAATAAATTGCTTTGTCTACACACTACCTCAGTATAAGCATCACCTATCGCCTTAGGTAAGAGCTGTTGCCTCCACCAGCAACTCACTCTCATTCCATCAAGAACCCCAACTTATATATAGCAGTGTGTATATGTCAATCTACTGAATAGCACAGGGCACTCTACTCAATACTCTGTAATGACCGATATGGAAATAGAATCTAAAAAAGAGTGGATATATGTATATGTATTACTGATTCACTTTGCTGTATAGCTGAAACTAACACAACATTGTGAATCAACTAGACTCCAATAAAAATTAATTAATCTTAAAATTATTAAAAAAGAACTCCAACTTACAGTCTCCCAAGGCAATAGAAATAAAAGGAAAAATAAACAAATGGGACCTAATCAAACTTACAAGATTTTGTACAGCAAAGGAAACCATAAACAAACAAAAAGACAACCTACAGACTAAGAGAAAATATTTGCAAATGATGTGGCCAACAATGGATTCATTTCCAAAATACACAAACAGCTCATACAATTTAATAACAAAAACACCCCACACAACCCAATCATAAAATGAGCAGAAGACCTAAATAGACGCTTCTCCAAAGAAGACATACAGACGGCCAACAGGCACATGAAAATCTGCTCAACATTACTAATTATTAGAGAAATGTAAATCAAAACTACAATGCGATACCACCTCACATCAGTAGAATGGCCGTCATTAAGAAGACTACAAATAACAAATGCTGCAGAGGGTGCAGAGAAAAGGGAACCCTCTTACGCTGTGGGTGGGAACATAAATTGGTACAGCCACTATGGAAAACAGTATGGAGGTTCCTCAAAAAACTAAAAATAGAGTTGCCATATGATCCAGCAATTCCAGTCTTGGGCATATATCTGGACAAAACTATAATTCAAAAAGATACATGAACCCCTATGTTTATAGCAGCACTATTTACAGTAGCCAAGTCATGGAAACAATCTAAATGTCCATCGACAGATGAATGCATAAAGAAGATGTGGTACATATATACAATGGAATACTACTCAGCCTTAAAAAAGAATGAAATAATGCCATTTGCAGCAACATGGATGGACCTAGAGATTATTGTACTAAGTGAAGTAAGTCAGAAAGAGAAAGTGATATCATACCATATGATATCACTTATATGTGGAATCTAAAATATGACATAAATGAACTTATCTATGAAACAGAAACAGACTCACAGATGTAGGGAACAGACTTGTGGTTGCCAAGGGCAGGGGAGGGATAGATTGGGAGTTTGGGATTTGCAGATGCTAATTACACCTTATAGGACATATAGCATGGATAAACAACAAGGCTCTACTGCATAGCATGGGGAACTATATTCAGTATCCTGTGATAAACCATAATGGAAAAGAATGTCTATATATGTATAAATAAATCACTTTGCTGTACAGCAGAAATTAACACAACACAGTAAATCAACTATACTTGAACAAAATAAATTGTTAAAAAAAAGACCTCCAACCTAGCAGGCAAGCTCCACAGGCTCCTTGCAGAAGAAAAGGTGCAGACAATCAAAGTGGTGTCATGGAACACCTTCAATAAGGTTAATAATAATGGTGCCTTCAACAAAGGAACTTAAATTAGACTGCAGGCAGCAAATATTTCCCTGAAAAGTATTACATTCAGAGCACTAATGCTCAACCACTGAGCTACAGTTTCTTGATCTGTAAATGAAGTGTTGGAGCAGAGCAGTTGTTCCTAAATTTTTCTTCTTTATGCATACCTTTGAAAAATCTGATGAAAGCTATCAACTCCATTTGAGTCTATAGAATGAACCCTAGGCTAAGAACCCCTAGAATGGATGATTTCTGAAATAAATTTTTAGTTCTAGAACTATGTAAAACACACACATATAAAGCAGGTTAAGAAAATAAGATAATATATGGAGAAATGACATTAGTCTGATATGCATTGTTATGTCTATGCAGACTGCTAAAATCTTAAAACACCTCTATTCTGGGTGGTAAATAGCATCTGTCCCAAAATCCTCCCACCACTGTGCCAGGGCTACTCTGGCCACTCTGGCCCTTCCCTCCAGATCTCCTCATCATCTAGCAATTAAAGGGAACTATCTGGCACAAAAGGAAATCCTTTGGAACCCTGTGCTAGAGCTATGACCAGCAACCATTTTGATCAATTAGTGCCCACTATATTGAACTTCATTCCTGGTACACAGTAAGTCGTCAAGAATGGTGCAGACAAAAATGGCCTAGGAGATCAGAGGGTGTCAGAAAAGTTTCATATAGAAGTAACATCTGAGCTAGGACTTGAGATAGTATAGGATGTAGATAGCATGGAGAGAGGAGCCCATTCCAGAAACAGACTCAGAAGAGGCAAAGCATGAAGAGTGTTCCATGGGCAGCAAGGGAACCAGTTTGGATAAGCAGATGACATTCACCAGGAATAAAGATGGAAAATCAGGTGGACATCAACCTGTGAAGGGCCTCAAATGGCCAACCTAAGGAGTTTGGACTTCGTCCTACATTGGAGAATCAGCCCTATCTTAAAGAGATAAAGAACTAGATTCTCAGCTAGTTGAATCTCAGTTAAATTGGATATTCCCACCAATCTAACCAACCACATTATTCTGAAACTTCTCAATCTCACAGAGTGAAATGAAAAACTCAGAAAACTAAAGGAAGTATATAGTAACGTAGATTCTCATAAAGCCTAGGGGCTTTGAGTTTTGTCCCTACTCTACCTCATTCAACATCTCAGAGTCTCCAATGCTTTTTCCAACTCCAAAGTGATGTGACATTAAGACAGAGAATATGGGCTTCCATATATCATCTTCTCCTAAAATTTTTACGTTTGGAGGTCAACGCAGGGAGCTTCTTTGACTAATATACAAATGATTACCTCATGACCCCTATTTGCTATACTTTTTCTTAGTATCAGGGTCAGTAAAAATTTCCAATTCAAACAGCCAATTTATTCCATCCTTAGCTCAAAGCAGTTGATGAGAATGCACTGCTGGTAGGGGGAGCTTCACATTTGGATTAGTAGTGGGTTTTTGGTCCAACTGATATGAACTGGAAAAGAGTAAAACATATTACTGGATGGAGCTGTGCCTTCCATATTGTAGTATGTTCCTTATTTCCACTCAAATGGCTCTAGATTGGAAAGAGAAAGGCAGGGGAGAGAGGCAGAGGGTGAAAGGGGTAGGTGAGAGGGCAAAAGAGAGAACAAGAGAGAAAGAGAAGGAAAACAGATTAATAAAATTAAAGCGCTGAATAAACATTTGCTGGCAGCTTAAGAGGTACACGAACTATGGAGGCCTTATGTTCATGAACCTGGCTTAAGTCAACACTTAAAGCAGGTCACCATGAAGGATCCTGCCAGGGGTATGGACTGTGTCATAGCACTCCAGGCTGAAAGGTAGATGAATAGCAGCACAGCACACGTCTCAGAAATGGTCAACAGACCAGTTTGCAGAAGATTTCTAGCTAATTGGCTGCTGCCATAGCACCCCCTCACAGCTCAAGATTACTACCCACCTGCTTCCTTCAAAAGCCCCACCCTGGTTAGAATGTCAGCTCACCAAGTTAACAGCAGGCTGGGGTCTCGGGGGGGCTGGAGCTCAGTCAAGGTGGCAGGACCAGGAAGTACTAGAGGGCGAGAGCAAGTCAAATCGTTATCTCGAGGATGAAAGCAATGAAACCCAAGAACCTGAAATTTGTCTCTGAGGATCCGGATATGGAAGATAACTCCAAGAGCTAAGAGACGAAGAGAGGCAGTAACAGAAGGAAAAGCAAGAACAAAAGTGAAGTGAGCATGACCCAAAGAACTGCCTTCACCTGAGCTGATTTTGATTCAGTTTCAGCTATGAAATGGAGGATGGGAAGTGTGGCCTGGTTTAAACTCACAGGATTAGGCTCATATTAAGCAGATTAACCTCTTCCTCCCTTGCTAGGAATGTCACACATTCTCACCTGTTTGTCCATGTACACACACACACACACACACACACACACACACACACACAGAATCTGAACCTAGGCACCTCATTTTAAGATTGTCAACTCCTCTAAAAGTAGGAAAAAAAATAGTTTCTAGGTCTTGATTTAATCCTAAACCATTTGGGGACTTCAGAATAGTGTCTTTTCTCTAGACCTTGGTTGTTTTCGACTGTCAAACTATGGCTAATGTGAACTGAACTTCTGGTGGTTTGGAGGGTAAAGTGAGAGAATGCATTGTGAAAGAACTTTGGAAAAGCATATGTATTATATCAGTGTAAGGGATCATATTATTCAAAGAGCTTTGTGGGCTAGTTTTCAGTTCTTTCTTTCAAAACCAGACTAATCCCAAGACCTAAGCCAATGACAACCCATTTATGATTATACTCAAAACAGGACTTTTGATTCCTAACTCAACTCACCCTGACTTGCTTTGGGTTTTTCTCCCGCTTTCACTGAGTAGTTTTATCCTAGATTTGGCAAAAAAAAAAAATGCAGGGCATCCAGTTAAATTTGAATTTAAGATAAACACCAAATAATTGTTTTAGTTTATGTATGTTCAAAATCACACATAGGACATACTTATAGTAAAGATTTATCCTTCGTTATTTTAAATTCATATTTAAACTTGCCCTATATTTCTATTTGCTGAATCTGGCAATCTTATTTTATTCACATACTGACCTCTTGTCTCCTCCTAAACCCAACAATTTTCAATATAGTAATAATCTTGGCCAACCTTACAACAGACAGGGAAGCATTGGCTGCCAATTCCATTCTTCTTGAAAACATAGAATATCTTTTTATTCTCAGCTAAACCAGCTCACCTTGGCTTGCTTCATTTTTCTCAGAATGAGACTTTTGCCTATCTACGTGATCTTCTCCCTCAGAGATCATAAATTGATGACCTAAGGACTATATGCAAGCCTAGACGTTTTTGTTTGCTTGCAATCTGTCTTTTTAAATTCTCTATTATGTGCCAATATTTAACAAATGAGCAAAATGATGTTCAACTTCTATCTAAGATAAAGTAACAGAGACCAGATTGAACATTCTGCCTGGAAAAATCAAACCAAACTGAACAAAACAAAAAGACAAATCATATGAAAAAAAAAAAACTTTTCAAGAAACTGAACATCAGGTAATAAAGAACAATGATTCCTGAAAGACAAGGGGGAAATGAGGTGAACCCTACCATTGCCCCAGTATATTGTCTTGAGACAGTTTCCAGACCATGGCATGGGCGTGGGGAGCTTAGGCAGGGCCCAAAGGACTCCCAGAATTTATGAAAGTGAGCTAAGGTGACTATAATTCACAGGACAGAATATCAAAAAGGAGAGAGCTACACAGGGAAAGAACATCAGATATCTGCAGAGGGTCCCCATTGAATATTCAACAGAATACTGATCCTTGTGAAAAGACTACCTGAGACCAGAGACAGAAATAAAAAAAATTGAGGGGAGAAGAGAGAAGAGATGGCAGAAGGGTAAGATGCGGAGATCACCTTCCTCTGCCTAGACACATCAGAAATACTTCTACACGTGGAACTGCTCCTATAGAACACCCACTGAACGCTGGCAGAAGACCTCAGACCTTCCAAAAGAGCCGTGTGGGTTAAAGGCTCTTGGTGCTCCAGCCAGGCATCAGGGTTGTGTCTCTGAGGTGGGAGAACCAACTTCAGGACACTGGTCCACAACAGACCTGCCAGCTCCACGTAATATCAAACGGTGAAAATCTCCCAGTGATCTCCATCTCAACACCAAGACCCAGCTTCACTCAACAACCAGCAAGCTACAGTGCTGGACACCCTATGCCCAACAACTAGCAAGACAGGACCACATCCCCATCCATTAGCAGAGAGGGTTCCTAAAATCATAATAATGCTACAGACACCCCAAAACACACCACCAGAAGTGGACATGCCCACCAGAAAGACAGGATCCAGCCTCACCCACCAGAACACAGGCACTAGTCCCCTCAACCAGGAAACCTACTCAACCCACTGAACCAACCTTAGCCACTGGGGACAGGCACCAAAAACAACGGGAACTACGAACCCGCAGCCTGCAAAAAGGAGACCCCAAACACAGTAAGATAAGCAAAATGAAAAGACAGAAAAACACAAAGCAGATGAAGGAGAAAGGTAAAAACCCACCAGACCTAACAAATGAAGAGGAAATAGGCAGTCTACCTGAAAAAGAATTCAGAATAATGA
>NC_041222.1:94135885-94136530 GCF_002837175.3 Physeter macrocephalus | reverse complement strand
TGAAAAAGAAATGAAGGAAATGATAGCAAAGATCAATAAAACTAAAAGCTGGTTCTTTGAGAAGATAAACAAAATTGATAAACCATTAGCCAGACACAACAAGAAAAACAGGGAGAAGACTCAAATCAATAGAATTAGAAATGAAAAAGGAGAAGTAACAACGGACACTGCAGAAATACAAAAGCTTATTAGAGATTACTACAAGCAACTGTATGCCAATAAAATGGACAACCTGGAAGAAATGGACAAATTCTTAGAAATGCACAAGTTGCTGAGACTGAACCAGGAAAAAACAGAAAATATGAACAGACCAATCACAAGCACTGAAATTGAAATTGTGATTAAAAATCTTCCAACAGGGGGCTTCCCTAGTGGTGCAGTGATTGGGAGTCCGCCTGCCGATGCAGGGGACGTGGGTTCGTGCCCCGGTCCGGGAAGATCCCACATGTCGCGGAGCGGCTGGCTCTGTGAGCCTTGGCCGCTGAGCCTGCACGTCCGGAGCCTGTGCTCCGCAACGGGAGAGGCCGCGGCAGTGAGAGGCCCGCGTACCGCACAAAAAAAAAAAAAGAAAAAAATCTTCCAAAAAATAAAGGCCCAGGAGCAGATGGCTTCACAGGTGAATTCTATCACACATTTAGAGAAGAG
>NC_041222.1:94106892-94134365 GCF_002837175.3 Physeter macrocephalus | reverse complement strand
TGGGCATATACCCTGAGAAAACCATAATTCAAAAAGAGTCATGTACCAAAATGTTCATTGCAGCTCTATTTACGATAGCCAGGACATGGAAGCAACCTAAGTGTCCATCAACAGATGAATGGATAAAGAAGATATGGCACATATATACAATGGAATATTGCTCAGCCATAAAAAGAAATGAAACTGAGTTATTTGTAATGAGGTGGATAGACCTGGAGTCTGTCATCCAGAGTGAAGTAAGTCAGAAGGAGAAAAACAAATACCGTATGCTAACACATATATATGGAATCTAAGAAAAAAAAATGTCATGAAGAGACTAGGGGTAGGATGGGAATAAAACACAGACCTACTAGAGCATGGACTTGAGGATATGGGGAGGGGAAGAGTAGGCTGTGACGAAGTGAGAGAGTGGCATGGACATATATACACTACCAAACGTAGGGTGACTAGCTAGTGGGAAGCAGCCACATGGCACAGGGAGATCAGGTAGGTGGTTTGTGACCACCTAGAGGGGTAGGATAGGGAGGGTGGAGGGAGGGAGACGCAAGAGGGAAGAGATATGGGAACATATGTATAACTGATTCACTTTGTTGTAAAGCAGAAACTAACACACCATTGTAAAGCAATTATACTCCAATAAAGACGTTTTAAAAAAAAAAGGAGTATTAAAAAAAAAATTGAGGGAAAATGTGTCCAGTACTCACATAAGGCCAGGAATATTGACAATTTCCAACAGCCAACTGGAAAACCTCATAATTCACGAGGTGCTGGGTAAAATACTCAGAAGGATCTTACCTCAGTAGTGTGAAATAATTAGCTCTAGACCAAATCTTGCCCTTGTATCACTTAACAAATCTAAAAAGCAGGACATCAAGTGAATCAAAATATTTGCAAGTATGTCAACTGTGTGCTGGAACAAAGGTTAAGAATATTTGTAAGAATATAAAGATAACCAGTATCCAACAAGGTAAAATTCATGATGTCTGAAATCCAATCAAAGATTACCAGGCATGCAAAGAACCAAAAATATGATGCCTTATGAGAGAAAAACCAATCAATAAAAACCAACCCAGAGCTAATACAGATGTTAGAATTAGTAGACAAGGACATTAATACAAACATAAAATATAATGTTCCATACATCCAAAAAGTAGAGATATGGGAGCTCCAAAAAGTACACAAATGTAATGTTTAGAGATTAAAACTACAATGTCAGAGACTGTAAAGTATGTTGTATGGGATTAATGGCAGATCAGAC
The DNA here is from genome assembly GCF_002837175.3 of Physeter macrocephalus. NCBI lineage: Eukaryota > Metazoa > Chordata > Mammalia > Artiodactyla > Physeteridae > Physeter > Physeter macrocephalus. The sequence continues at coordinate 94,133,107 of NC_041222.1, read as the reverse complement.
ATTGCAGAAAGAATGAGTAGAGAACTGAAAGGCATAGCAATAAAAATTACACAAAAAAGAAACATAAAGAGGAAAAAAGGGGAAAGAGCACCTGCTGGACAAACTTAATTGGACTAATAAACATATTGTAGGACTCCTCAATGAAGGAGAAGGGAGAAAAAATTTTTGAAAAAATAATGACAAAACTGTTTTCTGTTTTTCTGAGCAACAAAATAAGTTAAGTAACATTGTTTTATAACTCAAAGTATAATATAAATATCCATGAGTTAATACTGATATCAATCAACTACTCAATCAATAAATAAGTGGGAGATAATAGACAAATCACAGAAGAATTCTAAATAAGTTACAGAGACACTCTGCTCTCAAAGGGATGGAACATAACTCCTCACTTCTTAAATGTATGCTGTGTACAGTGACTTCCTTTCAAAAGCATACAATATTAAAAGGTGTTTCTCCGACTTTCCAGTGGAGAACCTGACAAATGCTACCTCAATTAGATAATCAAAGTTAACATGAACAGTAAGAATCTCTGGCTAGAATTTCCAGTACAATGTTGAATAGCAACAAGGAAAGCGAGCATCCTCATCTTGTTCCTGACATTAGGGGGAAAGATTGCAGTCTTTCACCATTGAATATCATGTTAGCTGTAGGTTATTCATAAATACCCTTTATAGACCTACTGTATAGCACAGGGAACTCTACTCAATATTCTGTAATAACCTATATGGGAAAAGAATCTGAAAAAGAGTGAATATATGTATACATATAACTGAATCACTTTGCTGTACATCTGAAACTAACACAACATTGTACATCAACTACACTTCAATAAATTGTTTTAAATACTCTTTATTGTGTTGAGGAATTTTTCCTCTATTCCTACTTTCCTGAGAGCTTTTGTCACGAAAGGTGTGTTGCATTTTTGCCAAATGTCTTTTCTACATCAGTTGAGATGATCACGTGGATTCCTTTTCTTCATTCTGTTAATTGTGTTTTACTAATTATAATGAGCAATGCTTGCATTCCTAAGGTAAATCCCTTGATCATGATGAATAATCATTTTGATATGCTGTTGGATTCAATTTGCTAATATTTTGTTGTGGATTTTTACCTCAATATTCATAAGGAATTTGGATCTGTAATTTTCTTTACTGTGATGTCCTTATCTGGGTTTGGGATCAAAGTTATGCTAGTCTCATAGACTGAGTTAGGAAGTGTTCTCTTCAATTTTTTGGAAGAGTTAGAGAACGATTGGTGCTAATCCTTTAAATGTTTGTTAGAATTCACTAGTGAAGCCATCTGGTCCAGGACTTTTTTGTCTTGGGAGGTTTATGGTTACTGATTCAATCTTTTCAATTGTTAAACATCCTGTAAAATTTGTTATTTCTTCTTGAGTCAGTTTAGTTAATTTGTGTCTTAAGTCATTGTCCATTTCTTCTAGGTATCAAATTTGTTGGCATACCTTTGCTCATAGTATACTCATAATCTTTTTATCTCTGTCAGGGCATTAGTAATGTTTCCAGTTTCACTTCTGATTTTGGTTATTTGTGCCTTCTCTATTTTTCATTGTCAATCTAGCTAAAGGTTTGTAAATTTTGTTGAGCATTTTGTAGAACCAATATTTGGTTTTATTGATTTTCTCTATTTTGTTTCTATTCTCCATTTACCTCTGCCCTATATATTTTTTTTTAACATCTTTACTGGAGTATAACTGTTTTACAATAGTGTGTTAGTTTCTCCTTTACAACAAAGTGAATCAGTTATACATATACATATCTTCCCATATCTCTTCCCTCTTGAGTCTCCCTCCCTCCCACCCTCCCTATCCCACCCCTCTCATGGACACAAAGCACAGAGGTGATCTCCCTGTGCTATGCGTCTGCCCTATATTTTTAAAAATTATTTTCTTCCTTCTGCTAGATTTGGGTTTAATTTGCTCTTCCTTTTCTAGGTCTTTAAGATATAAAGTTAGGTTATTGATTTGAGATTTTTCTTCCTTTTTAACATGGGTATTTACAGATCTTTATTTTCCTGTGAGTGCTGCTGTAATGCATCCCATATGTGTTTGTATATTGTGTTTTTGTCTTCATTCACCTCTAAGTATTTTCTAATTTTCCTTTTGATTTTTTTTCTTTGACCCATTGGTTGTATAAGAGTGTGTTGTTTAATTCCACATATTTGTGAATTTTCCAGTTTTCCTTCTGTTAGTGATTTCTAACTTGACCTTGTTGTGATTAAAGAAGATACTCTGTATGATATCTATGTTTTTAAATCTATTGAGACTTGTTTCTTGGCCTTATATATGGTCTATCCTGGAGAAGTTCCCTATTCACTTAAGAAGAATGTTTATTCTACTGTTGTTGGGTGGAGTGTTTTGCATACGTCTGTTACGTTTAGTTGTTTTATTGTGTATTTCAAGTGCTCTATTTCCTTACTTATGTTATGTCTGGTTGATTTACTGTTATTGAAATTGGAGTACTGAAGCCTCCAATTATTATTGTAGGATTGTCTTTTTCTCCCTTCAATTCTCTCAATTTTTGCTTTGTATATTTTGAGAATCTGTTATTAGGTGTGTAAATGTTTATAATTATTATATCATATCGCTATATTAAACTTTTATTAATATATATCATTCTTTGTCCCTTGAATATTTCTGGATTTAAGACCTATTTTGTCTGATATTAGTATAACCACTCCAGCTCTCTTTCAGTTGCTATTTATATGGAATATCTTTTCCATCCTTTCACTTTCAACCTATTTGTATAGATATAAACTGAGTCTCTTGTAGATAGTATATAGTTGAATCATATTTTCTACCCACTCCTCCAATCTATTTACATTTAGAGTAATTACTGATAAGAAAAAATTCTGCCATTTTGCTATATATTTTCTGTATGACTTTAGCTTTTTTGTTCCTCAGTTTCTCCATTACTGCCTTCTTTTTGTGTTTAATTTTTTTTAGTAAAACATTTTGGTTCCTTTCTCATCTTCTTATGTCTATACGCCATAGACATTTTCTTTGAGGTTACCATGAAGAGTACATTTAACATCCTAAAGTTCTAACAATCTAATTTGAATTTATACCAATTTAACTTGAAGAGCATACAAAAACTCTACTCCTATACAGCTCTGTCCACATCTTTCTGTTACTGATGTCAGAGATTACATCTTTATATATTATATGCTCAATAACATTAATAATTTGTTTTTTGAATCATGTACAAAATAAAAAGTGAGGTTACAAAGCAGAATTACAATAATACTGGCTTTTATAATTTCCCACCTATTTACCTTTACCTTTTTTATTTCTTCATATGGCTTCAAGTTACTGTCTAGTTTCCTTTCATTTCAACCTGAAGAACTCCCTTTAGTATTTCTTGCAAGGCAGGTGTAGTGGTAATAAACTCCTTTTGTTTATCTAGGAATGTCTTTATTTGAGGATTCCTCCCTCATTATTATTTTTGTTGCGTTACGCGGGCCTCTACCGTTGTGGTCTCTCCCGTTGCGGAGCACAAGCTCCGGACACGCAGGCTCAGGGGCCATGGCTCACGGGCCTAGCTGCTCCGCGGCATGTGGTATCTTCCCAGACCGGGGCACGAACCTGTATCCCCTGCATCGGCAGGCGGACTCTCAACCACTGCGCCACCAGGCAAGCCCTCCCTCATTTATAAAGGACAGTTTTGCCAGGTATAGAGTTCTCAGTTTTTTTTTTCTTTCAGTACTTTGAACATATCAACCCACTGCCTTCTGGCCTCCAAGGTTTCTGATGAGAATTTGGCTGATAATCTTTGTTGAGGATCCCTTGTATTTGCTAAATCACTTCCCTCTTGCTGATGTTAAGTTTCTCACTTTGGCTTTGGCTTTTGGCAGTTTGATTATAATATCTTTGAGCTTATTCTACTTGGAGTTAATGAGCTTCTTGGATTTGTATATTTATATCTTGCATCAAATTTGGGTAGTTTTCAGCCATTAGTTCTTCAAATATTCTTTCTGCCACTTTCTCTCTCTTCTCTTCCTGGGATTCCCATATGTGCGTGTTGGTCTATTTGATGGTATCCCACAGGTCCCTTAGACTCTGTTCACTTTTCTTCATTCCCTTTTTCTTTCTCTTCCTTGGACTTGATAATTCCAACTGTCCTATCTATAAATTGATTCTTTCTTTTGCTTGCTCATATCTGATTTTGAACCCCTCCATTTTAGTTTTTATTTCAGTTATCATACTTTTCAGCTTCAGAAATTATTTTTGATTCCTTTTTCTAATTTCTATCTCCTTATTGATATTCTCATTTTGTTAGCACATTGATATCCTCTTTTTTGTACATGTCTTCCTTTAGCTCTGAGTATCTTTAAGAGTTGTTTTAAAGTCTTTGTCCAGTAAGTCTGACATCTGGGATAGTTTGGGCACATTTTCTATCAATTATTTTTTGTCCCTTTGAATGAGCTATACTTTCATATTTCTTCATATGCCTTATGACTTTTGTTGTATAGTAAACATTATAATCTTATAATGTGGTAACTATGAAAATCAGTCTTATCCTCCCCCAGGATTTACTGTTTTCCTGATTCTTATAGGGTGTCTCTATGCTAGGATCAGCCTGAGGTGAAAGCTTAAGATCTCAGTTCTTTTCTGAGTCTGTGTATCTCCCTGGGAATATGTGATGGCTTCTAAATTTCCCTACATGTATAGTCTTTTTTTTTTTGAATGTCAAAAAAACAAAACAAAACAAAACAGGTGGAGCCTTTTAAGTATCTTGGAAGTCACTACAGCCCATGGGAATTGGAACAATGGCAGCCAGTCACCATGCCTATGCCTTAGTAATCAGAGCAGCAATCTACAACCAGAACTCCAATATTTGGAGGACAAGGTCTTTATTACCTAGCCTACATGCAGCACCAAAAACACAGATTGCCATCCCCACAGCTGACTGTCACAGGGCTGGGAATTTGAAATGGGTAGCCCCAAAGCACCAGTGGCTGAAATTGACCAAAATTAACTACAACTTACCAGCCAAGTTTTCCCCTGGAAGTTCCAAGGATTCCAATAAATGTTAGAGTTCCAAAATATTTATTTAAGACTGTTTCTACCAGGACTTTTGTTGTCCAGGTGGAGACAAAGGTTCCTGGTGCTTCCTACTTTATAATCTTCTATAAGATTACTCTTAAAGGGAAATTCCTATCACTAAATGCATATACCTTTTTAAAGTGTCAAATCAATGGCCTTAGCTTCCACCTGAAGAACTAGAAAAGAAGAGCAAATTAAGTCCCAAATAGCCAAAACAAAGGAATTCATAAAGATCAAAGCAGAAAATACTGAAATAGAACATTACACCAAACTGATGAAACTAAAAGCTGGTTCTTTGATAGTGCTGACTGAAATAAAAACACACGTGAGAGCTACTAGGTTCAGTTTTACTTGGGAACTTACTGAGGACTATAGCCCAGAAGAGAGCCTCTCAGATAACTCTAAGGAACTGCTCTGAAGAGGTAGGGGGAGGTCAGCATATATGTGATTTTGGTGAAGGGAGTACGTGCAATCAAGTACACATCTGGTAGAAGGTTGCCACTAGTCACGAGGAACAGACATCTTAGTTAATGTTTTTAGTACTTTTCTAAGTATGGGAAGATGCAAGAAATTGAGTTCATAAAATTTTCTTCTGAAAAGGCCTGTTCTGCCAGTTTTTCCAGAGCACAGAGTGCCTCATTCCTGATCTCTGCCCTGAATTCCTTTCAGGGTGTGTTAAAGGTCAGCAACTGCAGTGACTAGTGATTTAATTCTTGTAGAATCAGATGGCAAGTGATGATTTTTAGTTGTCAGTGCCCCCTCATGATCATAAAATTGACCATGGTTTGGGAGGCATTTCATGACCATTTTGTCCCACAGTGGTAGGAATGCTCACTCCTGGGTCAGACCAGGATTTTGTTGATAGGCCACTCAATGTGTTATTACTGGACTAGGCCCTGTTAACAGTAGCCAAAAGTCCCTGGACAACCTGTCTTACTAGTCTGTGATGGTCCAGGAAAAGATTCCTTCTTGTTACTTCCTCACATATCTAGAATATCACCATTAAAATCATTGGTATCATGTAGAACTATGTATTTGGTCAATCATTTCAAGTCACCTACTCATCATTTTATCAGAGGCTCAGTCACACATTTGGTAATGCAAGAAACAACAACCTTGCAAAATAGGCAGAATACAAGTAATATACCTAGTAGGATTGGTAAGGTCATAAGTAAGAATTTAAGGCAAGAACTTCCATTAGGTGCAGCCCAGTATACCTCCAGGTCATCTGACCTAGTCTGTTCCATACCAATCCCTATCTTTAAGGGAAATTATATATTCGCATTGTTCATAAGGCACCCAGCTCAATTTCCTAGTGTTATTAGGCTGATTACCCTTAGTATGGTTTAATTGTTCCCAACATAAGGGGGGCCCTTAAACTTAAACCATCATAACCTGGCATTATCCTTATAAATCCATCCCATAACTGACGAAGGTCATTTTCTTTGACTGAAAGTTAGCTCATTACTCTGATTGAGCTTGAGTAACTTTAAAAGAAAATTCATATTTATGGCCATGGTCAGAGCAAGTATGATTGACTGGCCAAGTGAGGGAGTCCCATCTAGTATTATCAATAGTGTCCCAAACATAACTATAACTCCTTTCTTCTAGAATTAATTTCCCAAGGGCCATCTAGTTAGAGCCTTAGAGAGGAGAAATCCACCAAAGTAACCCAAAAGTACTGGATATAGGTAATTGACCACAAACCCAACAATTAAATTAATTTTAAAACTCTGCATTAGATTGCACTTATGATAGAAAAAAACATTTGATGCATATGCAAAAGTCCAAGAAATTAAGAAAATACTGTAAATAATCATTAAGGTCAGGTCCAGCATCTTGGGGTAGCTGTCTACTTCTGATGTCATCTTCTCATCCTGGTGTGGGTGTGGTTTTCTCCCCTGTTTGAGTGTCATTTTAAGGTGATTTTGAGGTCAGCAGTCCTCTCTATAAACCAGTCCAGTGTCAGGGCCTTTTCTAAGTGGGAAATATGAATCCAAGAGTCAATCCCCTTCAGTTTCACTGCTCATGAGCTAGTTAAGAGTACCTGATAAAGGTCCTTCCATCTAGGCTGGAGACAGTTCTTTAAATGATGTCTTTTCCAGTATGCACACTCTACTGGTTGCAGGTAGTGGGGCATCTGATCTTCACCCAAAGATAGATTACTGTGATAAGCTTCAGAAACAAGCTTAGGGTGTCCTTTTAATAATTCAATTAAAATTTACAATCATGTAACACAGCAACAAGGAGCTATCTGGGAAGTGGGTTTTAGGCAGTAAATATCAAACCTCAAAGATAATTAATTATAATAGAACTTAATATCCATTGAGACATAATTTTTCTCTCTAAAATTGCCCTCATTTCTATCAAATATAGTTAAATTATGACTAATTTGTTTGGAGAATCAGTCTGGTTTCAATAAACTTGAGCTGATTACTTACATAAGTGTAATTGATCATAGAGGCTTTTTAAAATTGATTTTGCTGGAAATTTTTGTAAGAAATCTCAGATTAAACTTTTAAAAGGCTTCTTAAGGCCCGGAAAGCCATGCTAAGGGCTTGCCACAGATTCTGCCTGCAATATCTATAGATTTGAGTGAATTTCTCTCTTCTTGAAGTCCCCAAAGTATCTTGAGATTCCTGCACCTGTCAGGTGGTGACCTTCCTTATTCACCTGATAAGACTTCCGGTAACCTAAGAGTTTCCAATTTCTGGGGGGATAAGTAGAAAGAAAAGATAAATATTTAAATGTTTCAATTCTGCTTACAAAGATATAATTTACCAAATTGCTGTAAGTCATTAGATTAAGAGAAAAGATTTTCTTATATCTGGAGAACACAGATTAAAAGACAATAATATTTCAGACCAAAAGAAAACCCATAAAAATTATAATTATATTTACCAGTTCACTCAGTCCTATGTAACTAGTCCTTTTTGTTAACAGTCTTATTAAGCCATCAGGTTTTCCATTAGGATTTCTTAATTTCTTACCCAGTTCAGCAGTATGATCTGAAATTGATCAAAAACCTGTACTTGTCAAAAAGTCCTTTCTATGAATCTTCTCAAAAATGAAGCATTTTTGCAAAGGCATCAGAGTAACACAATTCTGTCTATGAATGACAAAAGACTTAAAGGGCATGGTTAAAGACCTGATTAGAATGCAACTGACAAAGGAACTTGATAACTGCTGTGACATACAACATTTTAAGATAATAACTAGAATTATGACTGATAACATTTTACCAGGACATACCAAATTTTTAGGAATTCCATATAATTTCTACAATATCTATATTAATAACATTTACCCAAACAATATACCTAGAAAGTTTTATCACTTATTTGATAATGCTTCCCATGTAATTTTACATGGAACATTTCTAGGAAACTCTAAGCAACATTAAGTTTTTCTTTCAGTGGTATTGACTTCTCTGTGTTGTCATTCAATTGCCTTTACAAATTAAGATCTGGGCACTAATCAACCTGCTCTTCAAAAAACTCCATTAAGAAAATGAAAAGAACAATCACAGATAGTGATAAAATATTTGCAAAGCATACATCTGACAAAGGACTTGCCTTTAGAATATATATACATAGTCTTAAAACTCTCCTAACTCAATAATTTAAAAAATTATTCAATAAAATAATGGACAAAGGATTTGAGTAGACACTTCACCAAAGAAGATATACGGAGGGCAAATGATCACATGAAAACACACTCAATATAATTAGTGATTAGGGAAATGCAAATTAAAACCACAATAAGACACCACTACACACCCACTAGTATAGCTAAGATTAATAAGACTGACCATACCAAACTCTACTGGGTTCTCATAGTTAAGTATCAGAAAAAAAATCCCCTCAAGCTTCCAGGAGGGGAGGGGAGAAAGAACCATTTTTAAATATGCCACAGCATTCTTTCCAATTAGGCCTGCCCTCAGAAGATATTAGTTACCTGCCCTCAGAAGATATTAGTTACCAGAGCCTAACCTGCTGGGTTATTATTAGAGTCTATCTGACCTGGGGGAAGGGAAATACCCAACTCAGTTAGCTCTAGCTTTCCAGGTGGGAGAAGGGAAATACTCAACTCCAACCTACTGGAGCCATCCCTTCCCACCCAAGGGTAAGAAAAGAAAAAAAAAAAAAACTGAGAAATACTCATGAAGTTCACAGAGGCACAGGCTCACTAAAAGACTGAGGCCTGATCATAGGACTATAGAGCACTTCCCCTCCCCGCAACACTGCACCGCATTATCAAAGGTCTATTTACACCTGTCCCTTTTTCCTGGTATATCATGTCCAGCTATCAAGAAAAATTTACAAGCCATATCAAAAGACAAAAAACACAATTTGAAGAGACAGAGCAAACATCAGGACCAGACATGGCAGGGATGTTAGAATATCAGACCTGGAACTTAAACCAACTATAATTAATATGCTAAGGGCTCCAATAGATAAAGCAGACATTACACAAGAACAGGTAGGTAAGCAGAGAGATAGAAATCCTAATAAAGATAAAAGTATGGTATACTCATGCAATGGAATACTATGTAGCTATTAAAATGAGTGGAAATATTGATCTCACAACATGGAAAATCTCAAAATAACTATTCTGAGTGAAAGAAGGCAGACAAAAAAGGAATACATAATATACAATTCCATTTATGTAAAACTCTAGAAAATGCAAACTAATGTCGCCCCTCCCTCTGTATCCAAGGGAGATTCGTTCCAGGACCTGCAATGCATACCAAAATCTGCCGATGCTCAAGTCCTATAGTTGGCCGTCCACAGCTGCAGATTTCACAGACCAACCATATATTTATCGAAAAATACCTGCGTATAACTGGACCCACGCGCTTCAAACCGTGTTGTTCAAAGGTCAACTCTATATGCTGTTGTTTTTTCATTTTTCATCTTCCTGGTTTCCATAGAAACTCTAGTGTTTGAAACCTACACCATCTTTGTGTTTTTAGCATTATCATAGTGTCTGAAACACTGAAAACACCCCATTGAAGTTGGGTTTTTTCCTTCATGAGAACTACTAACTTCTAAGCAAAGTCAAAATTTTTCATTTTTAAATCTCCTCAATCAATGAAAAAGTAATATATTTATCTAATTTATTGTTATGGAAATGCAAAATGATAGAGCCACTTTGAAAGACTGTTTGGCACTTTTTTACCATAAGTTACAGCCATTGTGCTCCTAGGTTTTCACCAAGCTGATTTGAAAACTTATGTTCACACAAAGGTGAATGTTGATAGCAGCTTTATCCATAATTACCAAAAAATGGAAACAACTTCCTTCAATAAATGAGAGGGTAAACAAACTCTGGTGCATCCACACAATGCAATACTTTTTTTAAAGGAACAATCAAGTTGCAAAAAGACATGGAGAAATCTCAAATAGATACTACTAAGTGAAAGAAGCCAGTCTGTAAGGTTCCAATTATATGACATTCTGGAAAAGGCAAAACTATGGAGATGGTAAAAATATCAGTGTTTTCCAGCGTTCTGAGGGAAGAGAGGGTTGAACGATGGAAGCACAGGGAATTTTTTTTTTAGGGTGGTAAAATTATTCTGTATATTCTAATGGTGAAAATATGACACCACGCATTCGTCAAAATCCATGGAACTTTATCGATTAGTGAAGCTTAATGTATGCAAACTTAAAAAGTCATTGAAGAGTTTGAGGGGGGGCGTCCCTGGTGGCGCAGTGGTTGAGAATCCGCCTGCCGATGCAGGGGACACGGGTTCGTGCCCCAGTCCGGGAAGATCAGGCCACGACAGTGAGAGGCCCGCGTACCACAAAAAAAAAAAAAAAAAAAAAAAAAAAAAAAAAGAGTTTGAGGGGAATTCCCTGGCAGTCCAGTGGTTAGGACTCAGCGCTTTCACTGCCAGGGCCCAATCCCTAGCTGGGGAACTGAGATCCCGCAAACCGCCTGGTTCGGCCAAAGTAAAAAAAAAAAAAAATTATTTAGGAGTCTGAGGGATACCAGAATAGAATACATAATATGACAAAACAATCTAACCGTATTACAAATGTATGAAACGACTTCATTGAAGGGGGTGGGGGAAAAGATGCTGACACTGTACACTTTGGAAATGGAGTCTGTAAGATCAAAGGCAAAAGAAACTGTACATAAGCACAGTTGATATACCCTAGTTGATCAAGTTGATTCCCATGGGGTGCAGATTAACCATTTTGATACCACTATAGATGTATACTAGAATTTAACAATTAAATTAATGGGCGGCAGATGATGGGAGCCAGGTTCTCACTGTTGGAGTGGAAGGTTACAGATAATCAAGGGGAGGAGGCCAGAATGACCCACCTGGAAACAGATCAGAGTTAGAGAGATCAGTGTGAATTGACCCTTAATGTAGACACAAATGTTTATATACAAAAATGTTCACAGATATGTGTATGTAATCTGTTAATATAAACACATATATTTTCTTGCTTTGTCAGCTGACATCTCTTAGAAGCGTTAACACTTCAGTAGCAAGCACCCAGACCCTTTCTTTTGATGACTCCTTCCTACTTCCCTCTGGCCCTCCATTTCTCTCTCTCAAAGTGTACTTTTGGGATAATCTATTTCAATTTCTTCTTGTTTTTGGAGAAGAAAATGGAGCACCCAAAAGATAAGTTTTCTAAAGTCATACAGTCAATTAATAGCAGGGTCAGCCCTGGAACTCCTTGTATTATTCCACTGACTTTCATGTACTGGATAATACCCAAACTATGGGGGAAATGTTTATTGCATTTTAGAAAACAGGAGAGCTTTGGACCAGCTCTTTCCCCTAAACATTCCCCAATACCCTTCTTAGGGCTAGGAAGCAGTGCTGGAGGTTAATTCGCTAGGAAGCAGTGCTGGAGATTAATTTGCCCCAGTTCCTTTCTGTATTCATTTTAACCAAAAATGATCACAAGATTTTCTTTGACAGGTGTTTCATTTTCTTATGAGCATAAAAGAACTGAAAGGATTAGAGTTTGTTAACATTAAGCTCTTTAAAATGAGCAAATAGAACAGAGGACATTACAACTTGGCCCAAAATCAAAGAAACTGATTGACTGATGCTCTTATCTACTTTTTTTTTTTTAAGTTTCATTATATAACAAAGGAAAAATCATCTCAAATTTTCCTGGCCCTCACCCTTCCTGCTTCTCTTTGCTTTCTTTATAGTTAAGCAAAGACACAAAAAATTGGCTCTTAAAATTAGCCAAATTAGAAAATGAGCCTGGTTGTGAAGTTGGTGATGCACTTTGCTTCCTGCCTTCTCTGGAGCTTTCCAGATTTTAAAACTCAAATTTCATGCAAATGGACCTTGTCTTAATCATTCCCTTTTGTTTTGCTTGACTGAAAGTAATTACAGTAATTCACAATGATCCATAAATCACCTTTTTCCAATGGCACCACCATCCTCTCTGTTCCACATATTCATAATGTAACCTGAGAATAATGTTTTTCCCCAAGGTCTTGCATCAGCTGGGGCCCTCTTTTGCCCCATCCTATTCTCCACTCTTCTCTAGCACACCCTCCAGTTCATCCAAGCTAAAATTTTTCACACTATTTCTCTCCCACCCCCACCCCATCTCACTCATACACTCACACGCCCACACACACGCACATACACATACACATACTTTTGCACCTCATTCACAATTGCATTCCCAGACTTGATGTTTCCAACACTCTGTGTATGAAATCCTACCCATCCTCCAGACCTTGGAAGTGTTTCATCTTTTCCAAAAACACTCCCTTATTTGCCCAGGACTCTGCTAGGCACTGTTAAAGAGAAAGATCAGTTCTACATGACCTCTATCCCCAAGGAGCTAGTGATTTTCATCCATCCCATCTCAAAATACTAGAACATTTCATGTCACCACAAGCAATTAATTATATAGAGAATGTCTTGTTTGACTCTCTACCTCACAATAGATTGTTAGAACATAAATTATACATTACACTTTCATAGTCTTTGCCTCCCTACCCCAGTTTAGAGGGAGGGTGGGAGACAGAGGAAGGAAGAGGAGAACACAAGAGCCCAGGCAACAGTCTCAACAGCCTTCAATTCTAGGCCTAAACCTAATAATAATGAGAACTCTAAGTCTCCTCAAATGAAAGGGCTGGGGCAGAAGTACAGATGAAGTCCCAGGCACTGTATGTTTAAATATTTTAAAATTTTAAACCAAGCTAACAAATTGTTCAATAAAATATCTCCTCTCCTCTTATCTTGATGAATATACCCTCACAACAACAAAAAAGAAACAAAGAAAAGTTCAGGTAAAGCTAGGATTTTAAATGACTGAAAGTCAGAAAAATATCAACAATGATTGAATTATTGTCCTCATTCTATTGCTGGGCGAGCGACGATCAGTAATAAAGTCATACATGATTCATAATTATTACTTACTTATTCTACAAACTTTGTTTTCCTTGCCTCCATTTCAGTAAAACCACTGTTCTCACAACTGATATTTTTACATGTTTTAGATTCTATTGACAGGAATGATATCGAAAACTAAAATATAACTGTGTTAAGGTTTACAAAATTCTAATATATTTTCAATAAAAGTATAAAGTAAATGTCAAAAACTTTTCTGTTCATAATGTGTTTTTAAAAGTTATTTCTTCTAAAGCATTCAAAATGATCTATTAAAATTTAAAGACAAAAAGAATCATATTATAGTTAAAAATACCAAAGTTTAAATCAAAATGATTTAAGTAAACTGGGTTTTATTTAATTTTTTGAAAGTATGATTACATCTTACTATGATACATTTCGTTAAAATAAACCTATTCTCAAATCAATGTCCATCTAGTTGCCAATGAATGATTGGTATCGCATTTCACAATGTTACGTCTAGACCCACACATACACAAATTTCAGAGTATTTTTGTTTAAAAGTGCAAAATGTTCTTCAGCTGCTATGATCAACTGTTGGCAAATATTATGCTAATCCATGAATAACTCTGAAACCACAATTTAAACCTGAAGAGGAGCGAGAAATGAATACTGGGTGCTATTGGAAAATGATACTTTATTAGGCAAAAATGTATTGCACTCATGCTATCTGAGAAAAGGATTTGACAAATTAATTGTTTTTACATTTACGTAAGTGGTCCCATCACTCACATCCTCCTCATTCACCTAAGCAGTGTCCTTCTCTAAATCCTGCATGACACCACCCACAGACCTTCCCAGCATTTAAAGACAATTCCCTTCAGTCTTGAGACTCAGGGCAGGAGATGTGAATAAATATTTCCCTGGAGTTAGTCATGAAAACAAATGTTTAAGTTACGTCTCATGCCCAGTGCTGAGCACCAAATCCCCAGGGACAGAGGCTTTCATGTGTTCTTCAGCAAATTTGTTTTTGTTTGTTTGCATGTCATGCTCAGGACTAAGAGAGTATTTTATGATTAACATCATCCAAAAAATAAAAAAATCCTGGTCCATGAAATAAGAACGTGATACTATAAAAAGGGGAACATTCAAAATATAAGAAAGAGCTCTTGAGAAGTAAAAGCATGAAAGCAAAAAAATTTAATTCAGAAAAAATGTTGGGAAATAATGTTGAGGAAAGACCCCAGGAAGGAGAACAAATTGAAAAAGAGAGAGAAAATTGGTGAGATAAGTAAGGAAAACAGAGGCTCAATCCAGGACATACAATGGCCCACTAATAGGAGTTATAAAAAGAGAAAATAGGGAAAAGAGCAACAATTATACAATAATCACAACAACAACAAAAATAATAATTTCCAGGACTGAAAAGGAACATCATGTGACATTTCTGAAAAGGAGGGATAAGATAAGAATCTAAAATTATGTGGAGAGTAAAAATGTGTTCATTTACAAGACATGTATCAATGTCATTAAAATTCTTATTAGCAACACTAGTAGCTAGAAAACAACGTGGCGGTACCATAAAAATGGGAGAGAAAATTGATTCTAATCTAGAATTAGGTACCAAACCAAACTATCTATCAAGTATGTGGGTAAAATAAAGACATTTTTGACTTTCAATATGCCCCCAAAATTGTCCTCCCAGGTACCTTTCCCAGGAAGCTACTGGATGACTCACTCCCTCACAGAAAAGACTTAGGCAAGAAAGAGGAAGACATGGGATCCTAGTAACAGGGCTCCAACACAGAAAAGATGATGAAGGACCCCATGGAATTGTAGTGAAGAGCAGCCCAGGATGGCAATTCTGCAGGAGATGAGAGAGAAACAAGCTGGACTGGAACAGGTGAAGGAAGTTCCCTGAAGGAGGTCATCAAGAAAGAATGAAAGTGACAGAAAACCTGAAATATTCAGAGGAGCTTCCCTGATCTGTTTCAGAGGAAAGTTTGGGGTATTTAGTGAATGGGCCAAATAAAACTTGGCGAATAAAAAAGTGACAATAGTTAATTCAGGGGAAAAATTAAGTTTTTTTTTTTTTTTTTTTTTAAAGAAGAAGAAATGGTGTCCTGGCAGACTGTGAAGCTCAGCTGTGAATATTAGTTACATAGTAATAATAATGTAAATACTGGGGAATGACTTAACCAAAACTTTTGAGAAAACCATATGGGAAAAATTAGGGAGTAATGGGAGAGGAAATGTGTGTGTTCTCATGTGTGTGTGCAGGTATGAGTGTGTGTGTAAAGGCAATATATCACTGAAAATATAAGAAATACAATATAATCACAATACTGGGGGAAGAAAACAGAAGAAACGGGTAAAAGAGTTGAAAATATTACCTCAAGAATGTAAGAATAGGAAATGATGAGAAATTTGGCAAAGAACTGCTGTTTCTTCATTATATATCTAATATTATTTGTTGACTTTTAAACTATGTACATGATTTACTTTGATAAAATTCAATTAAAAATTAAGTTGCATGGGCGGGAGTGTGTGGGATGAGACTGTTTATGACAGATTGCAAAGGGATTCTAGAAAAGTGAGAGAGTTAGAGGATCAGGTGTGAAAAATAAGATTGCTTCTCAGCATTAAAAAGTCCACTTTAGATTCAAGACCATGATTTTAAAGTGAGACTACCCAGTGTAATTACATGTTTTCCTCCAACTACCTTTCTCCGTGCTTAAGCACAGGTGCCAAGCAGAAAAAGAGTTGGATTGTGATGTAGCCAAGTGAATATGATAAAGGGCGAGCAGAAAAGGAATCAGAGGTATTTGCAAGGATTATAATTGAACATGGAATTTAAGATAGGTGAAGAGGGCATGAGGATCAAGGGAATGAGAGGCAAGGAAAATATGGCAGGACCAATGGATTGGAGGTCACAATGGGATAGATTCTTGACGTTAGGCTAAAGAATAGTGGTGTTGGTCAGAAAAGGGGCAGAACATGATATTGAGAGGGAGGAGATATTGAAGCTATTGGTGATGATGAGGTTGAAAATATACCAAGGGAAATGAGGGGCTGAGGAAGGGTGAAGGACAAGATAAAGAGGAGAAGAGCAAGGAAGTAAGGGAAGGGGACTCACTTTGGATAATTTGACCACAAGTAGTAAGGAGGAAAAACTGAGGGGATAATTGTTGACATCCACAATGACAGGTCTCATCTTCATATTTTATGTCCATGATCTTTAGGCACCTGAGTTTATAAATTCAGGATTCAAAGAGCTGTTTTGCCCAGTCTAGGGCAAACACTATACATATCTGGGGGATAGAGGTGGGGTGTATTTTGAAAATCCTTGCAGGTGATGACAGCAATGCCTTCAGTTCAGAGGTTCTTTGTTTGTTTTTAATGTCCTAAATAATAAGATACTGGGTTGTTATCTTTTATTTATTCCAGGGGACCATTTATTAAGTTCTACTGTGCATCCGTTCCTTCCTATACCCAAAATGGATCAAGCCCACCCATACATACCCAATGGTAGCACAT
This sequence comes from Physeter macrocephalus, assembly GCF_002837175.3. NCBI lineage: Eukaryota > Metazoa > Chordata > Mammalia > Artiodactyla > Physeteridae > Physeter > Physeter macrocephalus. The sequence goes on along the minus strand of NC_041222.1, from coordinate 94,116,158 downwards.
GAAAGCCTAATGCCAAGCCCTGTCTTCCACACTCACTCACACTCACCTTCGCTTCATCACTCCTCTCCCTTAGCTGTCCCATCCCATGTTTCTATACTTCAGATCCTAATCACCATTTCAGGCTCTTCTATCTAGGCCACCATCTTGTAACTCTTCAGTGTACTACATCTAGTTATCTTGATTTTGAACCTGAACCGTGATCACCTCCTATTCTGGAACACACTCAGCTTCCAAGAATACATTCCTACTACCCATCCCAGGCCTACAGGTGGGCTAGGACACTCGGCACATGAGTCATGGCAACAGTGAGTACAAAATTTGTCCCAGACACTTATTTTTTCATCACATTCTCAATAAACAAGGGAGATGTGTTGAAAAAAATAACTAAGGGGTATATACAGTTCCACTGGATTTTAATCCTATGGCAGCATCTTTTCTTCTGGGGATAAAGATGAAGATGAAGGATCCAAAACTCCTTCCCCAGGATATTCATTCATGCTCCATGTGTCCTGCCCCAAAGACAGTCCATTGTCTCTCATCAAACAATGTGTATCAATTACCTAGCATGTGCCTGGCACCGTGCTAGGGAGAGGTATTGTTACAAAAATAAACAGGACATAGTCAAGCTTTCCACTAACCCTTTAATACTTAAAGATTACAAATGAGTTTTTTTTTTTTTTTTTTTTGTGGTATGCGGGCCTCCCTCTGCTGCGGCCTCTCCCGTTGCGGAGCACAGGCTCCGGACGCGCAGGCTCAGCGGCCACGGCTCACGGGCCCAGCCGCTCCGCAGCATGTGGGATCCTCCCAGACCGGGGCGCGAACCCGGTTCCCCTGCATCGGCAGGCGGACGCGCAACCGCTGCGCCACCAGGGAAGCCCTACAAATGAGTTTTAATACAGATTTCCTTTGCTTTTGGTATTGAACGCTTTGTCTACTAAAACAAAGAATAATTTTTTGCTCCACACTCTAATTTGATTGAAGTAATAAAAAATTCAATCCAATCAAAACTTTACTGTCAATTATCTCAAAATCCTTCTACAATTTTGCTATTAGCTAAGGAATTTATACAGCCTAAAAATAAAGTTTGAACAATTATCTTAATGTTGAACTTACAGTTTTTTTCATGGTTATTTCAAGGGTATTTTATTTTATTTATTTATTTTTTTAGAATGAGTTGTTTTTTTTTTTTAAGTCTTTATTGAATTTGTTACAAGACTGCTTCTGTTTTATGTTTTGGTTTTTTGTCTGAGATACCTGTGGGATCTTAGTTCTCCGACCAGGTATCAAACCTGCACCCCCTGCATTGGAAGGCAAAGTCTTAACCACTGGGCAACCAGGGAAGTCCCTTCAAGGGTATTTCAATTTTTTTTTTCCCAGAGAAACTGCATTTAACCAATTAATAGTCTCCTTTTAAATCTTTCATTGATTTTTAACTTTTCACAGATCTTACTTCCCCAGCTAGGACAGGGACTGTTTCTAATCTTTCCTTATATCATTTACAATTCCCAACATCATGCTGATACACAGAATGACCTTGATACACGTGTGTCTGGAGATTTGGCGGGGGGGGGGGGGGGGGGTGGGGGGTGGGGGGGGCTTGTTTTGTTTGCGGTAATACACTCTTTAAGAAAGGTATGAAAACATCTGTTTTCTTTAAAAGTTTCATGCATTCTCTAGTACCTACACTATAGTTATGTAAGAGAATATCCTTTTTCTTAGAAGGTACACACAAGTATTTAGGAGTAAAAAGGCACAATGTTTCCAATTTATTTTCAAAAGTTCAGGGGGAAAACATAAAAATATACATAGAGAGAGAGAGGGAGAAAGGGAGGAGTGTTAAAGAAAAAATAGAAAATGGGGAAAATTGTCAACAGTTGGTGAACCAATAAAGAAAGATATATATTCTTGCAACTTTGCTGGAACTTTTATTAAATTATATAAAAATTAGAAGTTACCCTAAAAAGTCAATATCTAGAAAGAAGTGTACCCTGGAGTGAAAAGGTCTATCTTGCTACGCTCTAGAAAGCAAAAGGGAAAATTATTTTGAGTGCTGAGTTACAGATGATGGATGAGGTGGTAAGCTCTCCGTGGTTTCAGCAGAGAAAGAGACCCGATGGTAAACGAATTTTCACTTTTGCTCAGCTCGGTTTGGCCCTCAGACAACTCATCAGTCAGATTTTAAGGAGCTCTGGGAAAATCTCAGTACACATGTTTGAGCCCTCTCTAGGACTGCTTCTGGAAGCCCTGCCCTAAGACAGGTCCACCCTTGAGACACTGTCCTATGGAAAAGGAAGTCAGTGGAACAATGAGTTATAATTACAAGGGAGACTAGATGGCTAAGAGGCTGGGAAACAGCTGACATCTCTTTGCTTCTGAAAGTAATTCAAGGTTAGCTCCCTAATGCAAGATTGGCCCCTGAAACCTCAAACACTGCCTTCTCTCCCCCTATAAATCATCACCAAATGCCAAAATGCATCAGCTGACGTACTCCAGCTCCTGGGTGTTGACGGGAATTTACAGCGCAGAGACCGGCCTCTGGGCACACTCTGCAAAGCATCCTGGCATTCTGGCTGCCTGCTAATGCAAACTACTCAGCTCTTCTGCAGTGACCTGTGAAAACCAGGGTGGGCTTACTGTAAACTGGCAAGGAATTAAGTCAAGAACGAACAGATGCTCAGGGAAGGGGAATACCGAGGCCTGACTACAATTGAAATGTCTGAGTCAAAAGTCAAGAAGTCATTCACATGCCAAGGGCCATTTCCTCTACTCACCCCCACCCCGCTATGCTGGAAGTCAATTCTCCACAGTCTATGGTGAGTCAGGCGTGAGTACTTTGATTACGGCTCGGCTGATGTCATTCAAGAAAGCAGGGGGTCACCCACTGCATCAGAGGAAGAGACATTTGACTGAGACAGGTCCACCCTTCAGCCCTCTGGGGAGGCTGACATTTCCAGGACACAGAAAACAAACTTCCTCTTCAGAGGGAATACGCTTTCAGTGTGGGAAAAAAAAAAAGAGAGAGAGAGAGAGAGAACCGGAGAGGGTCAAGACGTGTTCACCCTTGGCTGAATGCCCACGATCAGGGAAACTTCTGTCCTTTCAGAAAAGGTGAAAGCATCAAAACGTCCTCTGGTTCAACTGCAGATCCAAGTGACTGCATGTACGCAGAGAAAACTCAGTCTTGACTCAACAGAGCTGCCTGCACCAAGTAACCTTCTGACTCTCTCCGCGGAGCCCTTTGTTCTCAGAGGAGTTAACACTTTGTTCATATAATGAGCATCTGTTGAGAAGCCCCCAGTGTTTGGCACCAGAGCCATCCTTCGTGGTGGGGAAAGAGGACTCAGAAGCTATAGGGCCAATAATATAAGCTCTGTTGTGACAGCTACCATTGAGTGCCTTGTTCTGCCACTCAGTTTACATGGCTTATCTTATATGAACCTCCACAATCTTGTGACGTTGGTACTATTATTTTGTCCACTTTATAAATGAGTAAACTGAGACACCGCAAGACTAAGTAATTTATTCAAAATCACACAGCAAATGAGCAGCGGTCTGAACCCAGACCGTCCAGACCAGCGCTGTCCAATAGAACTTTCTGCAATGTTTAAAATGCTCCGTATTTCACCATCCAATATGGTAGCCACAAGCCATATGTAGTTACTAAGCACGTGAGATGTGCTTGGTGCAAATGGATGACTGAATTTTACTTTTTTACTTCATTTTAATTAACCTAAATTTCAGGAGCCACCTGTTGCTAGTGGCTCCCATATTAGACAGTGCAGACCTAGACCAACTCGGAACCAACGTACTTAACCATGTGCTAAATAACAATATTTAGGATAGACCCTCACCTTCTTTAGTCATGGGAAGCCAAATTACAATAAATATCAACATCATCCTTGAAGGGAAAGAGGGTCATCCTGTACCTGTAGGGGGTGTAGGAGGGAAGGATAAGGGTTGCAGTTGCCAGGAAGAGAAAGCAGGATTCTCTCATCCAGGCGCTAAAGATATGTGTTTTTGGACACAATCAAGGCATGTATCTCACCTCCCTAGCTATCTCCACCTGTCACCCCGTCCCCATCCAGCCACCAGCAGCCTTCCTGCAAGTCTGACTTCTGGTCCTGCAGCTGGATCAGCTGGTCCTGGGAGCATGGACCCCTCAGGATGCTCCTCTTTGTGACGGTATTGTGTGCAACACCAAGGAAGATGCCAGAGAAAGATTTGCCCTGGCCACCTGCCCTCTATCAACTCACAAGGCAGACTTGTGAGCCTGACTGAGCTCGCCAAGGTACAATGCAAGACAGTGTATTAGTGGACAGAAAATGGATTTCAGAGGGGGGGATATAAGAGGATACTAAATGTGGGCTGGGTGAACAGAGACGGTATTTTGGAGGAAGAAGGACTTGAGTTGGGCTGCATAAAATGGGTGAACTTAGAAACCCCAAGAGGAGAGGAAATGACATCTGAGGTGGGGTGAAGCCATGAGCACAGAGACCGAGAAGAGTGAGCGCAGGTGTGGTGAGGGGCTTTGAGAAGTCAAAGCAGTGTGGGATTAAGTTTGTGAAATGGGGCAATGGTCAACTCTTTGGCTTGTCCCTCCTCACCTCAACGCTGGGAGCTCTATTAAAAACACTTTGTTCTCAAAGAGCCAGAAGAGAACCTAGGAGATTATTTAAGCTGGCAGTTGGCCCCAACCTGCAGAATTTATTTAAATATATAGATATCAAGTACCACCCCTCAGGATTCCACGGGATCTAGGGTATGGACCCAGGGTTCAGTTTTGGTTTGTTGGTTTTATTTTGTTACAGTGATCATTCTGATGCTTCTGAGCCCTCATGGATGTTTGCGAACCAGAGATTTCAGCCAACTCCCTGTTCTAAGCAAGAACCTACTCAACGGTCAGAGGGGAAGGAGAATCTACCCCATTTTCAAAGCTGTCCAGGAAGCATTACCCAGACTCCCTGGAGAAGCCTTCCTGAGAGGCTATGAGCCTCCCCAGGAAGAAAATCGTTGAGGGGTCCTGGGAAGGAGTGTCTGACAAAAAATACAGCAGCAACTTCAAGGGGCTACATGGGAATTAAAGATTTCTTTGCAGGAAATTCAAAATCGTTTCTCCACTTCCTCGTTGTATAGTTGAGAAAGCTGAAGCTTAGTGAGGAGAATGACTTATCCAAGTTCACACAGTCATCAGGCCATAAACAGCCAATGAAAACAGGTGCCCAGCCTCCTGACCTGGCCCTTGACTTTGCTCTGTTGCCTCTTGTTAGCCTCACCCTGGACAGAGCAGATCACTTCCCTTGGCACCAACTCCATAGTGCCAACAAAAACAAAAGACAAAACCTTTTCTTTGGACCCTTTCATGCTATTTTCATTAAACCATTTTACTTGACAGTAGTTCTTTATTAAAAAGCAGGCACTTATCTTTTGAGGGCCATGTCCTTTGTTATATTATCTCAGTATTTCCCAAAGGCTCAAGGAGATCCAGGGGAAGATAAGCACCTGCCAACAAGACAAATGTTAGCATTTATTAAGGGGAGAAAAAATGAAGTCCCTCAGTGTTTGCTGGCCCTGTGGGAAGAGAATGGAAGTGAGACTTGTTTTCACTTTGAATTTCCTCCTGCTGAAAGCAGGGTCATTTCTGGTCTCCCAGCCAAGCCAACACATTTCCCTTACTCTTTTTTTTTTTTTTTTAATATTTATTTATTTGGTTGCTCTGGGTCTTAGTTGCAGCAGACGCTCCTTAGTTGTGGCTTGCGGGCTCCTTAGTTGCAGCATGTGGACTCCTTTTTTGCGGCATGCATGTGGGATCTAGTTCCGTGACCAGGGATGGAACCCGGGCCCCCTGCATTGGGAGTGCAGAGTCTTAACCACTACACCACCAGGGAAGTCCTGCTTCCTCTCTCTTTTTTTTTTTTGCGGTACGCGGGCCTCTCACCGCTGTGGCCTCTCCCGTTGCGGAGCACAGGCTCCGGACGCGCAGGCTCAGCGGCCATGGCTCACGGGCCCAGCCGCTCCGCGGCATGTGGGATCTTCCCGGACCGGGGCACGAACCCGTGTCCCCTGCATCAGCAGGCGGATTCTCAACCACTGCGCCACCAGGAAAGCCCCTTCTTCTCTTTTTAAACAATCCCTACTCCTGATAGCACCTTTCACCCTTCAGCTCAGGTGTGTCTGTCGGAGATGGATAAGATGCAAAGGCATTACTCCTCTTTCTGCTTTCGGTCAGCACCATCTTGGGCACACCTAGCATGATGGGCCTCTCTCAGAGGCCAAGCATCTTGGAAAGATTAAAAAATGCAGACCCCAGCCTCATCTAGGTATGACAACTGGGCTTTCCATTCTTCTGCGAGTTGCGAGGTGTTATTCCCCAGTGGCGCCTCCAATCCCCTCATGTACACCACTTGCAACCACTTTATAGGGTGGAAAGAACCAGGGAGGGTTGGGATTTTAAAAAACATTCATCTGCCTCATCATTGTGTAAACAAGAAGAATGGAGAGTCAAGAATTTTAAGTGATTTAAAGGTCCCACTTCCGTTTAGTGGCAGATCAGGAACCAAGAACAGGTCTCCTGAAGTTCTACAAAGAGCTATTTGTTCCCTATTATCACTTGAGGACATTGCATTAGGTTTTGGTTCTGACTTTGCAATTGATTTCCTATGTTCCTGGGGCTCTCCATGCTTCACTTCCTTTGTCTGGAAAATCAGGGTTAAAATGTCTACTCCACACAACTCACAGAGACGCCAGGAAAATCAAATGACACCGTGAAATTGAAAATGTTCTAGAAAGTGGAAAGCATTATTTTCTAATTTTCATGACACTCTTCCCATTTCAGACATATCTTCTAACAACCTCCCTAAAAGGGTAGTAATTTTTCTTATGTGGTTAAAAAATAACCTCTCAGAAAGAAACTGAGGTAGGAAGACACATGCAAAGCCCATTTCACAGATAGGTTGTTTTTTATCTGATGCAAATGCCCAGGTTATGATTATTTTTGACAAGTTGGCTCACAAGACAGAGGATATTGCTGGGGAGTGTAGAGAGGAATTATCCCACATGGGTCATTAGTCACAACTGAGCTTTTCCTATTTAAAACATATTACCCTCAAAGAAGAAGAACTGAAAACTCATTCCTCACTTTGGAGCTGATTTTAAGTCTCTGACAGAACATGACAGAAACAAAGGAGAACGCTCTGTAGGTCACAATCTCCACTCCAGAGATTAAGGCCCAGGGCATTTCTGATCTTGTTTTGTTTCTTCCTTCCTTTTCATTCTGTAGAAAATAACTAAAATCAAGAGTAAGGACTCCTAAGAGTCATTCTGACTGGCGTGTGGGCCAGGGGAAGTGCTAAAAGAGAGAGCACAGGCTGTTCCAAATGACATGCAACATCCACTGAACTGGCGGTCTGAACCTCTGTATTCCTGTCCTCACTCCCAGATCAACCCCAGCCTCACAGCAGTAGAGTAGTTGATGCTTTTTAATAAATAAATATTTCTGGAGGCATTTAGTAGAGCCAGGGTATGTGATCCATTTATTTGGAACCAGAGTTTTATGTAGTGTTTTATTATTTTTCCCTTGTAAGATTTTTTTTTTTTTCCCCAGAGAAGAGTACTCATTAATTTCAACCATAGCCCTTAGGTATTTTAAAATCTTCTTCTCATACTGGCTGTCACATAAGCTAAGTTCAAATACCGATCTTTTGCTAAAAGCAAATGTTGCTGAATACCGAAATTGAATTGGTTCCTCTGTGGGGAGGCCACCGGCTTCATCCTGGAGACTCCAGGTACGGAGTGACAATGTCACAGAAAGAGGTTGGCATTCAGACCCCCTAGTGCAGTTCTTCCAAGATTGGGACCCAGAGAGCCTGTATTTTTCATGCTTTTCAACTAGGATTTGTCTTATGTGGGTATGCATCTAGCTGCTGGGTAACTGACTGGGGATACATGACAAGTACCTTGCAGACAGTCAGTTCACTCCTACAGCATCTGAAAAGCCCAGTACAGGAACTTTTACAGAGTGCACATGTTCAAGAAATAGCATGAGCTAATGCAGATTGAAAGCTTACTCAGCAGTAGGCATTGTGATAAGGGCTTTTGGTATGTTATCTAATCTTCTCAACAAGTCAATGATAGGATCACTACTGATATTTCCACTTTGCCGATGAGGAACTGAGGCACAGAGGTTAGGTAAACTGCTTGAAAATCATACAGCTAACAAGTGGTGGATCTGAGATACACACTCTAGCTGCCAGATTCCCAAGCCTGTAAAAGCAAAGTCTGTCTCAAAACTGCTACACTCTACCACCTCCCAGTCAACAAAACACATCACCTTTGGATGAGATATTATACTGCCTTCAAGGAGTCAGCTTTTCTGGGACAACTTTGCCAAGGTGGTTTGTGCTAGATCAGGATAAGTTAGGTTATTCCACATTAGCAATAATGCCTCCGAAATCTCAGTGGCTTTAACACAACAAAAGTTTGCATCTTGTTGACTTTTGTTCAGTTCTGCCAAGAGCCCATTGGCCAAATCTACTCACCTATCCCCAACCTGAGTACCGGGGGATGTAGGAGAGCACATCTAATATTTGGTGAGAAATGACTATGGCTGCCACTAGGGATATCCTTCTAAAGTCTCCAGGGACTTCGTGGGAGGAGTACTGACTGCTCTGAAGGATGAGGTTCCAGCCCCAGGTGTTACATCAACCCACACGGAACTTGGCAAACGACTCCCTTCCTGAGTTGCAGTTTCCTCATTTCTCAAATGACGTGATCACACGATTGTCCCTCAAGGTGCACTCCAGCATATTTTATCAACCTGCCAATGAATGTCCCTTACACAAGACATGTACCCAGACTATGCTGCCACCCTCGGGAGGATATGGAAATGTCTCTCGATGCGATGTGAGGCAAGGCTGTTCCATGGCACAAGCTCAACATTTTGCTTGGATGGCGGGCTGGGGGAGATGTTTGCCAACCTAACGAAATGGGGTCAGCGGTTCATGGCAACTCCCAAGACTTTGGGGATGTTGGGAGCTTTTTTTGTTGGTTTTTAAACCTAATAAAAAGCAATTTCCCCTTTTCAAAAGGCATTTTTTTTTTTTCTGTTTTGGAAGATTAGAGAGGTTGGGGTTTTGTTTCATTTTTGTTTTTAAAATTAAAAGGACATCGTCAGGGGCTTCCCTGGTGGCGCAGTGGTTGCGCGTCCGCCTGCCGATGCAGGGGAACCGGGTTCGCGCCCCGGTCTGGGAGGATCCCACGTGCCGCGGAGC
>NC_041222.1:94053407-94106819 GCF_002837175.3 Physeter macrocephalus | reverse complement strand
AGCCTGCGCGTCCGGAGCCTGTGCTCCGCAACGGGAGAGGCCACAACAGAGGGAGGCCCGCATACCACACACACACACAAAAAAAACAAAAAAACAAAAGGACATCGTCTTTCAAGGCTGAAGATACCCGTAACAGAAAGAGCAAGTAGATTAGCCCAGATCACACAGCAAGACAAGAGCAGAGCAAGGGGTAAAACCCACTGCCCCTGGATATGGGCCTCATCCCCAGGCAGGAAATCATTCTTGGATAAAAACTCTTGCCAAATGATGAATGAGAGTTAATAAGGCCCAAACACGGATTTCATATCCTTTTGAACACACGAAGGAAAGGGAACTTGGTAGATTTTGGCCCAATCTAGCACATAAAATAATGCCAATTGAGACACACCCCTGAACCAACCCAGGGGACAGTGCCTCTCTGGCACTTTCTGGGAGCAGAGAAATTTCCCCTTCTCTGAAAATGGGATTAAGGGCAGGTATGCAGAGTGGGCGGTAACACATCAGCCAGCTCCCCTTCCTTAAAACCTATCGGCTATCTCTAGACTAGCACACAAACCGCTCAGACACCGTGCTGTGTCCGTGCTGTGTTCTCACCATCCCATCACCCAGGCCCCTAAAGAAACATCTGTACACCCATAGGCCAGCCTGGAAAGGAAAAAAAGAAAAGCAGCAGGAATTCCACCCCCTGGCCTGGCAACAGGAAAAACTTGCAGGTGTGTTTAAAAGCCAAGCTGCTGAAGCCACTTCCTTCTCTGTCACCTCAACTAACTGCTTGCCATCCAGTTGAGTATAGTTTCCAGAGGTTTGGGGGACAGCCAAGCTGACCCAGCTGTACCCCAGGGACCCTGACCATACCTCCAAAATTTCATGATAGCAGAATCTGAGGAGTCGGTGCTCCTTCTTTCCCCAAATATTTCCCTTATGTTGCAGGAAGGAAAAGATGCTACCTTGTACCACTCTTGAAGATTTAAAAGTGCTTTTCCTCAAACATCTAGTATCTCATTTGATCTTTACAACAAGTAGTGGGCGGGGGTGGAAGGTAGGGCAGGGGAGGCAGGAGTCGACCAAAATTGTCATTCTCATTCTAAGGCCAGGGACGGGCAGCTTCAAGTTCTGAGCGGCCAGCTAGGCTGGCCCCATGTCCACGGGAGCTCACAGTCACTGTTACAGAAAGAACTGGAACTGAGATGCTGTAGTTCCAAATCTAAGTTCCTCTGCTCTTTGCCTGGCATTTACGTAGATCCTTGGTTGGGTGTCATCAATCTGACTCTCCCCTGCTGAGTGGCCTAGGACCACTAGGAACTTGCCCACAAGTTCCATAAACAGAGGCCATATTGCTCATGTCGGAGTGAGGGCTGCCTGGAAATGATGAGGAGAGGAAAGGAAACTAAAGTAAGAACATTCGTGATCCCAGGTCACATCTAGCCCTGGGACAGGAGGATGTTCTGGCTGCCCATGACTCAAGGCTGGTGGGAGGTCCAGCGCATATCCTGCCCACCTCCTGGGTCATCCAAGTTGTGGGGGACCATTTAACCAGGAGAAATTTAGGCTCTTTGTCAGTGGTCAGACGTGCCAGGATCCTCATGGTCAACAGTCTGTTTTCCCAGGTATCCATGCTACAAGACCCCAGGGAACATCAGATCCCAAGAGTTGACTGGTGACAACTGTCCCTGAAGCCCCCAGAGTCTTTGAAGCTCCCCTCCCCCACAAAGGTCCGCTGGCCCCAATAGGAAATAGTTACAGGACCGGAACAGGGTGCACAGACACCCACTTCAACTGCTCTGACGTGGGAGGAAAGACCCGCTTGAGGAAAAACAGGCAACTCTGCTGACTAAAAGTTCATTATCTGGATTCTGGTTACCTGGAAAACACATAGAAAGTTACAAAGCAAGCTAGAGTGGAAAGACACATGAATGCTTCTTTTTGCATGCAGCTTTCATGCTCACAAGGACACATACACAGGCTTCATCTCATTAGATCCCACAACCCGCTTTGGAGTGAAGGAATGGTTATAAAATTAAAAGGAAGCAAGGAAATGAGTTCCAGAAATATGGATATGCCCCTGGCTCCACAGCTGGCTCCTAGTAGAACTACAGGTAGAACTTGAGTCTCTGAACTCTCCCTTCAGGCCCCCTGTGTTTTTCTCACTCATTCATCATTCATGTATCCATTCAAGGATAAGGTGTGAGACCCATCAAAGAGTTCTTCATCAGCACAAATATCTCCCAAGGGGCTGGCTTCCTGGCAGACTGGAGTTGCCCACTTTGCAATTAGTTGTGGATTGAGAATATTCAGTTACACCACACAGCTCTGGAATCCTCTTTTCTTTCTTCCAGCTCTGTGCCCCCCTCCCCCATTCCCATTCAACCTTTTTCTGAAAAAGGTTTCAAATTCAGAAAACCTTTTACCACAATAAAAACAAGAGCTATGAGGCAAAATAAATAAAAGCAAAAATACAATGGGACCTAATTAAACTTCAAAGCTTTTGTACAGCAAAGGAAACCACCAACGAAACAAAAAGACAACCTACAGAATGGGAGAAAATATTTGCAAGAGCTATGACCAACAAAGGGTTAATATCAAAAATATACAAACAGCTCATACAACTCAATATCAAAAAACAAACGACCAAATCCAAACAATGGGCAGAAGACCTGAATAGACATTTTTTCAAAGAAGACATACAGATGGCCGACAGGCACACAAAAACATGCTCAACATTGCTAATTATTAGAGAAATGCACATCAAAACCACAATGAGTGGGGGCTCCCCTGGTGGCGGAGTGGTTGAGAGTCCGCCTGCCGATGCAGGGGACATGGGTTCGAGCCCCGGTCCGGGAGGATCCCACGTGCCGCGGAGCGGCTGGGCCCGTGAGCCGTGGCCGCTGAGCCTGCGCGTCCGGAGCCTGTGCTCCGCAACGGGAGAGGCCGCAGCAGTGAGAGGCCCGCGTACCGAAAAAAAAAAAAAAAAAAAAAAAAAAAACCACAATGAGTTATCACCTCACACCTGATAAAATGACTATCATCAAAAAGTCTACAAATAATAAATGTTGGAGAGGGTGTGGAGAAAAGGGAACCCTCTTACACCGTTGGTGGGAATGTAAATTGGTGCAGCCACTGTGGAGAACAGTATGGAGGTTTCTCAAAAAACTAAAAATAGAACTACCAGGTGATCCAGCAGTTCCATTCCTGGGAATGTATATCCAGAAAAAAGCGAAAACACTAACTCGAAAAGATACATGCATCCAATGTCCACAGCGGTATTATTTACAAGAGTCAAGAAGCAGCCCAAGTGCTCATCAACAGACGATTGGATTAAGAAGATGCGATATATATTTATTTATATATTCATTTATGATTTATATATTTATTTTTAAATATGCATTTATATATTTATATATATATAACAGAATATTAGTCATAAAAGAGAATGAAATATTGCCATTTGCAGCAACACTGATAGACTTAAAGAATATTATGCTTGGTGAAATAAGGCAGACAGAGAAAGGCAAATATTATACTATATGATATCATTTATATGTGAAATCTAAAAAATAATACAAATGAATGTATGCACAAAACAGAAACAGATTCACAGACACAGAAAACAAACTTACGGTTACCAAAGGGGAGAGAGAGGGTGGACAAATTAGGGGCACGGGGTTCACAGATTAAAACTACTACACATAAACTACATAAGCAACAAGGATTTACTGTATAGCACAGGGAACTCTACCCAACATCTCGTCATAACCTACAATGGAATATAGTCTGAAAAAATACTGAATCATTATGCTGTACACCTGAAACTAATACAATATAGTAAATCAGCTATACTTCAATTTAAAAAAAAAAAAGAAAGAAAACAGGAGCTATGGACCAAGGGATAAATTTAATAGAGAACTGTTTCTTTTTTTCTTGTTGTCGTATGATGCAGGACATACCATTTAGCCTATCCTTTGTCTACTTTCAGCTATGAAATGAATGAGTTTACACTTATTACCAAGAGCTAAATCTCACGAGAAGCCAATATCCATTCAGTCCTCTCTAGGAAAGCTGCACTAGCTATTAAAAAAACAAAAAGCTTAGCTATGAAAAACACTCCTCTGACCTTCCCCCAAGGCTGCCCCAGAGTCACCCACACTCCCCATGATCGAGCAAGTAAAGGGTTAGCACCTGGACCTGGGAGCTGACTCAAGAACCTGCTCCAGCACAAGGCCATATGCTTTCTGATTGGTGGTGCCTGGACATAGGAGGGGTGACAAAAAAATCATCATCATCATCATCATCATCATCATCATCACTTTATAAATCAGAAAGTTGAAATCTACGAGCAAGAAGCAGCTCTGGGCCAAACCGCAGCTCCTCTGGGCTCAGCAAGGTAGTTGCTAAATTCTCGTACTGCCATGAAACCCTGGGTCAGAAAGTCGTTTCCACAGAACCACAAAAGCTTTTCTTTAAACATGTCACTTCCCCCATTCAGAAACATTCGACTATCCTTATTTCCTGTTTTGTTTTGTTTTGTTTTTAGCTTCTCTGCTTGCCTGTCAGGGGCCTCTGCAGCCTGTTCCCTGCAGGTTTGAGACTGAGCCCTCACTATTGCTAGGCTAATTCCCACACTGATCTCCATCTCGGTCCCACCTCTGAGCCTTGCTCACATCCTTCCGGGGTCTGCCGTGTCCTCCCAAATCCTTCAAGGTGAAGTTCATGTCCACCTTTTCCAAGAAGCTTTACCCTGCCACTCCAGTGCTCCCTGGATGCTCTTTCCTTTGAGTTCCTACAGCACCTACAGTTCGGATAATATTAACTTACACAACTTTGTATTATTTTTCTCTCATTTCATGCGTGTTGATGGTTTCTCCTCAGTTACAACAGAAGGACAAGAATCAATCCTTAGCCTTCTCCTAGACCCCCAGAGCACTGGTATAAAGCTAGCAACTTACAAATGGTATGGTAACTTCCTGTCCACTGAAACAGTACTTACATCTAATTTCATCACTCGGCAGAGGGCCTGGCCGAAACGCTTCCACAGGCCTCTATGAGACCCATTTTGGAAAACACATTTGACATCTGAGAGCATATTCATGCACGTAGCTAATGCCATTCCAACCTCAAAAACTGCTAGAAGATCCTAAAACCTACTTTTGAAAACCCAGTGGTTACAGAAACCACCAGCTCTGTGGATGGTCTTGGCTGAGAGTAGAATAAGTTTATTGACTATGAAATCAGCCTGGAGGAGAAAAACTCAGACCTGCCTTTTCTATTACTGACAAAATACTTAGTACCTCATTCCCACCTTCCCACCAAGAGGAGGGGAGGGGCAGGAGAGGCTGACTTTCTCCCCTTTCTTTCTTTCTTTCTTCCTTTTTTCTTTCCATAGAGCCTCAAAAGAGGACAAATCTTCTTTGCAGGCAAGAAAGTGAGACCAAAGATTGTCCACGTGCCTTCCTTTTGGAAAAGGCTCGTGTTTATTCTCAGCAAGCCTGACCTCATCCAAGACAATGAAAAGGATGACTGACCAGATTAAGCTGAAGTTAATGGTCTCAAAATGTCAAACAATAATAAGGGCTTCCCTTTAAGACAGCTAATCCTAATATGAACATTGTGGGGAGTGTTGAGGACAGCAGGAGGTAACCACAGTCACATTGTAAGTGGCTCTTTAGGGATGGAGAAACGCACTGGAGAAGGATCTGCAAACGTGGGTGAGCTGCATCCGAGTCATCTGAGTAGTGTGCCAGAGTCAGACACGACGGGGCCCACCCCAGGGCTTCTGACTCAACAGGTGGGAAGGAAGGCCCAGAAATCTGCATTTTCAACAAGCTCCCAGAACACTGCACCTGGAGAAATACCATGGTAAAAGCAGGAAAAATAAAAAGATATGGATGATTACTGATGCAGAGCATTCTAGTCAGAGAACTGAGAATCCAAGTGACCTTCAGAGAGGTATTCACAAGATAATTCCCATATTCACATCTATACACAGCTGGTTTCCGGCAGGACCACACCTCCGTGAAGCACGCCTTACTATACAGTGGTTTACATATAGTATTTGTTCTGCTTGGCTGGCGTCCAGGCAGTGCTGGTTGCTAAATATTGTGTACATCACCATTGTACAGATACATTAAAAGCAGCTGAATATCAGCCAGAATAGTTCTTAAAAATATTTAAGAGCTTTTATCTGTAAAAAAATGACAGATATGCAAATATGCAGAACAGAAGAGGTTCCATACAAATCAAACTGTTAGGAAGCTACTTAAATGTTAAGGTCCTTTTGTTTCTTTCCATCCTTGCTTTAACTGAAATATTTGGGGATTTATGAAAAGTGAAAGAAAGCAGCATATGCAACAATGTTTCTGCCTAGAAAGCAGGAGTAAATCTCTTAGCATATTGGTGGCTTCCCTCTGTGGTCCACGTTTGAATTGAATCTAGCCACTGGGTCCATGCTGCTTCCCTCGCTAAGGAATCAAAAATGGCTCTATGACTCGCCTGACAACTTGGGCCCTCCTGGGGTAATGGAGCTGCCCGAGTGCCCATCCTCCTCTCTCCCTCCTTTACTTTACACCCCACACCCCCTCTCCTGTCTTGACTTTGATCTGACCCTCCCTCAATCACTACGGGCCTCGTTATCTAAACATCACTGGGCTTTGGAGAAATTACACTACAGAAGCCAAATAGATAAATAAACTCTGATCTTAGACCTCAACTCGATCAAGCTTATGAGTCCCATGGGGATGTTTATCTTAGAGAAGTGCAACTTCAGATCTGGGTTCATTATTTGGGAAGGCTGCCAAATCAGTCCGTGGTAAGGACAAGTGGGGACGGTGCTAATCCAGGGTTCAGGTTGAACAGGCCCCACAAATAGCATCTCTCTTACTCACTTGAGTTCTGGTCCAGTTAAGAAATGAGTCAAAACCTGTCTTTGACGAGACACTAAATTATCACCCTGATTACTGATAAATGTGATAATAGAGGATGTGACTTATGTATGGAACAAATGGGCTTCCTAGTCCTAGATCCCAAAATTATCCAGATTTGACCAACCAGTCATAGAAAGAGACTCCTTGTTTTAGCACCGAAAGCCTCACATCCCAGGAAACCCTCAGCCTGAGCAAACCGGGATGATGGCTCATCCCAGCTGGGCCAGGGCAGACTGCCCCCAACGGCATGGGGGCAGGGCAGACTGCACCCCGTGGACAGCTCCCTCTCAAGAGGAAGGAGAGCGGAAGGCCTGGGCTACGGTGCCCAATCTTTTATTCCAAACACACCAATCAAATTAAGTCACTAGAGGATGAGAGTGTTAAACTGGTGGGTCCCTCAGCGCATGGAAGGAAACATCTGGAGTGAGGGAAAAAAACATTACTTTCCAACAAAATATGATAGGTATGACCAACAAGTGAACCTTGGCAATCCGAGGATTTAGCTGGAAGTCTGAACTATGGACTAATTTGAAAAGAAACGTAACTTTGTGAATTTCATGCAACTCCAACTAAACTTTAAAAGCACTGTTTAATAATAATCACTTTGTTAAACAAAGCTGACGTGATACAGTGGTGGCCTGTGGTTGGTAAGGCCACGTGATTGATCCCTGCCTTGATTTGTGGGCAGAAGTTTAATATGTGTTATTTCCTGTCCAAGCATTCCACTTCCAGTGTGTGGACACTCAGAGCACTCTTGTCCCCCTGCAAAGATGTTTGGTAACAAACATCTTTGTTACTAAAGATGTTCGGTAACAAACATCTTTGTTACCAAAGATGTTCCAGATCGTGATTGCCCTGAGGGAGGGCTACGGGCAATGGACACATGCCGTGAGCTGGAAACAAATATCCATACTGATATTTGATAGAAATTTAGAGGTGCTTATAACCATATTAAAACCGAGCCTATCATGACTGATACAACATGCCATAAACATGAATAGAAAAAAAAAAAAGATTGGAAGGAAATGTTTACAGTGATTGCCTCTCTGAGGAAGGGTTTTAAGGTCTTTAATTTCTGCCCCTTTATGCATATTTGTACTTCCAAGTTTGTTTTATTGAGTTTTCTTTTTAACTCATGATTTAAAAAATTCAAACGAAAACAGATGCTTTTAGACCACCTGCTTTCACAAAATAGAGTGGAATTCTTTAAAAGTATTTTATCACTTGTTTATATGCAAACCACATGTCATGATACTAATTTGAATCTCAATTTTAAGACATTCTTATTTAAATTCAGTTCAAAATTTTGCTGTCACACATAAAAGGAAATATTTTCCAAAAAGCTTCCTAACTGAGAGGCCTATAAAACTTTTTGGTTGCTAAGGAATGTGAAAACTATTTAGTCAAGCATAATGGCCAAAATATTCCCATCAATTCCTAACCTGAAAAGGAATTCAGAAATGTTTTACTGTTCTTTTTAAAAGTCACCAAGAAATCTACATGTCAAAAGAATAAAATGACTCAAAGTGCATGCTTCCTGTCATTAGAGATTTATTCTAACCACTGTTCTCATCCCCCTTTTCCATGATATGTACAAGAAGAGGGGGGAGGAGAAAGAGAGGGGTCATTTGAAAGAGCAGAAACTACAATTATTGGGTACTCTAGGAGCAGACTATTCAAAACGACGGTGACCAGAGTCATCACAAAGACTGCGACAAGGTCATATCACTAGGAAGAAAGAGGTAACTTGCTGAGAGTATTCTACTACTGAACAGTGTACACTTATCTTTCTAACTCAGGAAGAGTATTGGACCTTCAAAGCTCCTTGGCGCTTCTTTTTTTTTTTTTAGTCTTTTTAAAATTGTGATATAATTGACATATAACATTGTCTTAGTTTTAGTTGTACAACATAATGATTTGATACATGTATACATTACGAAGTCATCCCCACAATAAGTTCAGTTAACATCCATCACCACACATAGTTACAATTTTTTATTTTGGTGATGAAAACTTTTAAGATCTACCTTCTTAGCAACTTTCAAATATACAATACTGTACTGTAAACTACAGTCACCATGCTGTACATTACATCCCCAGTACATGTTTGTTTTATAACCGGAAGGCAATTCTTTTTATCATTTTCAATCCATTCTCTCCCTCAGATTCTCTGCAGTCTCTCAAACTCACTTCACGCTCTCAAATCTTGGGTCCTACCATTCCATCTTAAAAGGTGAATGCAAGGGCTTCCCTGGTGGCGCAGTGGTTGCGCGTCCGCCTGCCGATGCAGGGGAACCGGGTTCGCGCCCCGGTCCGGGAGGATCCCACATGCCGCGGAGCGGCTGGGCCCGTGAGCCATGGCCGCTGAGCCTGCGCGTCCGGAGCCTGTGCTCCGCAACGGGAGAGGCCACAACAGTGAGAGGCCCACGTACCGCAAAAAAAAAAAAAAAGGTGAATGCTTTTGCTTCCAAGAGAAGATAATCATGTGGAGTTGCAGAGTAGAGTTTGCATAGCAGATTATAAAAAAATCTATCAGAGAAAAGCTCTGGTGAGGAAATGCCAAATCAGGCACGATGAACGCTAGCAATTGTGGGTTAGAAACACAAGCCTTAGATCCACAGAGACCTGGATTCAAGTTCTGGCTCTACTTCTATCTAGAGACATACCTTTAGGTAAGACAGGAAACCACACTGAGCCTCTTACCTATAAAAATAACGTTACCTACCACATTGACAGATTGTGAGGATTAAATGCAATAATGCGTATAAAATGCTTAGCGCGGTGCCCGGAACATAGTGTTTAACGTAAATTAGCTGCTGTCACCTACCTTTTTAAAAGCTACTCCATAACATAATGTTTAAATACAAGGAGTCCGTAAAATATCATCTGCAAATATACTTAATTGCTATGTTGAATACATTTGACTTTTTAAAGTTTTTTTTTTTATGAAGAAAAGGTAAGTTTGCCATTTTCTTAAATACTTCTATGACTATGATCTTCTGTTTGAATTCCATAACTATATCTGAGGTACCACCATTTCTGGGTAACAGAATCCAAAACTACAGTTTCCCTTCCTCCCTTCTTCCCTCCCTCTCTTCCTTCCCCGCTTCTTTCCTTCCTTTTGTTCTTTGTTTGCATGGTGAAAAACACCACACTTCTCTCAAGATTGAAAATGAAATCCAGAAGTACCAAAGTGAAAGCAAGTTTCCAAGGTGCTTGAGTGTGCTGGCAAGCAATTTCTTTTGCTCAGATATCTTAAGCATTTCTTTTTTAGTCTCTTTCATATTATTTATCCAGATTCTCCATGCACGATAGATTTTCTAAGAAACTAGTGTGGCAGACTAGCCCCCTTTAACTATCAAAACTTTCCAATGATTCAGGCAGAATTAATTAGCTTTGACTGACAATGCAAATGTTACTCACACCATTTATGTCAACACTTTTTCACTGAGCACTTGAGTTATCGATGCAGGCAACCTGACCCCAGGGAAGATTTATGAATTCTTGCTTTTCCTGATATATAGGTCCCTTTAGCTAGTTTACATAGAGAACATTCAGACAAATGATTTAAGGAGCCCATTACTACTTGGCAGATAAAAGGGTAACTGTCCGTGGGATGGGGTGAGGAGAGGGAAAGGTAGGTACTCTTGGAACACGGAACCTGCCTATTTATGATGACCCTGCTTGAGCAAGGAGGCTTGCTAGGTAAAGGCACCAAACAGGATGGAAAGACTCTTGCAGAAAGCAAGCTTTCCTGTCTCATAATTAGACACCCTCCATGGTCATTATTATTCAAGAACATTCTCCTTGAAGCCTCATCTTCCTCTCTCCTACCTAGAGTTTTATAGAACATCAGAGCTGTGCCTCAGAGATTCACCACTAAAGACACCATTATCAGTAAAATCACAGTACTAGCAGTGGTATTTTAATTCAGATAGTGTGATAATCTAACAGATGACTCTGGGTGGACTCACCAGGCGTTTTTCAGAAATGATGTCCTTACTGTCCATCACAGCCTCTGAGCAGCATGCAACAGCACTACTGCGTGGATATAACTTCATGCAGCCAAAAGCAAAGACTCCTGATCCTTTATTTAGCCTGTGTGGCCATATCACAGGTAAATTATCATTCCCAGGAGTCATTTTTAAATATTGGAAAAATCTCATGAATCCCTAAGCATCTTAAAGCTCATGCTAAATGCCATTTTCTAGTCTAAGTTTGTCATTTTAAGGATGAGCAAATTTACCCAAGGTCACATAACTAGTAAGAAAGCCAGGTTTCACAGTCCTCATCTGGTGTCCTTCCTGCTCCACTGCATCCATGCAGGAAAGAATGGACACTCAGACAAACTACCAAGCTGAAGAAGCAGCCGATTTCAAAAGGATTCACCTAGGTCTTCTGGCATTCATCAGTCAACCCTTGGGCATTCTTTGGATAGCAAAATAATCCTAGAGAAACAGACCTCCAGTGAAAGCTTGCCCAGAGCTATGCCAGAAAATTCTGGGGAAACCGAACTTCGTACATCTCACCTTTAACTGGCCTGACCTCTCTCAAGGACAGTGGACTCCGGAACTCGGCTTTGCCGTTACTAAACCTAACACAGCATGTTGGCCAGGGTGCCTACAAATGTCCTGACAACTCCCGGCCACCCTACATTCTCCTTGCCCTTGCCCCGGCTGTAACGCTCCTCAAAGGTCCAATGTTCCAACTCCCAGCCAAGGCTGCAGGAAGCAATTAGTCCAGTACAAAATAATTTTGTAGCAGCTCTTTAACACTTCCATATCGTTCAAGGGGAATCTGGACTCACCCAAAATGATACATGGGGGTGGGGGAGGGAATACTCCCTATTTCAGCCTCATTCATTTCATCCTTTATACAAACTTTCAAAGCCTAGCACCAGACTCCTCAGCATAAAAATCACTATAGAAAGAAGATGAAAATTTATGTGTAGGGTCTTCTTTTGCTGTGGGAGAGAGGGGCATGCTTTCTGTATCTATAGGGGTTTTTTTTGTGTTTGGTTTGGCTTTTTTTGCTTTTTCGATAGATGGGAAGGGAGAGAAGGGCACACAGAGGAAATAGGGCAAAGGCCTTGAAGGAGCCCAGAAATATAAACACGGACAGTTTGTGCCTTAAGATAAGCAGGAACTAACTTGTAAACAGTGACCCAGGCAGGGGTCAGTCTGTGTCCGTGATTATGATTAAATGAGGTGTCAATTTTGGCCTCACTCTTCATATTGAAAAGTCATTCTTCATACAATGCAATAGCAAAAAACAAAAACAAAAAAACCCCACCAAACAATACGATTCGAAAATGGGCAGAAAATCTGAATAAACATTTTTCCAAAGAAGATGTACAGATTGCCAACAGGTATGTGAAAAGATGCTCAATGTCATTAATCACCAGGGAAATGTAACTCAAAACCACAATGAGATATCACCTCACACCTATTAGAATGGCTATTATCAAAAAGACAAGAAATAACAAGTATTGGTGAGGATGTGGAAAAAAGGGAATTCTTGAGCACTGTCAGTGGGAATGTAAATTGGTTCAGACAATATGGAAAACAGAATGCAGATTCCTCAAAAAAATTAAAAATAGAACTGCCAGATGATCTTGCAATCCCACTTCTGAATATATATCCAAAGAAAATGAGAACAGGATATCGAGTTCATTGCAGCATTGTTCACAATGTCCAAGGTATGAGAACAAACTAAGAGTTCACCAATGGTTGACTAGGTAAAGAAGACGTGGAATATATATATGATGGAATATTACTGAGCCATGAGAAAGAAGGAACTCCTGCCACCTGCAACAACATGGATGGACCTTGTGGGCATTATGCAAAGTGAAATAAGAAGGCAAACACCACTTGGTGTCACTTATTTGCGGAATCTTAAGAGAAACGAAAAGAGAAAAAAAAAAAGAAAGTGTCAAGCCCACAGAAACGAAGAGTATAAAAGTGGTTGCTGGGACTGGGAAGTAGGGGAAACAAGGAGAGGTTGGTAAAGGGTATAAACTTTCAACAATAAGATGAATAAGCTCTTCTTATTATAAAACATGGATCTAATGTAAAACATGGTGACTGTAGTTATGCACAGCATGTGTAATTCAAATTTGCTAGAGTAGAATTAAATTAAATTAAACCAAGAAGAGAGACAGAGACAGAGAGAGAATTGTGAGGTGATAGATATGTTAATTATCAATAACTAGATGGGGGAATCCTTTCACAATGTATACATATATCAAATCACCATGATGTACACTTTAAATATATTACAATTACATTTATCAATTATATCTCAAAAAACCTGAAAATTTTTTATTTAAATAAATATGTGTTTTTTAAATTTTGCAAAAAGATAAGTGATTCTGTTCTCAGTTTGGCCCCAAAATGTGGAGAAAATTGAAAATCAGTGTGTCAAAATGTTAGTAGTTGTTACAGTCATCTTTGTATTTTTCTTTACTTCCCAAATATTTTATAATGCACATATAGTACTTTTATAACAAGATTTTTAAGTCGTATTATTAATAAGCTGGTCTAAGTCTCCTTGCACTCAAAGCAATTGGTTGTTAACTACTTAGACTCAGAAGAGAGCCTTGGAGTCATTTAGCCTAATTCCAAACAGAGAGGAGCATCCCAAAGGCCAGACCTCCAGGCCCCGGGGCTCTCCCTTGCCCAGAGTTCTCTGACACACAGAGGACAAGCCCTTGCTTCTTCTCCCCAAGACTCTGCCTCAGATGTCTGAAAATAGCTTTCATTTGGATTCTGAGATTTCTCTCCAACTTAAACATCCTTGCTTCTTTCAGCAGTTTCTTAAATGTCTTCACACATCCTTCGTTACTGTCAGATTTACTAATGTCCTTCCTAAAATGCAGCACCCACAAATGGAACAAAATATTCAAGTTGCCATCAGACCAGGCTAGAGTATATTGTCCTCAATCTGACATTGACTATCAACTATATCTTTTGCTTTGCTTTGCTTTTCCTTCCCCTTTCCCTCCTCTCCCCTTCCTCATCCTCTTCTTTCTCCTCCTACTCTTCTTCTTTCTCTCTCTCCCTCTATCTCTCTATCTCTCTCCAGAGCAAAATGCTGTCTTTGATGGAAGTAGACAGCCTCATAAAAGCAACTTCTGTTCCTATGAGAATCTCAAACAAGGTAAAGGATAAAAAGATAGATATATGGATAGATAGATAGATAGATATCATATATATGATATACATAACATACCTTTCCTATATATAAAGATATATACAAAGATAAGATACACAGAAAAGGTTCTGAGTCTACCAAACTGTGAAAGAGGCATGAGAAATTAAAAATAAATGTTAAAGTTTTAAAAATAAAAATAAAGGGCTTCCCTGGTGGCGCAGTGGTTGAGAGTCCGCCTGCCGATGCAGGGGACGCGGGTTCGTGCCCCGGTCCGGGAAGATCCCACATGCCGCGGAGCGGCTGGGCCCGTGAGCCATGGCCGCTGAGCCTGCGCGTCCGGAGCCTGTGCTCCGCAACGGGAGAGGCCACAGCAGTGAGAGGCCCGCGTACCGCAAAAATAAATCAATCAATAAATAAATAAAAGAAAAAAAATTTTTAAAAAGAAGCATGACAGCAAGCTTCATTTTTCCCATCCCATAGGACCCTCTTCCTATGTGCAGAGCTCCCCCTTCCCTCCTTATGTCTTCTCACCGCAGAACAAACTCAGGCTCATTTATGTGAAAATCTTCTCTTCTCTTCTAAACAACCATACCTAGCAAGAAATGCATTTCCTGGAGTTTGGTTCTATTTTTCAAGGTGAGAGCTTTTATTTAATAAATGCTAGTTCCCACCAATATACGTATGGTCAGTAATAGTTTTCTATTCCTTAATCCAAGACTATTTGCATTTTAACAAAGAATAATACCTTTACTGACAAGTCACACAGATCAAGGCAAACTGTGGAAGTGAAAAAGAAATGAACAATAACTCTTAAAAAGTTGAGTATTATCTTCTCTATATTATGGACTTTGAAAGTTAGACTATCAGAATTTTAGGGATGTTGCCAGAGATCAACCCACGCCATGAGTGGCAGGGTAAAGTCCCAACTCCACACTGCATTGCCCTGCCCCTCCAGGTCCTTCATCCTCTCCCTTCCCCCACTAGTAGCATCCCCTTTCTCCAAACACAGTAACCAAGGACCTTCATTGTCTTCCCTCCTCCCAAATCAAGACCTGCTCTCAATTCCTCTTTTCATACGAGTGTTAAACACGATTTAGATATTATATGTCCAGTAGGCTGCATATAAAAGAGATTGAAGCGATCGATAGTACAACTACAAAGTCCATTTTGAGTATCAAGCTAGAGCAAGGGAGAATTCCTCTGAAATCACACCATGTTTCTCCTTTCCGTGAAACCTACTCTGTAAAGATTAAGAATTTAGAGCAAAGTTGTAAATTCTAGAACTGTCTCTCATTCACCTTCTGTAGTCCCAACACCTAACACGTTGCCAAGCATATCAGAAGACCTCAGTAAATACCTGCTGAACAAATTAATGAACTTCAATAGCCAACCATCCTTTGGAATGTTCTACAGGCCTGATGTGGAATTTCAAAGCTCCCCTGCACCTTGATACTGAACCCCCCAAGAAGGAGAGATCTGAGCTTAGAGGAAAACCCATGTTTTCTACGCTCCAAACTTGAATTCCACCACTGACAAAAGAAAGAAAAGGTTAGAATATTCTCATTAAACTTTGAGATTCATTCACACAGTCAATAATGAACGCCTTCTAGGAAGCCAGCACTGTGAGCAAGACTGAGAGTACTAGGTTGAATAAAATGTGGCCCCTACTCTCAAGAAGCCACAGTCTACTCTGCAATAGAGCACTGTCAAATGATATGTCAAAATTAAGTGGAACACCCCATCCCCATTCCATCGAGGGCACTTTGAAACTAAGAAAAATCTAAGAAAATCTGTTGCCAACTAGCCAAGACTTCAGGGCACTTGTAGCTGGCATGGTAGAATACTACCTAACATACTAATGGTAGGTGTTATTATTTTGCAACAGACTGGAGAAGGAATAGACTTTCCTCAAATAAGCCTCAATTGTGTTGCTTGCTTTGGCAAGGTGAGCTTGGATTTAGTTTAAACTGATGGGGAGATCATACTGAAACTTGAGTACCCACTTCCATCCTTCTTTTGAGAAGTAGAGCCCATCTCTACTCCAACCAAAGGCAGCAATGAAAAATTGGGAAAACTCCATCAGCATCCAGCCAAAGCAAGAGGCACTCAAATTTGTAGAGCATAGGAGTGGGGGGCCTACACTTTCTGTGGGGAGGGGTGGAATTGTGAAAGGGAATGGAAGCACGATTTAGGGGACATTAAGAGGGAAAATGAGGAGAAAATAAGGGAGCGGACATATTGGACAATCTTTTTTCAAAGGCCTCCGTTTACAATGCCCTTCCCTGGCATATACAGAGGAACAAGCAAATTAGATACAGATACAATTTCCATTTAGTTTGCCCTGTCCTGTTCTTTTGATAGCTACACAACCCCTCAGTAAAAACTTTTTACTCTTCCACTGCAATACAGTGTTTGGTCTGAAGAAAACTGGAAAACCTCTAGTAAGGCATAGGAACCGCTCCCCAAACATGTTGCAGAGCCATGGCTGAAGGGGCATCCATTTCTTATCCCCCAAGCTCCACCTTTCCACAGGGCAGAGTCACCATTGATTGGAAACAGCTGCCAAGAAGAACCCTGTGCCCAAGAGGCAGTAGGACTAAGTTCCCAGGAAATCTTTCGTGAATTAATGCAAGTTAAAAGGTATGAAAAAAAGGATCCTTCCCACACCTGGGTTATATAAAATATTATAGTAGATACAATGATGAAGATGCAAATAAAATAATAATTACCATTTACTGAGTGCCTGCTAATGTGTGGCACTACAAACAGATACATTATTTAAGATAATCCTTCCCATATCCCTAAAAATTAAATAATATTATTATCCCCCCAAATTAAATAATATCATTATCCCCAATCAACAGATGACAAAACTGAGGCTTGAAATCAGTAGTATCTTTTCCAAGGTCTCAGTGGTGCTATTTATATCCAGGCCAGTCTTCCTCTAAAGCTCTTGTTCTTTTTATTATACCACATGTTCAGACATATACAGACATTAGAGGACCCTAAGCGGTAGCAGTCTGAGGGCTCAAAGAAGGCTTCCTGGAGCAGGTTTCATATGAACTGGATCTTATAGGATGAATATGAATTATCACAAGAAGGGGCAGGAAGAGGAAAGGGACCATCTTCACCAAAGCAAAACCGTGATGCTGGGCGTGGGCTGAGAATGCTGAGGCAGCCAGTATTGTTAGAGAATAAACGTGAGGCAGGCAGGAAGGAAGGAAGGGCAGAGGGGCAGAAAGATCTGGAGAGGCTAGCTGGTGCTGGGCCCTGCATGCTGTGTTAAGAAGCGTGAACTTTATCCCATAGACAATGCGGAGCCCTTGGAAGGTTTTAAAACAGGGAGTGACGTGGCCAGAGCAGTGTTTTAAACAGATCACGATAGCAGAGGAGCAAAGGGTAGATTTAACAGAGACAAGATTAGAGGCAGAGCTAAGACAGGAAACTTACAATATTAAGTTGAAAATTAGTAAAGGCACAAATTAGGGTGCTCAAAATATGAATGGAGGTGAGAGAACAAATCCAAAAATTAATTAGAAAGAAAAAGGTGCCAGGTCTTGGCGATTGTTTAGATGTGTGTAAGAGGGACACATACGGCATTCAAGTCCCCAGGAAGAGAGCTGGTTTGAAATGATGAGTCAAGTGTTGAAAATATTGAGTTGAGGTGTCTGTGAGAGCTCAAGCAGAGATGCAGCAGAACGTACACAGCCGGTCCCCCCAAAGAGACCTGGAGGTTGCCTACGTCTAGGTGGTAGCTGAAGTCATAGGTATGGATGAGCTCTTCCCCGGAGAAGCGCCGCGAGCCAAGGACAGGCCCCAAGGGAGAACCCAAATACTGGGAAGTTGCACAGAAGAGGATCTCCTGCAGGAGACAGTTAATAAGTAATTGGAAAGGTACAAGAAAAACCAGGAGATTACAGAGTTCTGGAAACCAAATGCATAATAAATGCTATAAGAAAATGAGAGGCATCAGTACTGCCGGATTCAGAAGAAAGCTAGAGAAAGCCTAGAACAAATGCAAAAAAAAAAAAAAAAGGTCCTCTGGATACAGCCATTCGGGTGGGAGACACTGGTCTCCAAAAGTGCAATTCAATAGCAGACTGAAGGAGAAGAGAAGCGACTAAGGGGGTCAGAGACCAAGGGAGGGTCTGTTGGACCTTGGTGTTTCTAGAATGGGGAAGACTTGACTATGTTTATTGATTGAGAGGAAGGAACTGTTAAGAGAGAGAAAGATTGAGGATATTAGCCAAGAGGGGGAGAGGAGGTAGAGGGGTTGATTAATGCAGCAGTGCCTGATGTGATAAGAGTCGGACCAAGAGCATGGCAACTCCTCAGATCTGAACATAAGGCACAAGTAAGCTCTAAGCCTGCAGAAAACAGCGGGGAAAGTAAAGCTGCAGATCAGTTAGAAAAGTGTATAGGAGAGTTTAACGATATTGATCATATGGTAGCTCTATTGAGATAATGCCATTTGCAGAACATGGATGGACCTAGAGATTGCCATACTGAGTGAAGTCAGACAGAGAAAGACAAATATCATATAATATCCCTTACTTGTGGAATCTAAAAAAAAAAAAAAAATGGTACAAGTGAATTTATTTACAAAGCAGAAATAGTGTCACAAATGTAGAAAACAAACACGGTTACCAAGGGGGAAAGGGGAGGAGGGATAAACTGGGAGATTGGGATTGACATATACACACGACTATATATAAGACAGATAACTAATAAGGACCTACTGTAGAGCACAGGGAACTCTACTCCAGCAGTCCCCAAATTTTTGGCACCAGGGACCGGTTTTGTGGAAGACAATTTTTCCACGGATGGGGAAGGGGGGGCATAGTTTCAGGATGATTCAAGTGCATTACATTTATTGTGCACTTTATTTCTATTATTATTACATTGTAATATATAATGAAATAATTATACAACTCACCATAATGCTGACAGAAGGCAGAGCTCAGGCGGTAATGCAAGCGATGGGGAGCGGCTGAAAATACAGGTGAAGCTTCGCTAGCTCGCCTGCCACTCACCTCCTGCTGTGACGCCCGGTTCATAACAGGCCACGGACCACTACCAATCCGTGGCCTGGGAGGTGGGGACCCCTGCTCTACTCAATAGTCTGTAATGACCTATATGGGAAAAGAATCTAAAAAAGAGTGGATATATGTATAACTGATTCACTTTGCTGTACAGCAGAAACTAACACAACAATGTAAATCAACTATACTCCAATAAAAATTAATTCATAAAAAGATATTGAGGAAGATCATGCTTTTTGGCCTTCGCTTTTCTTGAAGAAGTAGGAAGCACGCCCTCATGAATTTGTAGCGATATTAATCCCCCCAGTTGTGTGATTAGCTCTAGCAGTCCTCAGGAAGCAGAGAATTGGGTGCGGGTTAGGGTGGAATTCTGTCAAGGAAAGTTGCAAGAAATCCTAGAAAATACTAAATGATGGGAATCAAAGAGTTAAGAAGCCCTATGTAGGGCCGTTCCAGAAAATAACGAAATTAATTTTAATAGACACTCATCTCGAGAAAAATACCATCCTAAGATTCCCAACCTGATTTTAGTCCTGGAGAAAAACAAGATTCTTAGACATACCCTTGTCATCAAGTAAGTTGAGCTTGATCATGCTAATCAGAAGCTGCTGGATTTGTGTTATCCACTTTAAAAGTATTAAACTGAAATAACTAGTAGGACTCCAGCCAACCCAGCAGCATGGGAATCCCCTTCCTCTCTGGCATGGATAGCATTTGTTTGTTTGTTTTCCATTTTGGGAGCTCCTAAGGACCAGATGTAGGCAGTGTATTTGACCTTGCCCTTCTCCCCACCTCATCTGTAGGTCTGTCTCTCTTCCAATAAAAGAAAATGTTTCTGCATCAGAGTTTTTAAATCAAACCCTTAAAATCAGTTAGTTCCACGCCTCTCATCTCCTTGACCTCGGTTTACGATGCATGCCCCTCTGCCTCTCAGCTGACTCATCTGCTTTCTGCTAACCTCCCTCCCAATATTGTCAAAGTCTAGAAACCCCACGCACACCTTTGAAACGTGCTCCCTCCATCAACTTGCCATATCTGAAGCTGACCCTTCCCCAAGGACATCACTTCCCTTACAGCCCTGTAGAATGTGGAGTGTACACATTTCTAAGTCCCATATTCTAGAGCTGGGATATTCTCCCACCTTCTCACTTTCATTTTTGAAAGTTCCCCCCTTTTAGCCCTCTAGCTATCTGGCTCTACCACTCTCTGCCTGGCCTCATAGCACTCATGTCTGACCTCCTAGTAATTCTACAGACTTTCGTCTGTAGAATTCGTCAGACTTTGGCAACTGTCTCACTAGCTTCTCCTCACCTCAAGCATTGCCCTCATCCTGGGCACCCTGGCTTCATCATCTTCAGGTCAACTGTCCACGCCAGAACTGCCCCACTGCCAAAATCTTAGCCTCTTAGACTCTAGGGCCCACTTCCAGTGACAACACCCTGTCCTTCAGCTCCCTCGCTCTCTTTTTTCCCACTTTACTCCCCATCTTCACAGAGCGCACCAAACCCCTGCAGCCTTTTCTCCCAGTCTGTTCACATTTCTCTGCTCATCTCCTTCCTTCTCTAGACCAGACCCTACACGACAGACCGTCAATCATTTCTCTCCATCACCTGCAGCTCCTCGGTCCTGTCCTGGGGCTACGCTCATCTAGCAAATCCCCAATATCCCAACATGCATGCTCCCCAGGACTGCAGAGGTGACTAGAGAAAATGCACAGGTGGGAAGGTTTGCCATTCCAAAGGCATAGTTTCCATTCTCAGGTCTACTCAGATACCCTGTTACCTGCCCAGGTCAGCTCTCTGTCCCTAGTCACTACAGTAATGAACCCAACTTTAACACTCTCCTTAAGCTGTCTCCCTAACAATGTCTTCACTCTAACTACACATCTCTTACTTCACAAAGAAAATAGGTGCCCTCAGGTGAGAGCTCTCTCAGCATCCCAAATGCATCTGTGTCTAGACCTACCCTTCCTTCTCCAGACATTCTTCTGAGGTTAATTCATCCACCTACCTCTGCTTTAGATCTCATCCTGCAACATGAATTCTCTCCCTTTTTTTCTGGATCTTCCATCTCTCTCTATCATCCCCCTCAGATTGTAGCTTATAAATGCACCTGAGCCTCTCCTACCCTTAAAAAAGTCACTATGACTCAAAATCCCACTTTTGGTTGGGTGGTCTTCACCACCCAACTGTGCAATAAACACTCCTCACTTCCCATTCTTTTTACCTTAATTAAAGCAATGCACAAGCATAGCTTTTTTGAAGTCAAGCAGCGTTATGTCTTAATAATTTTTAAAATATTTTTCTATAATCCTCATTTTTCTAAATAGCCCATGTATACTCTATTTTAACTTTTTTATAGTTTGACATTATATTTTTTCTTCCTACTACAGAAGATAAGGATTCTGTTCTCTTTACCAACCCCTCACCATCCCCCACCAGGCCTACAAACATCCCTTTTCCCTCCCTCTATCCTCCCCATATAATTACATTATGCTTAGTGGTGAAATTATTATTCAACAATTATATTAACATATCTATGTATTTTTATACATTTAGGGTACTATGATAATGTTTTTTGATAATTTTTGATAATATTTTTATACATTTAGGGTACTATGATAATGTGTTTTTCCTTGTACACATTTTGTTTTGCATAACTGTTTTTGTTTTCAATCTGTCTTTCTAGTATCTATCTCTAATTCAGCCCACACTTTCCAAAAGAACAGTAAAACTCTCAATACAGTGAAACACACCAGGAAATCTACCACTTGTTACCTTTCTCTCACACAATCGTCCATCACCCCTTTCATACTGAAGGATTTCTCACTAGGCTGCTCCTCCCTGTTGTCTTGAGCTTCCCTTTACCATCATCTTACTAATTTCCTTTACTTCCATCGGTTTTATTGTCTTTACTTCCATCGGTTTTATTGTCTGTGATTCCTAGATTCCAAGTCTTCCTATTTCTTGGTTTTCATCCTCGTTTGGTGGAGCACATCCTACAGTAGCTTTCTGAAAAAAGGATGCAAGGAAGGCATGGTTTTTGAGACCTGCCTTCAGTCTTTTTTTTTTCTTTTTTTTGGGGAGGGGGCTGCGATGGGTCTTCGTTGCTGCGTGCGGGCTTTTCTCTAGTTGAGGCGAGTGGGGGCTACTCTTTTGCTGTGGTGTACAGACTTCTCACTGTGGTGGCTTCTCTTGTTGTGGAGCACGGGCTCTAGGTGCGCGGGCTTCAGTAGTTGTGGCTCGCAGGCTCTAGAGCGCAGGCTCGGTAGTTGTGGCGCACGGGCTTAGTTGCACCGCGGCATGGGGGATCTTCCCTGACCAGGGCTCGAACCCGTGTCCCCTGCACTGGCAGGCGGATTCTTAACCACTGCGCCACCAGGGAAGCCCGAGACCTGCCTTCCCTCCTGACTGGTCATTTTGTTAGGACTAGGACTAGGTGGGAAATCATTGTTCCCTCAGAATGTGGAAGGCACTGCTACACCATAACCAAAAGGTTGAAAATCGTATCTGATTTCCAGTTCTTTGCATATAATCTGCTTTGTTCCTCTCTGGTAGGGTCCTAATATTTCACAATAATGTGCCTTGCATGAGGCCTCTTTTTTTCATCCATTAGGCTAAGCATTCACTAAGCTTTTCTGGACTGGAAATCCAGGACTTTAGATGCTTTGAAGATTTTGTTTCTATTTCTTTGATAGTTAACCCCTCTATTTTCTTCTTTTTTTTTTCTCCCTCTTGAGCTCCTAATGATCAAATGTTTGACCTTCTGGGCTTGCCTCAAATTTTGGTGATTCCTGACTTCCTCTTTTCATACTTCATGGTGAGGAGCAAAGCATTTATTAGGGGTTTCTCATGCATAGGCAGGGCTAACTGCCTGGTGAGCTTCACCAGAGCTTCAGGGAGGATCCATCTATTCTGTTAGGTCTTTGTCTGGAGCTGGACAGTTTTCCCAGAATACAATCTCCACTCTCCTCGCCTGGCCTCCTGCACTGGGTGGGCTCAGCAGCTGAAGGGGCTAAGGGAATCTCACTCATCTAAATAGCCCATGTGTATTCCCTTTGCACTTCAGGGTGCAAAGTTTCCCTTAGCACCTGTTTTTAGCACATTACATGAATGCCAGGCTAAGTCTACAATCTTGGGGGGAGTGTGTGGTGGGGAGAAGCAGGCTGAGGGGCACTTGCCTGGATGCCTGAAGAGAGAGTGAATATGAGTACCTAAGAGTTCTTTGCGCACACTTTCCACCAGCCCTTCTGT
Organism: Physeter macrocephalus; assembly: GCF_002837175.3. Classification (NCBI taxonomy): domain Eukaryota; kingdom Metazoa; phylum Chordata; class Mammalia; order Artiodactyla; family Physeteridae; genus Physeter; species Physeter macrocephalus. The sequence continues at coordinate 94,083,455 of NC_041222.1, read as the reverse complement.
GTTTTGCCCCTTCCAAGTCTCTCAGCTTTCAGAGGTACTGAGGTTCTGATGCCTCTGAGTCCTAAGTCTTTCAAGGTTTGTGTTCCTTGTTGATTTCATCCCACCTCACGCCCACAGACTGTTAGGTATTAGCTTTCTCTGAAGGAGGAGAAAGAAAGGTGGGGGGGAGAGGAAAAGATAGAAGAGAAGGGGGGAAAACTGGGGGGGAAGGGGGGAGGGGAAGAGAGAGGTAGCATTTATTGAACATCTATTTTGCACCAGACCCTGTCTGTGCTGAACCTTTCACGTAAAGAAACCCATTTTTATCCCAACAACAACCCTCTTAGGTGGGTACTGGTATCATTATTCACATCGTACCATTGAGGAAATGCTGTTCAGGGATATTGGTTAACTTGCCCGAGGTCATACAATTAGGAAATGCCTACATTCAGACTCAGGGCTCTGTGATCCCCCAGACTCATGCTCCTTTCCCTACCTCATGCTGAGAAAGATTTATGGCCCTGGAGTCTACAGGCCACCCCTTAAGTCACCCAGCATAGGCACCCTACACTCTCCCGTCCATCCTCCAGTCCCCCCAAGGCTTGCAGGCCTTCGAGGGCAGTGGGTAGAGCATTTTCTGTTCTCACTGGAAGAGGACCAAGGTGCTGTGTTCTCAGCTGCTTGGGCTGAGATCTGAAGCCCAGACCTAGCCACTGACGTCACTCCGTGTGCCCTCTACTTCCACCTAGCCGTTTATGCTGGCACAGCCCGAGAGCTAGGTTGGCAGGAAGGGGATCAGCCCAAACAGGATTAATAAGAGGCAGCTGGGCTTTAAAAGTCTTCTTGACAATGTAAAGAAACTAAGTCAGATGTTTTTGGAAGGGCCTTTTGGATGAATGTGTCCAACTCCTGGCCTCTTTCTAGGGCCACTCTCCACTTCCTCCCTACACACTTGAATCAAGGTTTCTGTTGCTTTTTCAGCATAACTGGTGATGGCCTGATTGGCTAAGGTCAGATGCTGGCCCACAGGAGTCAGTGTCCCAGGGTGAACCATTTGAGCAGGTCCTCAAGCTCGGCTCGCCCACCAAATGCCCTCAGCGCCTCGCTTGCTGCACCCTAGTCCCGGCCCTGCTGGGCAGAGTTGGTGAAACGTTTGGGTGGATAAAGAGGAAGTGAACACAGGAGGCAGACAGGGATTAGCCCCGCTGTGGATTGGCCTAAAAGCCACAGTGGATACCACAGCAGAGGTGTGCATTACTAAGGAAACTTTAAGGACTAGAAAAATCCAAGCTAAGATATACGAGGTGCCTACTACACACTGGTCTTTCAGTGCTTTCCTTCCCACACTTCATCAAGCCATGGCCAGGATGTTTTCCCTTCTAGCTAATCCAAATCCTTCCATCCACAAGGGAGAGGTCTTACCCATCTCCTCTGTGAAGCCTTCCCTGGCAAGTCTTCCCACAGAGAGTGGTCCATCCAGGCCACGCTTAATCGTATGATTTATGTTGAGGACAGTCTGCCGTTTACATTAGCTTATGATTCCTAGGGAAGGAATTCAGTGCCAGAGGAAACTCTCACCCATGAAGAACTAGCATTCTCTCTCCCTTCTGACAATGAGACCTTTGTAACTCATGCCATTTCTTCTTTGCCAACCAAGAAGCTCCAAGCACAAGGATGGTTTCATTCAGTGGAGGGGTTCAGGAAAGGTCTCTTCTCTATAAGGAAGTGACATTTAAGCTGAAATCCAAACTAATGAATAAGAATTAGCCAGGTGAAGATTGGAGGGAACATCTTCCATTCTGAAAAAGCAGCATGTGCTAAGGCTCTGAGGTACAAAAGAACTGAAAGTCCAGTGTGGCTGGATCACGCTAAGTAAAGAAGACAGTGGTACTAATAAAACTGTGTAATGAGTTTCAGACCCTTGGGGAGAGCTGAGTCAGCTCTTACAGATCCCGCAGCCCACGTTAAAAAGTCCAGATTTGAGCCCAACTGCACTAGGAAGCCCTTGAGTTTTATGGGTAGGCATGACCTAAGCCAATTTACTTTTTAAGATTATTTCTCTAGAGCCTTGTGGAGAGCACACTGGACAGAGACAAAAGCAGGAACAGGGTGATCAATTAAGAAGCTATTGCAAATTGCCAGTTAAGAGATGACAATGGTCCGGTATGGATGTATCAGTGGGTGTGAAGGAAGGTAGACAGAATCCGGACACATTTTGGAGAGAGAATCAAAGAAAATTTGGGTTTTGTCAAGCACCATAAGGAATGGCTTTGGAGCCAGGCAGAAGTGGAGCTGAGAACTGGCTTTGCCTCTCAACAGCTGTGTGACCCGAGGCATACTCCTTAAACCCTCTGAGCCCCAGACCATTCATCTGTAAAATAGGAGTGATAACACTTACCTCAAAAGACGGGATCAAGTCTTTAGAAAGCTGATGTGTTGGACGTTTCCGGCACGCGGTGGACAAACGAATAAACTGATGGAGGATGTGCTCCTATAGGCTGGCCTGCAGCAGGCCAGGGAAGGAATTGGAGGGCAGCCAACGTCTGCCTTGTGGATGAAACAGGAGTCTAGGCTGAGTCACCCCATTAGCTCAAAGGTGCCTTTTCCTGTCCCCCTTCCCCTCCCCCAGCTCCTTAGCTTGGGAACCTCCACTTTCATACCCTACAGAACAGCAGGTTCTGCCCCTGAAAGGGCACTTGAGGAGAATGGGACAGAAGGACCTCGAGGAGGGAAAGCTACGGCAGGCAGGGGCGTCTGCAGCAAAATAAGCCATTTCCTGTGCATGTGGCAGCGTTCCCTCTCCACCGACCCCCTCCGCCCCCTCCATCTCCCTTCTCCTTTCTGTTCTCTGTTTCCTCCCCTGCTTCTCCTCTTCTCCCTTCTCCCTCCCAGTCGCAGGGGCCAGCCTGTCCCCAGCGTGGGGACTTAGGGCTGAGAGGACCCACCTCTGTGTATCCTGCACCCCGCTTCCCTCATCACTTGGCTCACAACCAAGATCGGTCCTCGTCAGAACCTCTGGAGAGAAGACAGCCGCCACAATCTCCTCTGTCCCCTGGGAACCTAAGAAGTTCAATTTCACCTGCTTTCCCAGCACAGCTTCTCCGGCTGAGGGCCCCTGGCTCTAGGAAGCAGCGGCTTCACTGCACCAGACTAAAGCGGTTGCGTAACTCCCAGCCAGGCTCCCAGAAGCCCCACAAATCCATGCTTCCAAAGTAACCCCAGTGAGTGAGTCCAAATAATACAGGAAATGGGGGCTTCCCTGGGGGCTTCCTTGGTGGCGCAGTGGTTGAGAGTCCGCCTGCCGATGCAGGGAACATGAGTTCGTGCCCCGGTACGTGAAGATCCCACATGCCGCGGAGCGGCTGGGCCCGTGAGCCATGGCCGCTGCGCCTGCGCGTCCGGAGCCTGTGCTGCGCAACGCGAGAGGCCACAACAGTGAGGGGCCCGCGTACCACACACACACAAAATATTAATAAAATAAATAAATAAATAAATAAACTTCTGTTTTATTTGGGAAAGCAAACCTAAAGCCATTGCAAGTGATAAATCAATGCAAAAGTAAATGGAGAAAAACTTAACTATAGACACACGTTCCTCTCTCCTAATGAAGTAATCCATGGTAACAAGTTAGAATGATGATTCCCAACCTGCGGAGCGGCTGGGCCCATGAGCCATGGCCGCTGAGCCTGCGCGTCCGGGGCCTGCGCGTCCGGAGCCTGTGCTGCGCAACGCGAGAGGCCACAACAGTGAGAGGCCCGCGTACCGCAAAAAAAAAAAAAAAAAAAAAAAAAAAAAAATACAGGAAATGGGATCGGCCCGCGGAGCCCAGAAGACCACGCCCCCGCCCCATGGGAGGGGCGCTCGCAGGCCAGGCTGCAGACGCTTGATATCTTCTCACCGGGGTGGGATTAGAAGGGGTTTAGGGGGCTTCCCTGGAGGTCCAGTGGTTGGGCCTTTGCCTTCCAATGCAGGGGGTGCGAGTTCGATCCCTGGCTGGGGAGATAAGATCCCAAATGCCTTGCAGCCAAAAAACCAAAACATAAAACAGAAGCAATATTGTAACGAATTCAATAAAGACTTTAAAAAAAAAAAAGAAGGGGATTAGGATTTAGTGGACGGGGGAACACCAGTGCACGAGGCGAGGGTGTGGCCGGGCAGGGAGGAGAGGAGTCCCGTAGAGCAGCCGACAGTCCAGACACTCTGGGGGGTCACTGTCGTGACCCACAGTGTGCCTGCGTCATTGTCCTTGAGGTTCACACAGCCTAGGCTCGTCTCTCTCCGCCGATGAAGACACCGAGGATCAGAGTGGTTCCATAGCCCGCCCCGTGGCCACGCAGCACCGGGACCTGGACGGTCCTCTGCCTCCAAGCCCAGGCTGTGGGCCACGGGTCCCGCTGGCCCTTCGTGAAGTCGGAGGCTGGGGCCACACTCCCGGGAGGCCAGGCTTCGATCTGGGAGGCTGGCCCAGATGGAGAGGTTTTCTAGATCCCTCTGTTGCAAAATTTCCATGGCACTGACTTTAAAGCTCCTCAATTCTACTCCCAACCGAAATTTAACATCTCGGAGGACAAGGAAAACAAAGCAGAAGCTATGAAGAGACGGGGAGCCCCCTGGGAGTGGGGAAGGAAATCATGTGGGGTGCGGCCAGGTCTCTAATCTGCCAGCCCCAGCTCCCCGTGCAAAGCCTGGAGAGGCCATTCTTCTCTTTCCCTCCTCACACCAACTGCCCCACCTCCGCCAGGTCTGGCCTCCCTCCCAACTTATGCCGAGAAATTGGGGGGTAATTAGTAGGCAGTCTCTTGGGTGTCCTGGGCCCTTAGGAATTTAGAGATCTTCCCAACTCCACCGCTGGCTTTCTTGCCGCCAGCCTGTGCAGAACGGATGCCCCTTCCCTCATCCAGGCAAATCCACCAAAAATGCACTTGTGATCCTTGCTTCCTTTCACTTCTCTAGTTTTGAATTCCACTTGACCCTCCCAGCCTCTAATCCAGCCCCTGTTTTGTTTAAAACATCATTTAATAACCCCAGTGTCCATCCACAGATGAATGGATTAAACAAAATGTCTCCACAGACTCTGAGATTCTTGAAGGCCAGGAGGGTAACCCTATACATCTCTGAGCCCTGCACCTAGCAAAGCACTTGGCACCTAGCATATTCAGTAAGTGGTTAGGAAATGAATTACTGAGCCCTAAGCACCTGCTTTATATCCCTGATTCTACTAGTCACTCCCTCCTGGGAAAATCAGAGAGAGCGAAAAATAGGCAGAAAGCAAGTGCAAGTGTGGTGCACGATTTAAGGAAGAAGGAGGGGGAAAAGGAAGGGATAAGAGAGGGAGGGGGAGAGAGAAGAAAGAAAGAAACAGAGAGAGAGAGAAAGAAAGAAAGAAAGAAAGAAAGAGAAAGAAGAAAGAGAAAGAAAGAAGAAAGAGAAAGAAAGAAGAAAGAAAAAGAGAAAGAAAGAAAGAAAGGAAAGAAAGAAAACAAATGAACGGAAGCTTCTGAATAAGGATTGGTTTTTGGTATAGCTTGTTCTAGGTTTGGGTTTTGTTTTACTGGTCCTGGTGGTGGTGGTGCTCGTGATGATTGTGCAAAACAGTGGATTTACCTTTAAATATGAAGTATCAGAATAAATAAATATGGATTTTAATAGTGAACATTTCAATAGGTTAAGGTTAATTCTCAACAATTCATTATTTATTTATTTATTTAGGCTGCACCGGATCTTAGTTGCGGCATGCGGGCTCTTCGTTGCAGCACGTGGACTCAAGAAAGAAAGAGAAAGAAAGAAAGAGAGAAAGAAAAAGAAAGAAAGAAAGAGTAAGGAAGGAAGGAAGGGAGGGAGGGAAAGGGGGAGGGAGGACTGCAAAGGAAGGAGGAGGGGGAGAGAAAAGGAGAAGGGGGAAATGCAGTGGGGTCTGTCTGCAGAACTGGCTCCTTGAAGATTTGCTTCAGTTGACTCTTAACAAACCCTTCCAGTGCCGTCTTGTTCCTCCGGGGTATCTTATTCTGGCAGTTTGATTCATTCTATATATTGGGAGAGCAGTCAAATACCTCTCTTTCCCTTAGTAGTCAAGATCTAGGGCAGATCTTCTTACAGGAGGAGAGGCTCTCCAGAATCATCTTCACTTGTAATTATCCAATTAAATCCAGGCACTCAGCCATCCTTCCAAATAGGGGCTGACGGCTGTAATCCACCATGCATTTTGTGAGCTCGCAGCAGCTCAGACCAGCAGCTGTACTGTGTTTAGTTTAGTTTTTCTTTTTTTTTGGGGGGGGGTGGGGTGCACTTTCTTTTTTATTTAAAAGAAAAGAAAGGATAGAAGAAGTGGAGACTGGGTAGATGCCGGTGATCAGAGTGTCCCTGAGGATATAGAGCATCAGAGGGAAATTACCTTCCTGATGACTCAGAAACAGGAAGTGGTGACCTGGAGGGAGGCATCCTCGCTGGGAGGGGAGGCATGCACATGTGTGATGATATCACTTCCTATTTTTGTGAGTGTTGGGGTACAGGAGTGTAGAATTGATTGGGGGAGAAAACAATCAAAAGGGTCAGAGAGTGAGTCTCCTGCATGTCTTTGCTCACATCCTCACATGCCCAGCCCCTGCTCCTGCACTTAGGACACACCTACGACAGCTTCCTCTCTTTCACCCTCGGGCTTTGTCTGAGAAGAAAGACGCTAACAAAGCTCATGTTGACCCCTTCTGACCAAGGACAGAGCTAGATTGACAGGTAGGTACCCTCAAGCCTGCAGAAGCCACCATGCTGGTGATGGGAATTCTCTTAACAGTCAGCGGAAGGAACCATGATCGGAACCTCCCAACTCCTCCCCAGTCCCCATGTCCGACTCCATCCCTGGGAGGGGTGGGAGGGCTACACGGAGCAGCCAGCAGCCTGGCTCAGAGCAAAGATGGGAAGACCCAGTGGTGTGCAGCAGAGCATGCAGAGCTTCACCAGAGCATCTGGCGGGTTTGAGGGGGAGAGCACCAGGCTTTGGAGCTAGGTCTATTGAGACTACAGGACTAGGGGCAAACTGAGGAGCGAAAGGCCCTTCTTGGTCCTCTTTGCCCCCAAGTGGGAACCAATCAGAGTCCGAGCATGGTGAATGTGCCAGTTCTGCCCCATGAGACTGAGCTAGAGAGCAACCCCACCTCTCAGTGTTTGCCAGGGTCCCTCCCACCTTGCCTGTGCGGTGACAGTGAACAACTCTGTGCCAAGGATGCCCTGACTCTATAGAAGCTGCTCTGCTTGTGCAGTCTTATCCCCCTGCCCCCAGGAGCCCTCTGGTGAGGATGCCCAGCAGAGAGCATGTGGCACTGCACGTGGCGCAGCCTGCTCCCTGCCTGCTCTCTCCACAGGAGCTCAGCATGAAACAGGCGGCCCCAGCTGTAAATATTGTGAAAGCTGAGAGAGAACAGAGTACATCAAGTCCACCGGCATAGTCAGAGGAGCCTAGCCCTGTATTTGCCCACATTTGTCTTTGTCTCCTGCCTTTTCCAGGGGAGCCCAAAGCACCACAAAACTTAGCCAGCATTCTGTATGAGCAAATCTATGTCAGCCAATCTGCACAAAAAGACCAGCAATCTGCAGCTAACCTCGTCTGCAACTAAATGGCTGCCTAGACACATGTTCCCCAAAAATCACTATAGAGAGAACTAAAAGAGGAAGAGCCATGGTCCAAAGTCTTATCTTTGGAAGGGATTGATGGAATTCTATCCAGGGAGTCTTCTATCTGGGAATGTCTGGTCCTAGGGTATCACATCATCCTCCTGGTGCCATGATGCAGTCCCCAGCTCTCCAGGCACCTCCCACCCACAGTGCCTTGGTCCACCCAGTTCTCATTCAAGCAGAACAATCCACCCGGAGCAATCCACCCGGAGCAGAGTTGGGTGGGGTGGAAGCAACCCAGTTGGGTGGGGCAGCTGGGGTGGAAGAGGACCTGGAGGATAATGAAAGGACAACTGCTAGGAAAAGGGAAATAACTTTGTATGTACAATGGGAGGTGTGGGAGGTGTCCCCTGTGTGTCATCTCTTTTTTTTTCTTTTTAAAAAATATTTATTGGGGTTACCAGGGGAGGGATAAATTGGGAGTTGGGATTGACATAGACACACTACTATATAGAAAATAGATAACTAATAAGAACCTACTGTATAGCACAGGGAACTCTACCCTGTGTGTCATCTCTTTATGAAGTCTTATCACTGAGGAAACCAAAGCTCAGAGAAGGTGGGTAACTAGTGCTAGACCTCAGAACTAGTAACCAGCAGAGGCAAGCTTTGACTCAAGATCCCACCATGTCCTTTCTCCAGAACACTCGTCTCTGAGGAGTAACAGAGATGCAGCTATGGGGCAATGTATGAAGTGCCATGGAAACCTTCCTCAGCAAAAGTCGCTTTCTGCTCCTGTCACTGAAACTGAAATTGGACCACTGCACAGTCATTCCTGGTCTTAAAAAGGTTTAGAGGTTTCACTCAATTAGTCAACACAGAGTGATTAGACTTCCATTGCTTGACCCAAAAAAGTCCTAAATCCGTGGAAATCAAAAGTAGATTAGTGAACACAACATTGCAAATAAACTATACTTCAATTTTTTTTTAGAAGTAGATTAGTGGTTGTCTCAGGCTAGGGGTTGGGTGGAATGGGTATGGGGTTTCCTTCTGGAGTGATGAAATTATCCCAAACTCAGATTTTGGTAATAGTTGCACAACTCTACAAATATACTAAAACCCATTGAATTGTATGCTTCAAACAAGTGAATTTGTTGGTGTGTGAATTATATCTCAGTAAAGATGTTTAAAAAAATAGAACCTGACCTTGAAAAGTTTAAAATTTAATTAGTGAGAAAGACGTATAAACAAAGACAGGATATGCCAAATAGCAGGAGACACCAAACGAGTTCAGAAGGAGGAGGATCAATCCTAGTTGGGGCATCAGAGAAGGTAGAATCCATTGTGTTTTGGTAGATAAAAGGGAAAAATCAGTTTTTCCAGGTTGGAAGAACATGAGCATGGGGGCATGAGAAGGTGTGAAGCATGCCTAAGAAATATTGAGCCAACTAATGAAACTCTGTTTGACATGCAGACACAAAGATGATTTACTGTATCAGCTATCTATTGCTGTGTAACAAATATCCCAGAACTTAGTGGCTTAGGACAACAACCACCACTTAGTTATTCACGATTCTGCAATCTACAGTGGGCTCAGGAGCATGGCTTATCTCCCCTCCACAATCAGCTTATGGTTTCACCAGGAATGGAAAATCCAGGATGGCCTCAGGCATAGTCTGGCATCTCCACCAAGATGACTGTGACCAGCTAGCAGCTAGATGTCCCTCTCCTTCTCCACATGGTCTTGCATACTCCAGGGCTCCTCTCTTACATCAAGTAAGCAAAAGCAAAAGCTGCAAGGCCTCCTATGGCCTAGACCCAGAAACTTGCACAACATCATTTCCACCATGTTTTATTTGTACAAGCGAGTCATGAGGTCAATCCAGATTTAGTGAGGGAAGAGAATACATGGGGTTTGAATTCAGGGAAGCATGATTCATTAGGTATCTACCACAAATACCAAAGAGTAAATCATACACCTGCCTTGGAAGAGCTCACTGTCCAGTGACGTGGCTGCCTTGAAAGGCATTGAAAGGGCAGTATATCTAGGAATGTAAGACTGGGAACAGAGCATAGAGGACACTGAAAACAAACTAAGGAGTTTGGATTTCATTCAAGAGGTCTTAATTAAGGTACAAAAATCCCTAGGAGAGGTGATATTTTAAGCCTTTATCAGCCAACATCTTAGAAGAAGTTGATGGTGTGTGCAAGTAAGACAGACTAGAACCCTGGGTCTGTTTAAGAAATCAGATAAGTTGCAAGAACGACGTGTTCCCATCACCTGAGTCAGACAGCACCACCACATCACAGAGGAGCGTGGGCTGCCTGCGTCAACTTGCGAGCCTGTGTCCCAGGGGTCAGAACATACACCACAGAAGGCAAGAGACTCTGCTCCCTTGTCAGCCTTCTTTCCCTCTTCAGTTTTCCTACCCTTCTTTCCCCAACATACTGTTTGCATGTCCAAATCAGTGGACTATAAAATACAAAAGCTGGAATCAAGCTTACGGAGTGAAATGAAGGAAAACAAAGGCAGTCAGGACAGAAGTCTTGCTTTAGACTGCAATATGGAAATTAACTACAAAGAGAAAACTGAAAATGACTGGTTCAACTGAACTCATTACTTGGGTGACTGCTGTTCCTTTTCTGACCATCTCTCTCCTCACTTCACACTTCACTCCTCTAAAACCCAGAGTATCAGGAAGCCTGAGCCTGTCCTTGCCCCACCTTTCTCCTGATGACCTACTTCACCAGCAGACGACCTCCCGCGGCCTCAAACGATAGAGCAAAGCCATAAGATGTTGCCAGTAGCACCTAACAAATTGCACCAAGAGCTGCAGCCCCCCTGTTTTCACCAATGAGCAACCACTTTTCTCCTCCCCAAAGGCTGAGTTTATTCTATAGTGACTTCCTCAACATAAAGCAATTACTGGGAACAAATAAGATGCCTGTCAATTGGTTAGAGTACACACAGACGTGTATCAGGGACCCTAGCAAAGTATAGTGAGCATCTCCTCTGCTAAGAGACTGCTTCCAGGGCCTCCATGTTGGAACAAAAGAGCCCCATTCTTATAGGAGGCCAGCAGTCCTCAACGTTACCTGGCAAACTGTACCTTCATTTCTCCCCACTTCCCATCTTAGTGCTTCCTTAAACTGTCTGGCGTCTCCCCAGGTCTTCACCCACCCCTCATGATGCCCCTGGTCTTCCCCCATTTTCAGCCCTCACATCACAAAACGTCTCCTTACATTCCTAAAGCATCCTTTTATCTCCATTGTTAAAATTCTGACTGCCAAATCAGAGTGATTTCAGTCAGCTATGGGTGTGAATGGATCTATACTTGTTAGGAAGACTCCTGATATTGCAAAAAAATGGATATGACCCGGTGGCGTTTCAGGAAGGATGGAGAGCCGATAGGGGAGACATCTGAAAGCTTGTGATGGATCAGGGTCTCTGCATATTTTTCTTATCTAACAAAAAGTTGAATCAGGGAGAGAAAGGGATGAAGAAAAGATATGGACTCTACCTTAATCCTGACATCTCCCTCCTCCCCATCCTCCCTCCCCGGACAGATCACTGTAAAGATCAACCTGCTTCCGTGCACAGTGTTTCTGATGATACAGTCATGCGACCAGGAATGAGAGCGAGGTGCACACACGTAAACAAGTCACACAACACACTCATACCCTAAATCATTTTGAAATACCCAGAGGTGAGGATTATTTCCAGTAGAAATCATCTCTGACATCACTCACCAAGTCGGACAGCAGTAACTTTCCACTAAGGCAAGGGACACTAACTCCGGCCTGGGAGCCACAGGGAGATGCCAGCAGCTTCAAAAGAAAGAAAAAAAGGAAAAAAGAAAAGAAACACTCACACTTGACAAGTAGCACCATCTAGGGGACTTAGACAGTAAAACTACTCTTCTTGCAGATACAGAGCCAGGAGTGTTCTCTGCCTGGGGCCACATGTGTGTGAACCCTCACGAGCCGTGCTGGGCAGCTACACCTGAAGCCCTGTGCCCAGGTCAAGACAGCCATGTGACAAGTTGGAGCAACCCCAGGGTCCAAAAAATTGCCTCTAAGACACAGCAGGCAGTAGGACAAATCCTGCATGATTCCATATATATGAGGCATCTATAATAGTCAGACTCCTAGAATCCGAGAGTAAAATGGTGGTTGTCAGAGGCTCGGGGTGGTGGTTGGGGTGGGGGGATAAGGCAGTGTCCTTCGATGAGCATGAAGTTTCAGTTATGCAGAATGGATAAGTTCTAGACATCTGCTGTACAACATTGCGCCTATATTGATCAGACTGGTTTGTACACTTAAACGTTTGTTAAGCGGGGAGATCTTATGTTAAGTGTTCTTAACACGATCAAAGGAAAGGAAAGACACTGTGCAAGGGGCTCCTGCTTGGGGGCTGGGGGGAGAGGGAGAAATGGGACCACCGTGCCTCTAAGGGCACATCTATGATTCTGGAAAAGCAAAAAAATTGAAGATCCATGTTGCCAAGTCTTAATCCATGGAGATTTTAAATCTGGGTAATAAACAGTTCCACATTGAAGCAGTTGAATTCAGCGTTTTCCTTTGAACCTTTTCACCTCAAAAGGATGTCCGCATTAGCATTATCTGACTTTTATTCAGAATTCCAATCCCCACCTTGAAGAGGCAGAGTTCTTTCATTTGGATTGCTAGGAAGGGTGCCCACACAGTGAGCAGGAAGATGGCAGCGTCTTCCGCCCCCTGAGTGACCGGCAGAGGGGAGGACGCCCAAGGTTACTGGTTCTGAGGGAGTTCGACGGGAAGCAAACAAGCCTACCTGGGTCATTAAAAGGAGACTCCAAAAAAGTCCATTGAATCCAGTCTCTCATTTTCGTGATCAGAAAACTGAAGCTCAAAGGAATTCCCTGGTGGTCCAGTGGTTAGGGCTCCATGCTTTCACTGCCGAGGGCGCAGGTTCAATCCCAGGTCGGGGAACTAAGGTCCTGCAAGCCACGTGGTGCAGCCAATAAATAAACAGAAAATTGAAGCTCAGACTTCCTTGTACCTTTGAAGTAGTAGGTGTTATTATTATTGTGTGAGGCCAACAGACCAGGAGGCTATGGTCATGAAAAAGACAGTTTGTTACTCATCATACCCTAAAGGAGGGGGCACACCATGCCATGGGAGCGGGGGGCACACAGGAAGCACCAGGGTCAGTCAAGATGCAGAGGGAATGAGGGGAATTGCAGGCAAGTGCCTTTATTGTGGTTTCCCAGGAAAGAGCGGGCAGGGCAGGGCAAGCAGGTGTAGGACTGGCTAGTTGAATCATTTCAGCGAGCTCTGGGGCATAAGGGCTGTCTCTAGCTGGCCCTGCGGTGATTAGGGCAAAAAGAGATAGTGGTCCAGATGCAAGAGCCCAATAAAGGAGGCGATTTAGGAACAGGCTCTGGATTGGCTGGTAGGCATATGAAAGGCATGCTCTCAGGTGAGTCCTTTACTGTACCTAGGAACTGGCCAAGCCTGGGAGGGACAGCCCCTTGGGGTTGAGCAAGGCTTCAAATATCAGAGCAGCAAAACACATGGTTAATAGACCCTGGACACACAATGGGCTTAATGGCAGACAGATATGCAGGACCCAGGACTCTCGACCCAGTTCTTTGTTCCCTAAGGTTAGCTGGCCGTCCCCTGTCCACCCCATGCTAATCTGCCTCCCTCTCTATCTTTTAAGCTCAAGACATTCTTTTTGTTTTTTTTTGGAGTATAATTGCTTTACAATGTTATGTTAGTTTCTGTTGTACAGCAAAATGTATCAGCCACATGTACACATGTATCCCCTCTTTTTTGGATTTCCTTCCCATTTAGGTCACCACAGAGCACTGAGTAGAGTTCCCTGTGCTATACAGTAGGTTCTTACTAGTTATCTATTTTATACATAGTAGGGTATATATGTCAGTCCCAATCTCCCAGTTCATCCCACACACCCCTGCCTCCCTTGGTGTCCATACGTTTGTTCTCTACGTCTGTGTCTCTATTTCTGCTTTGCAGATAGGTTCAACTGTACCATTTCTCTAGATTCCACATATCTGCGTTCATATACGATATTTGTTTTTCTCCTGACCTCACTCTGTATGACAGTCTCTAGGTCCATCCCTGTCTCTGAAAATGGCACAATTTCATTCCTTTTTAAGGAACTGATTCATTTGACTTTGGGAGGCTTCTTTCTCCAGCTGATAGTTTAATTTTCTCCTCCTAGAGGTCCTTCTTTGCCAACAATGGTGCCATTATGCACACGTTATACCTACGCTGACACTGCACCTCACGCTACAGGCTGCTATGCTTTACCCGGACGTTTCAGGACTTAGCTAATGAGCGCATGATGAGGCAGACGGTGTGACACAGGCCACAGTCGGCTCTCAATATTCCCCGTGGGGCTGGACAGGATTGGAAAAGGCTGTTCTTGGTACCAGAATGGGCTGTCCCTGGAGGCTCAAGCAGGCCTCTCCCACCGCAGTTCAAGGGAAAAGTAACAAGATGTTCCACCAGCCTGAGCCTTGGGGTGCTCAGGACCCTGAGGTCCAGACATACCAGCACGCAGCGGGGAGGTGCAGGTGGGAATCACAGGACTCCACCTCCCAGACAGATGAGAAGGATGGGACAGACACTGCCAAGGAGTCCGAGCAGGAACTCCTCGTGCAGGTACCAAGCCCCACGCCCAGCATGGCCACTGGGTATTTACTAAGTGAGCAGACACTTAGTAAATACAGAATGAGCCAAGGGACAAATGACAAGAAATATTTTGGGCGCATAGCAAAGGCTCAGGCTCTGGAACTTTGAAAAAGAGCCCTGTTATAAGGTAAAGTTCATATATCCTATATCCCAGTGGGAAATAATGCAGAGGTCTGTGGCTATAGCAGCAAAGAGGGTGACTGGATACCATGTCCCCACTATAATGTGCGTGTGCGTGTGTGTGTGTGTGTGTGTGTGTGTGTGTGTGTGTGTGTCTGAGGGGTACAAGAACTGCTACAGAAGCAGTTTAGAGGGCTCCTATCTCAAGTGAAATTGGCCTGGGAACTGGTGGCAGTGAGAGAGGATGTTCACCCTGCAGGAATGCAACAGCAGGGCAGAGGGGAAGGGTTAGGATTGGATTCGGGTTAGGGCCGGCGTAGGCAGTTGGTGGGGTTAGCAAAAAAATGATAGCAGCCTACACTTCTGAAAGCCTAAGGAGATTAAAAGCATCTTCAGGCTTGAGCTTCTCAAAGACACCTGTTTCCTGTCCATGGGCCTTGCAGCAAGCAGAGGTAACACTCCCCCTTCCTCCGCAATTCCCAAACCTACGCCGCCATCCCAGCACAGGAGGAACATTGGATTCTCAGTCAATCAACATGCATTTGAGCACCCAGAGCACCCATGCCACTGAACGTGTTCGACACCGCTGAGTTCTGTGCCATCGGAGGGACCCTTCACTCTCCCACAAATACACAGGAACACACGTACACGCAGGAAGGCACACGAGCGTGCACTGCTGCCCTAGGCCTGACTCAATCTCCCACACTAAAGCATTTACAGTGTATTAAAAAGTAAAAATGCTTTCTAAAAGCGATCGCAGTAAGTCAGTATTTGCCATCAAGGGATCATCGTATCAGAGGATAGATGTGAGGGATAGATGTGTGCTTCCCCAGCTTCCCATATCCCTGCACACGTGTGATTTTAGTTACTCAAAGGCTCTGGTGAGTATCCTGTGTTAGACAATCAGAATCCTGTCCGACCTGTACTAGAAACAAGGCTTCCTGCCCCTGACCTAGGAAATGAGTCTGCTACAAAAAGTGAAAAGAAGATGCTAAAGTGAAAAGGGAGAATTTTTTAGAAAGGTCCTCTTTTCTCTCCACAACTCCCAAGGGAGCAGGACAGGGCCCAGAAGCTCCAGCGGGTAGACAAGTTTTGGTGAGATCTACTTTGCAAGCTGCATCTTTTATAGAGGGTGATACTCTGCTTAATTCCTTTTGCTCTCTGGAGAGTAAAATTCACTGTTTTTTTATAGTCCCGGGTTATCCTAGCTATGAGATAAGAGAGTTAAAGGTTGAGAAACAAATTCTTGAGGCTGGAGGCTCAACCCTAAGATGACTACAAAAGTTAAGGAGCAGAGCTGAGATTACTCAGTCAGCAATCCCTCACCAGGACCTTCTACTTCCTGTACAAACCCTGGAGGTTCCGGATTTTGTCTTATTAGAGGGGGTGCCATTCCCCTTGGCTCAGAGCTAGGGGACACAGAACTGCTAAACTCCTTAAGGTGTTTAGTGGTTATTCACGAATAGGGAAGGCTATGAGTGGAAAGAGCCTGTGAGCTGCATCGGGAAGATAGGGGAGGGTGCTAGGTCCCTTACAGAGGGATCCCTAAAAGGAAGGGAGGCTGATGCACCATAAGACTCATTTCACTTTCTTTGACAATTTCTCAAGGACCAACCACAAGGTGCTGTTATTCTGAGTTTAGAATCCAATAGTTCACTGGAAGGTAATAACTGAAGTCAAAGATAACTCAGACAAATTACTTGGTAAGCTAACAAAATGAAGCCTCTTCTTCAAAATTTGAGGGTACCACTCTATCCCCACCCTCCCTTTGGAGCTAACTAGTCTGAACTAAGAAAATGTCTGGATTATCATTTGAAATCAGGATTTAACAAGAGCAAGTTCTGCCCCAGGTACAGCTAGGAAATGGCTGAGGCAGCAGATCAAGAAACGCCAAGGAGCAAATCCCTAACTGCTGGACTGTCCAACTCCAAGAAAGGCAAATGGGGCAGATTTTGAAATAAGAGGAAGGGATCTGTGAGCATGACATCACCTGGGGATCTTTAATAAATCCCGATGCTTGCCTCCATGTCCTAGGCATCCTTATTTGATTGGCCTGGGGGGCACTCTAGCCACTGGAATGTTTAGAATCCCACTGAGTGGTTTTATTAGTTTCCTGGAGCTGCTGTAACAAACAAATCACCACAAATGGAGTAACTTAAGATCATAGAAATTTATTCTCCCCCAGTTTTGGAGACCAGAAGTCAGAAATCAGTATCACTGGGCCAGAATCAAGGTGACAGCAGGCCCGTGGTCCTTCCAGAGGCTCTGGGGAAGAATCAGTTCCTTGCCTCTTCTGGCTTCTGGCAGCTGCCAGCACCCCTTGACGTGTGGCCGCATCACTCCATCCTCTGCCTACCTCTCCACATCCCCTTCTCCACTGTGCGTGTCTATCCACCGCTCTCTAATAAGGGTACTCACGATGGCATTTAGGGCCCACCTGGATAGTGCAAGATTACTTCCTCATCTCAAGATCCTTAATTTAATCACATGTGCAAAGACCTTTTTTCCAAATAAGGTAACATTCACATGCTTCCAGAGATTAGGACCTAATATCTCTGGGGACATTTTTCAGCCACTGCCGTGGTTCTAACATGCAGCAGAGTTGAGAAACCACTGATGTATGCAGCTGTTCTCCAAGGAGCCCCTGCCTGGCCCTGATACACCTGTTTTCTGCTCCCTCTTACCTCTTACATTCCTGGACAGCCTCCGTGCTCTGAGTCCCCAGCGCCCCCTATACATTCAAACACCTCACCACCTCACTCTGGGTTCCCCTATCCTGGATATGTCCAATATCCAATACCCCATTCCTCCTTCCCCAACAGAAAAAATCCCACTCCCATACCTGTGTTTCCAAAAGTGCCCAGCTTATAGATACAAAAATATCCGGTAATGATGAGGTCATGTAGAAAAGCGGTTTGGGGAAGTATTTGAATACTTTTTAAATTGCTAAATGAATGAATGTGACATGCTTACATGGGAGAATACTAAATAACTCCATGAAAAAAGGGCTTCTGAAAAATAAGTAAGACTATCAGTTAGGGATGCTTCTTATTGGCTTAAGGTCAGATCATCTTTCCATTTTTTAATCAGATTGTTTTTGTTTGCTAATGAGTTGTATGAGTTCTTTAAATATTTTAGATATTAACACTTATCAGATATATGATGTACAAATATCTTCTCCCATTTAGTAGGTTGCCTTTTCATTTTGTGAAGGTTCCCTTAGCTGTGCAGAAGCTTTTTAGTTTGATGTAGTCCCACTTGTTTATTTTTGCTTTCGTTGCCTTTGCTTTTAGAGTCAGATCCAAAAAATCATTGCCAAGATTGATGTCAAAGGGCTTACTGCCTGTGTTTTCTTCTAAGAGTTTTATGGTTTCGGGTCTTACATCCAAGTCTTCAGTTCATTTTGAGTTTATTTTTGTATGTGGTGTAAGATAGCCGGTGCAGTTTCATTCTTTTGAACGTGGCTGTCCAGTTTTCCCAATACCATTTATTGAAGAGTCTGTCCTTTCCCCACTGTACATTCTTTGCTCTTTTGTTGTAAGTTAATTGACCATATATGCATGGGTTTATTTCTGGCCTCTCTATTATGTTCCATTGATCTATGTGTCTGTTTTTATGCTAATACCATACCATTTTGATGACAACGGTCTTGTAATATTGTTTAAAATCAGGGAGCATGATGCCTCCAGCTTTGTTTTTCTTTCTTAAGTATTTGAATACTTTTGATATTTTACTGCTCATCAAGGATCTGAAGTCACTTTGTTAGTTTAGAAATATACTGTGCATAAAGTAGTTTTCTCATAAACTGCTCATTTGTGGGGTGTCTACTTTCTCACGTGAAGATACTGGGAAAACAGAAAGACTGTTCTTATATTTTACAAAAAAAATGTTTAACTTTGAAAGTAGGAAATAATTTTATTTCCTAAAGTTTGTAGTGACTTTATTTCCATACATTTTTCCTCTATCTGAAGGGAGATTTTTTCAGAATTAAATGGACACTTGGTAGAGGTTCTCTGAAATGAATGGGGTCCATTTATGCCATTGCCACCTTTCTTCGTCAGGATTCAAGGGTCATTATACTTTCTAACCACCCTCTGCGTTGCTGTATTGCTTTCGAAAAAGAAGAGCAAATATATCAGGCGCCAGGCTAGATGCTGTACATAGACTATCTCATCTGATCCCTTAACAGCCCTAAGAGGGAAAGTACTATTATTTGCTGCCACTTTAAACATGATGAAACTGAAGCTTAAATATTTGTTCTATCGTGCCCAAGGTCTCATCGCTGATAAATGGTGAAGCCTGATTCCAGCCAAGCCTTCTAATTCTGGGGCTTGTGTTTGGGTGCTTTCCCATGAAAATTAGATAAAAAGGGGCTGGATTCCTAACTTACTGGTATAGAATCTCCATCACCCGCCAAAGAGGTAAACTAGAGGAGAAAGTCCAGGAAACTCCCAGGTGACACCTGTAAGAGGAAAGACCACAGGGTATGGGCAAGGTCATTGCTGGCAAAATGTGGATTCAGGGCACAAAAGTAAACAGGAGAGGATTGGGGGAGGGGGAACTTAAAAGAATTTTCTGGGCTGGGAATCAAGGGATCTGGGTTCTAGCTCTGGCTCTGCTAAAACCTCCTGTGTAATCCAGCACAACTAACTTCCTCGACCAGTTCAGTTTGCAAAGCTACACGGAAGGATGGAGACAAGAACCCACATCCGACGATCAGCACCAACCGCGGGAAAAATTCCTGGCCCCAGTAGTAAACATGTTCCATTCGCTTCTCCGTGGGTGCAGCCCTGGTAATTCTGACATGCAGACCAGGTCTGAAGCTCGCTCGACTGGGTTAACTCTCAGCCACCTTCCTTGCTCTTTCAGAAGGTTCTGACCCTCAGCTTCTGGGACCCGGAGCAAACCAAGCCGGTGCATGACACAACTTTGCCAGCAGAGGGCAGTGTTGGCTCAAAGTTTCCCCATGCATCTTCCTCTAGCCTTAAGGTTTTCATCCTGCCTAACGACATTGTTTCAGGATTTTTTTTTTTTTAATATGTATATAATTTAAAAGGCACCAAAAATTACCTACAATCCCATCATTTGTCGTTTGAATTATATAAAGGACACTCCATCTATGCAGTCCACCTCCCAATGTTAGTAACTGTTAACATTCCTTTTGTCTTTCCTAACTCGTTCCTAAATTTAAACACACTCCATTGTGAATTTATACACACACACACACACACACACACACACACTTTTTTTTCCAAATGTGGAATCTTGTAATTTTTCTGGTCTACAACTCACATTTTCACCTTAAAAATATCACACACATCTTTCTTCTAAATCCAGTCATTTTTTAAGTGACTATGTACTACCCCATTGTATGATCACCAAAATGTCTAGTAATGAATATCTAGGCTTTTTTAGTATTTCAATAACAAATACCACTCTAATTATCATCCTGGAGGATAAATCTTTACATAATCATTGTATTCCTTCTGTAGAATACAGATGTAAGACTGTTAAGTCAAAGGATATATTCATTTTTCTTTATTTTTCATATCTTCCTTTGGTTTCCTGTTTTATCAAATACTGAATAATTTTAAAATATATTTCAATAATGCTAAGCATAAAAAATTATACCAAATGACCAGAAGCCATTTTTTAATTTAGCATGATTTTTTGGTTGTTGTTATAAAATTGGTTTAATTATTTTCCCAATTATGAGCATTTCTGAGACAGAAATTTTCTCATGGTCACTAAACCATTCCATGAGTACAAAAGAATATTGTTTAAACTATACTACACATCTATTTCACCATGTGCTGTGTTGCTTTTTTTCTGTGTTACCAATGATGCTTTTAAATTATAAATATTCTCTTCTACTCACACTTCTTATATACAAAATCAGGAAACCAAATACACAGACCCTTGTGCCACAGTGACTGAGAATTACTTCTGTTAAAAATTGCAAGACAAAGATTTCATCGTGCTTGCCAGGGCCGAGCCTTTGTGGGTTCCTGCAAGCCCTTCTGTTCTAATTGGGCAAAAAGAGGTCATTTACTTCAATTGCACCTGCTTCTCACACACACATGGAAGCTGAGTTATTGCCAAATCAGACCCAGGTCCTAGGCTCTCATGAGGTTCCAATTCGAGACAAAAATCTAGATGTGAGTTTCAATGGGGGGCCCGTTTAAAGAGCACTTTGGGAGGTTTTCTCCCAAGGAGGCTTCCAATGTGATGTTACTATGTCAAGGTCAAGCAGGTGAGAGACAGAGAAACGGCAGGTCCAGGACCACAGCTCAATTTACACCCCAGAAGGTGGGGAGGGTAGATTCACGACACTGAGACTTCAAAACTCTCCATGCCTTCTGAACTTCCAGCACTAAAAGCAGGCATCTTAGAACAAAAACAAAGCATGGGTGCACAATTTGGAAAGGTGGGGGGAAAGCATGAAGAAGTTTTTAAGAGATACTGTTTTACATACAAGCAGGTTAAAAGTTAGGTGGGGGCTTCCCTGGTGGCGCAGGGGTTGAGAGTCCGCCTGCCGATGCAGGGGACACGGGTTCGTGCCCCGGTCCGGGAAGATCCCACATGCCGCGAAGCGGCTGGGCCCGTGAGCCATGGCCGCTGCGCCTGCGCGTCCGGAGCCTGTGCTCCGCAACGGGAGAGGCCGCAGCAGTGAGAGGCCCACGTACCGCAAAAAAAGGTGGAAATATAAGGTGATACTAGATTTTGCCAGAAATCAAAGGCAGAGTAGGTGACAGGAAGCCTCACAGGCAGCAGAAGCTGGCTTGATTTCTTCCTGAAGATCTGGATTTGAGGTTTTCCTGGAGAAAATCACAACCCTTCTCCCTACTATTCAGCTACCTCAGCTGCAAGCACTTCTTTTTTATTTATTTTTCACGAATTTATTTATTTCCTTTTATTTATTTTTGTCTGTGTTGGGTCTTCGTTGCTGCACACAGGCTTTCTCTAGCTGTGGCAAGCAGGGGCTACTCTTCGCCGTGGTGCGTGGGCTTCTCATTGCGGTGGCTTCTCTTGTTGTGGAGCACGGACTCTAGGTGCGCGGGCTTCAGCAGTTGTAGCACGTGGGCTCAGTAGTTATGGCTCGTGGGCTCTAGAGCACAGGCTCAGCGGTTGTGGCGCACGGGCTGAGCTGCTCCGTGGCCTGTGGGATCTTCCCGGACCAGGGCTCGAACCCGTGTCCCCTGCACTGGCAGGCGGATTCTCAACCACGGCGCCCCCAGGGAAGCCCTTGCAAGCACTTCTTAGCTCATGTTCAACCTCACAGCTCTGACATGGTTTCACTCGCTCGCTGAAATCCAAATTCCTGCCCTGCTGTGCCATTTCATTACAAAAGAATAAAATTAAAAATACAGCATACAAGGGGAAGATACAAGAAGAGGAAATTTAGATTATAGCTTAGTCACTTTTGTCATCATCTTGCCATAGAAATCTAATTGTAACTATTCCTCTCACATCCACATTTTTAAAAGATAAGACTACCTGGTCAACTAGGAATACATGTCTGCAACTGCAACAAGAAACAAAAATAATAGGAGATTAAAACCAAAATTCAAAAGGTGAACAAGCAAAGGGAAGCAGGGGCTAAACTGGTCTCTCTGGGGCAGGGATCAAGCTTGTCTGGGACGAGGCCAAAGTGATTCAACTGAACAGCATGAGTGCCCTGAGTACAGAATGGTTATTCACGTCTGGATCTGAGTGACAATTACGCTGACTGACCTGCCTAAATGAAGACCAAACCAGGATGAAGGGAAAAACCGGTGTGGCTTGCCTGACTGAATCTCGGGAAGCAAGATATCTCCCAGGCAACCAAAGACCTACAGGGGTAGCCAGGGTCCCAGCTGACTGGGCTGACAATGTTTTTAAGCGGTCCCACAGCATCCTGCTCAAAAAAAGAGTCTGTTTGGATGGCAAAGTGTCAGAATACATGATGTGCCGCAGATAGAAGGTATTTTATGAGCAGTAAGCCACCATGCCTGGATTTTCGTGATCCAAAATGAATTCATCTGAAGGTAAGATAACCCATTCCCACTCAGTTTTCCAAAACACCTATGCTCTTGCTGAAAGCAACGCGGCTCTCCTCATTAAAATAAGACATTTCTAAGGTACCAGATGGCAAAATCGCGGTTTAGACGTATTCTTAGTAAACAGCCCCAGGGCACATCACACAGCAGCTTGGGGTCTGCCGAAGCCTGAAAGGTGACAGGGAAGAAACATCAATGTGAAACCTGATAGATTTGTAGGGTTGTTGGGGACAGGAAGGGGAGGGGAGAGGTCAGGAGAGGAGAGGAGAGGGGGAAAGAAGAGGGGGCATGGAAGGAAAATATCCTTCCCAGAGCATATAGGCACTTGTGATTCACCCACTCCATACAGTCACCAAGACACTATGACTATTACCCATCACAAGAATTTTCACTATGTGAGTTAGATTTTTTTTTAACAAGTACACTGATTTCTCTTTAAAAATAATAACGATAAAATTTCTGGTATTTTAGGGTCAATCTTGGTGCTTGGTAGAGTGGCTATTTTTCTGGGATGATGGAAGTTGTGGCCAACTGTTCAGCTCCTTTCCAGGTAAGTATGAGGTTTGTGTTCATCCAGTTAGCTCTCAGTGAGTGGTCCAGAGCTCTGTCTGTGGGTTTGAAGAGCATCATCTACAGGCCAGCTCACAGTCTTTCCAGAAGAATTTGAACTCCGTGACATCCCTCCATTTTTTAAAAAATATATATTTATTTATTTATTATTTATTTACTTACTTACTTTGGCTGCGTCGGGTCTTAGTTGCGGCCCCCGGGATCTTTAGTTGCAGCATGTGGACTTCTTAGCTGCAGCATGCAGACTCTTAGTTGTGGCATACAGGATCTAGTTCCCCGACCAGGGATCGAACCCGGGCCCCCTGCATTGGGAGCCCGACGTCTCACCCACTGGACCACCAGGGAAGTCCCCATCCCTCAATTTTTAAAAGGTAAAATCTTGAGGTCCTTTAAGATTAAATACTGATTGAAAAGGTGTGGAGTTGCAAGCAATGACACTTTTTGGAAATTCAAGGATTCTGGAATGTTGAAACAATATAGGGGAGAGTTTCCATAGTTTTATTTAGACCTGGGTTCTCTCGTCCTTCTGGAGAAAGCAGATGTTCTGATGCTTAAAGATGATTTGCTGGACTTTCCATGAAGCTTGGGGCCATTGTAAGGAACTCTCAGCCAGCTGGGCCCGGCACCTGTTAGCCGTCTGAACCAAGGCATTCTTTTTAAGCTTTTTTTTTTTTTTTTGGCATGAACGCGCCTCCCTCTGAGCACAGGCTCCGGACGCGCAGGCCCAGCGGCCATGGCTCACGGGCCCAGCCGCTCCGCGGCATGTGGGATCCTCCCAGACCGGGGCGCGAACCCGGTTCCCCTGCATCAGCAGGCGGACGCGCAACCACTGCGCCACCAGGGAAGCCCAACCAAGGCATTCTTAATAAGCAAGATCTTCACCGACTAGCATGAACACCCCAAGAAAAACTTTGGGGGTATGACTCTGGGTTGACATTGCTGACCACCACCACAGAATTGCCTGCCCCGGGGGACCACAGGGTGATGATGGGGCCTGAGGCAGCTGGGAAGCCCCCTTCCCCCAAGGAAGGAGAGGAGAGCCTGCAGCTTGAGGAAGTTCAAAGGTGAGAGGAAACCCAGCTCCTGCATATACAGAGGCAGAGGTTACACCACATGCACCAAGGGCTCTGGGCTTCCCTAACACCTCTCATCACCATTTATAGTTTTCACCAGTAGGGGTCTTCCACGTAGTTTGAAAGATTTATTCCTAGGTATTGATACTTCATTTCTTGATCTCATTATCCACAGTTTATTTTTATTTGATTTCTGTTTGTTGCTGGTAAAAAGAAATGTAATTTTTTTTGATACGTTGACTTTATACCCAGAAACCTTGCTTAACTCTTAACAATTCCAATAATTGACCTGTAGGATCATCTGGACTTTTTTATGCACACAATCACGTCATCTGTGAATAATGACGATTTTGTTTCCTCCTTTCCAGTTCATGTATTTCATATGCCTTCTCTTCACATTCCTGCACTGGTTGGGGCCCCCAGCACCAGGCTGTATGCAAAAGTAGTGACCGTTCTGTCTTACTCTCTATATCACAGGGAAAGCTTTCTGTGTTTTGTCCTTTTCCCTTATACTGTTTTTTGTGAATACACTTTATCAGGTTATGAAAGTTTCTTTCCATTCCAGGTTTGCTAAGGTTTTTATTATGGACGTTGAATTATGATCAAAAGTACTTCTGAATTGGTTGAAATGATCCATTCAATGATAAATTACATTTGCTATTATTCTAAAGTTAAAACCAAGCTTGCATCCTTTGGGTAAATGTGGGATTATTCAGGGTTAACTTTCTTTGGATGATTTGGAATCATTTCTGTGGAATTGGAATCACTTATTCCTTGAATACTGGGAAGAACTCAGAGGTAGTCATTTGGGACTGCTGTTCTCTTGGAGGGAAATTTTTGTTCACACCTAATCGAAGATTGTGTCCTGGTTAAGAGCATAAAGCTGAGGGTAACTGCCCGCATTTCAAGTGCAGCTTTGCCTGCTACCAGCCGTGTGCCATTAGCCAAGTTGCTCGGCCTGTGACTTCATATCCTGATCAATAAATAGGAATGAATAATAATATCACCTACCTGAAAGGATCTAACATATCTAAAACATTTAGAATTTTACCTGGCCCATGGCAAGTGCTACACAATTGCTATTATTTTCACTGACTTGTTTCCTTTAATAATTATAAAGCTACTCAAGTTTTCTCTCTAATTATGTTTTCTCTAATTATGTTTCTCTCTAATTAAGTTTTCTCGCTTTAATTATGAGAAAATACATATAACATAAAATTTGCCATCCTAACCATTTTTAAGTGTACAGTTCAGTGGTTTTAAGTGCATATATGTTATGCAATCATCCCCACCATCCATCTCCAGAACTCTTTTCATCTTGCAAAACTGAAACTCAGTCCCCTTTAAACAAGAACTCCCCATTCCCCCTGCACCAGCCCCTGGAAACCACCATTATAATTTCTGTTTCTCTGATTCTAACTATCCCAGTACCTCAAATGAATCATACAATATTTGTCCTTTCGTGACCAGCTTATTTCATGCAGCACCAAGTCTTCAGGGTTCATCCAAGTTATGGCATGTGTCAGAATTTCCTTCCTTTTCACGGCTGAATAATATTGCATTGTATGGATATACTACATTTTGCTTCTCCTTTTATCCATTGATGAACATTTGAGTTTCCACCTTTTGGCTATTGTGAATAATGCTGCTATGAACACAGGTGTACAAATAACTCTTTGAGATCTTGCTTTCAGTTCTTTTGGTTATATACCGACAAGTGGAATTAAAATTAAAATTAAAAAAAAAATACTCTATGGCTCCAAATTTGAAAGCAAACTACATGAGGAATTAACTGGCAGCACTTATTTAAATGATCAAGCCAAATCTAATGAGAACAGCCTTATTTTGTTATTAAGAATAATCTTTCTTTGAGATTATTATAATCACAAGGGGGAATATTGCCATGAACAATTATGAAAATTTTTTAAATGTGAAAAAAAAAGATTACCAAGTGTCATGTCTCTGGCACCTTTCCAGGTTAGCTTTGCTTTTCATTGTCTTTGAGCCATTTTATAACTCCAAAAGATAAAGAAATTTGATAATAATACAAAATATTTTGTCCATACAAATACAAATTAGTTAGGTCTCGTTGAATTCAATTTATTATTGACCCATTTTGCATCTATTTTAAATTTATTTCAGTATTCCTTATCTGTGTGTGTGTGTGTGTGTGTGTGTGTGTGTGTGTGAATTCAATTTATTATTGACCCATTTTGCATCTATTTTAAATTTATTTCAGTATTCCTTATCTGTGTGTGTGTGTGTGTGTGTGTGTGTGTGTGTGTTACTTTGAATTGTCGTTTGAATCAGTTGTAGCTTTTTACTGGTTCCTTAATAACTAATGAGTTGAATAAAAACTTTGGCACATGTTTATATAAAGAAATCAATTACTATGAGAAACTTTTCACTCTCAACATATATCCCTTATGGATATGATAATTTTTGCTTTATATGTTTTAAAACTATATTATTAGATACATACAAGCCTAGAATATTGTCTCTCCGCGGGAAATTTAATCTATCAAAGTCTATCCTCTTTATAGTAATTAATAGCTTTGAATTAGTATGTGGTTGCTTTATCTTTTATCATCCTTTTAATTTCAAGTATTTCTGTGCATATGTTTTAAATTTATCTCCTGTGGGAGAAACATATATACGTAGTCTGAAAGCCATCCTTTAACTGCAGAATTTAGTCCATTTATTACATTTATTGTAATTGCTGATATATTTGAATTTATTTCTATGATCTTATTCCATATTTAAAAAATTTTTTCCTGCCCCCTTTTTTTCTGACTTCCATTCTCTCCTTTTTTGCCTCCTCTTGTAATTAAGGATTTTTTTTCTCATTTTAGTTTTTTCCCTCCTACTATCTCTATTATTTTAGAAGCTACCTGTTGTGGGCTATTTTGTGTCCTCCCCAAAAAAGATATGTTAAAGTCCTAACCCTCAGTACCTCAGAATGTGATCTTACTTAAATAGGGTCATTGCAGATGTAATTAGTTAAGTTAAAATGAGATCATACTAGAGCAGGGTGGGTCCTTAATCCAATATGACTAGTATCCTTATAGGAAGACAGAGACACACAGGAGAACACCACGTGAAAATGAAAGCAGAAATTGAGGTGATGCACCTACAAGCCAAGGAACACCATAGACTTTTGGCTCTCACCAGATAATAGGAGAGAGGCATGAAGAGATTTTCCCTGGGAGCCATGTGAAGGAACCAACCCTGCTGGCACCTTGATTTTGGACTTCTAGCCTCCAAAACTGCAAGAAAATACATTTCTGCTGTTTTAAGCCACCAAGTTCATTGTACTTGGTGATGGCAGCCCTAGGAAACCAATACATTACTCTAGAAATTATAACATGCATACCCATCTTATCAAAATCAATGGTTACTCATGGTCTCTACCATCCTCCTGAGCAACTCAAGAATGATAGGATATTTTAACTATGGTTATCCTTCCTCTTAACATAAATAGTATTTCTGTTCTTCTTTTCTATTTTTTGTTTTTCCCAATCCCATAAGATATTATTTTTTATTGTTCTATACATTCATGATTTGTTTAGTTCACCTACCTACTCATCATCTTTCTTCTTTACCATTCCTTTTTTGCATCTTAAACTTCCTCTCTGGGATTACTTTCCTTATGTCTGAAGTGCATTTCATTAGGATTTGCTGGTGAAAAATGCTCTTAGGTTCTGTTAGTCTGATAATGTCTTTGTTAGAGACACAGTTCCAGGTTGTCAGATGTTCACTCTTAGCACATTGAAGATATTATTCCACCTTCCGGTTCCCAATGTTGATGTTTTAGAACCCTATTGAAAAGCCGGCCCTCAGTTTAATCACTGTTCCCTTTGGGATAATCTATCTTTCCTCTGTGGCTCCTTTTAAGATTTTCTCTGCATTTTGCATTCTCCAGTTTCCTCTGATGTAACTAAGGGTAGATTCCTATTTGTGTTTCATGATTGGGATTCACTGGGACTCTGGAATCTGAGGATTGATGTCTTTATTATTTCAAGAAAAATGTCATCCCTATCACCTCAAACATTGCCTTGACCTCATCCTCACTCTCCTCTCTTTTTGGAACTTCTGGAACTTAGATGAGATGTATGTTAGACCTTTTGCTCTATCCTCTCTTTCATGTTTTCAATCTCTTTGTCATTCTGTGTGCATAATCAGTAAGGTTTTTAGATGTATCTTCCAGCTCACTAATTCTCTCTAGTATCCAAGCTGTATTAAACCTGTCCATTGAGTTTCTATCTTTATATTTTTATTTATGCCAGTACTGTTTGGTTATTTTTCAAATTGGCTTGATTTTTACATTGCCAATATTCTTCAGGCAAAGACTGCCAAGAACACGACTGCAGTTAAACAAGTTGGGTTTATTACTAACTGGAGTGAGGGAAAATACACCTCATAGGGAATCATGAGACATCACAGTAAGAGGCTGGTTTAAACAAAAAAGACCTGTTTTAAGATTTGGGCTCTGGTTGGATAATTCTGGGAAGGAGTTAAGGGAGCAGAACTTTGCTCTATTGGATGTTACCAAAAAGTGGAATAATTTGGGGTATCAAAAATCTTATCTAGAAGGAAGAAAGACTAGACCAAGACTAAAGCTATAATTGCAGTCACTCATATTAGCCAAGATAGAGGGATATTTGGTCTCTTTTTCTATTAAGACAATGTTCATATTTTGTCATACAAGATTATGATGGGATCTTGCTTTTATCTGGATTACTCATGGTTATATATTGGCTTTGTCTGAAGTTCATGATCTGTGAAATTCTTGTGTTCAACAGAAGAACAACATGGCCTAGCAGTGACTGCCAAAAGGCACATTTATTATAATTGACAAGCCTATACTGACACATTATTATCACCCCCAAGGCCATAACTTACATCAGCGTTCACTCTGATGTGTTGGACATACTATGGGTTTGGACAACATATAATGACATGTATCTGCCATTATAGTATTATACAGAATAGTTCCACTGCCCTAAAAATCCTCTGTGCTCCACCAATTCATCCTTCCCACCCCTTTAACTTCTGGCAACCGCTTTTGCTGTCTTTTACTTTCCTTTCACTGTCTCCACAGTTTTGTCTTTTGTAGAATGTCATTTAGCTGGAATCACACAGAATGCAAACTTTTCAGATTGGCTTCTTTCACTTGGTAATATACATTTAAGATTCCCACATGTCTTTTAATTTTTATAATTTATTTTTTTAACATCTTTATTGGAGTATAATTGCTTTACAATGTTGTGTTACTTTCTGCTGTATAACAAAGTGAATCAGCTATATGTATACATATATCCCCATATCCCCTTCCTCTTGCGTCTCTCTCCCACCCTCCCTATCCCACCCCTCTAGGTGGTCACAAAGCACCGAGCTGATCTCCCCGTGCGATGCAGCTACTTCCCACTAGCTATCTATTTTACGTTTGGTAGTGTATATATGTCCATGCCACTCTCTCACTTCGTCCCAGCTTACCCTTCCCCCTCCCCATGTCCTCAAGTCTATTCTCTACATCTGCGTCTTTATTCCTGTCCTGCCCCTAGGTTCTTCAAAATTATTATTTTTTTAGATTCCATATATATGTGCTAGCATACAGTATTTGTTTTTCTCTTTCTGACTTACTTCACTCTGTATGACAGACTCCAGGTCCATCCACCTCACTACAAATAACTCAATTTCGTTTCTTATTATGGCTGCGTAATATTCCATTGTATATATGTGCCACATCTTCTTTATCCATTCATCTGCCAGTGGACGCTTAGGTTGCTTCCATGTCCTGGCTATTGTAAATAGTGCTACAATGAACATTGTGGTACATGACTCTTTGAATTATGGTTTTCTCAGGGTATATGCCTAGTAGTGGGATTGCTGGGTCATATGGTAGTTCTATTTTTAGTTTTTTAAGGAACCTCCATACTGTTCTCCAGAGTGGCTGTATC
>NC_041222.1:94052387-94053201 GCF_002837175.3 Physeter macrocephalus | reverse complement strand
TCGTCTTGTTTATGGTTTCCTTTGCTGTGCAAAAGCTTTTAAGTTTCATTAGGTCCCATTTGTTTATTTTTGTTTTTATTTCCATTTCTCTAGGTGGTCCCCCATGCCTTTTTATGTCTTGATAGCTCATTTCTTTTTAGTGCTGAATAATATTCCACTGTCTGGATGTACCACATTTTATTTATCCATTCACCTACTGAAGGACATCTTGGTTGCTTCTAAGTTTTGGCAATTATGAATAAGGCTGCTATAAACCATCTGTGTGCAGGTTTTTCTGTGGACATAAGTTTTCAACTCCTCTGAGTAAATACCAAGGCATACAATTGCTGGATCATATGGTAAGAGTGTGTTTAGTTTTGTAAGAAAATGCCAAGCTGTCTTCCAAAATGATGGTACTATTTTGCATTCTCACCAACAATAAATGCGAGTTCCCATTGCTTCACATCCTTGCCAGCACTGGGTGTTGTCACTGTTTTGGATTTTGGCCATTCAAAAAGTAGTGAAGGGATATCTCATTGTTGTTTTAATTTGCAATTCCCTAGTGATATAGGGAATAATTGTTCAGACTTATAGGAAAAAGAACTGTTCATACTTTTTCATAAGCTTATTTGCTACCTGTGTGTTTTCTTTGGTGAAATTTCTGTTCAGGTGTTTAGCCCATTTTTAAATCATGTTGTTTGCTTTCTTATTGGTGAGTTTCAATATCTGAAATTTTTGTGGACCTAATTTTACTGTCTGTTGTTTCCACTGGCTCTACCTTATGGTACTGTGTGTGTGTGTGTGTGTGTGTGTGTGTGTGTGTGTGTGTGTGTGT
>NC_041222.1:94029859-94051999 GCF_002837175.3 Physeter macrocephalus | reverse complement strand
TGGGATTTTTAGGGCAGTGAAACTGCTCTGTATGACAATGTAATGGTGGATACATGTCATTATACATTTGTCAAAACCTATAGAATATTCAACACAAAGAGTGAACGCTAATGTAAACTATGGACTTTAGTTAATAATAATATATCAATATTGACTCATAAATTATAACAAATGTACCACATTAATGCAAGATGTTAATGATAGAGGCAGGGGGAGTTAACACAGGAACTCTGTGTTTTCTGCTCAATCTTTCTGAACATAAAAGTTCTCTTTTTAAAAGAAGTAAAGCTATCAAACAAAAAGTGTGGGTCAAACACACCATCTCTGAAGGACTGACATTTGGTAACCCTTGCTTAAGAGAAGTGAAGCAACCAGTAATATACAAACAAGCCCCATTTTTAGAAAAACAGACATGTAATAAGCAACAATTAACTACAGTTAATGGCCGAGTTAAGACTAGAATTTGGGCCTCCTCTTCCAATTCCTTTTTTTTTTAATTGACTGATGAATTTGCTCTCTTATTTTTTTTAAATTGCAGGCCTCCTTTACTCTAGAACATTCAGTCTTTCTGTGACTCTCATGACCTTGACAATTTTGAAGATTATGGTCTGCAGTGCATTGCATTTTCCAAAAGTGATCACAGTATTTCTAGTCCCACGTGTGCTTCCAGAACCTTCTTACCACTCTCCATTAAGAGGTAGAGTCTGTTTCCCCTCCGCGTGAGCCTGAGTGGAATTGCTACTGCTCTGACCAGTAGAGTATGGCAGAAGTGATACTATGTAATTCTGAGGCTAGGTCAGAAAAAGGATATGGTGTCCTTATGGTACTGTGTGTGTGTGTGTGTGTGTGTGTGTGTGTGTGTGTGTGTGTGTTGATTTTTGCCTGTGGTTTTATATACCTTGGAATTTTACCTCTATGAATTCTGAGTCTTGAAGGTGAGTTCTTCCAGTGGACATCTGCGTTTCCTTCCATCAGGAGCCTGAAGACACTACAATCTATAAGCATTTTTAACTAAAATATCAGCTTAATGTTCAGACCATCCCGATAATGTGAATTTGTGCTGCAAACCTGTTTGAGTGCCAGTTATAAGCTTGAGTTTTCTGGTAACACGTTTTTTACTCTCTGCCCTTGTAGGCAAATAAACTTGCTGTGTCCTCCAGAGTATGGATTTTTCCTAACTCATTCTTGCAAAGAGGGTGTCACTTCTGGGGATCCCAGCTTCGGGTAGAAGGTCTCTATTGGATTCTCTCTGGATAGGCCTTAGGCTTTATCTCCTCCTGTTCCTAGTGCCATAAAAACTCAAGTTCACAAATATTTAGCCATGACTTCTGGGTGAAAGCTGTCTTCAGTGTTCTAATTACCTTTCTGGGTTCCTGCTTTTACTTGTTTGGGTTATTATGTTTGTTTCAATTTGTTTTGTTTTGTTTTGTTTACCACTGAGAATTCTATACTTTCTTCACAGATCACCAGTGCACTTAAATTTTTTTAAATTATTATATCCAGAATTATCAAATGAGTTTCCTAAGAGAAGAAACTGATTTCAGAAATACATGATAAAATCCTCACTTGCATCCCTATGTGGGACTAGGTTCATTTGAAAGTACATTTTCGTTTAAACTCAGTGTCATTCCACTGTGTCTCTTCCTTGAGATGTGGGAATGTCTTAGATCTTTGGAGTAAAGAAGGGTCTTAGAGCTCAGCTAAAGTCTTCCTCTGTGGAAGGGGAAACTGAGTCTCAAAGAGTCATCTCTAGCTGAGATCAGGGCTCAGGCTCTGACATGAAGCTCGTGCTCTTTTCTATCATTGGAAACTGTCTACCCACACATGACCATCAGGAAATGTTTTTTGGATGGGCAAGTGCTGGACCCATTCAATCTTACAAATTACTGAACAAATGTAGATATCTTGTTTATTTTGGGGTTTGTGTTTGAAACTGGGCTATTAAGCTAAGAGGTAAATGCCCATCACATTTTTTCCTCTCTTTCTGAACTTGCATTCTAACATGGAGGAGGGACCTACCCAGTGGCTTTGAGGCAAAAGAGGGTGGAGGTCTCTTGAAGCCCCAGCTGGTCCTTCTGCCTGGAAGACCAGGCTGGCCTGCAGGGGAAACTGAGAAAGCAGGGAAAGTGAAGACTGGAAAAGAGGGGCTGGATCAGAGGTTAACTTGTTCTAAAACACAACAGGGACCCATGGAGAGGCTTCAAGGAAGAGTGACGTCACTATAGTCATTTTGAGAAAAATGCTTCTCATTACTGCCTATCAAGGGTCACCATTGCCCTGCTGCTAGTATGTAGCAGATTTTGCTTTTCAAATATGTTTTTTCGATGATCCATACAAAGAAAAGTACATATGGATGTGATCTATATTGTGTGCATTGGTAGAAATTTACTTTCACATACATTTTCCCAAATAATCTTTACAACAGGCCTATAAGGCAGAGCTTGCAAAAGCTGAAGTCAGCTCATGTGAAGTCTGAAGTCCTATAAGGGATGAAGCAATCAGGGCATGAACTAAAGGCAGGGGAGGGGTGGGGCAAAGTTGGGAATTAATGCCCTGCTGAAGGGTGTGGCTATGCATATAAAATGCTTTCTTTTGTGTAAAGGAGGTTGGATGAGACCACATAGTCAAAGTTGTTTATGCTTGCATAGAGGAACTTAGAAAGAAAGAATTCCCCCCCAGAAATCAATAAAGTGGTCACATATTGAGGAAAGTGATAGAAACAGGTAGAGGGGAGGTGGAGAATGGGAACAAATTTTTTCACTGTATACCTTTGTATATGTTTTAAAATTTTTTGAGCCATGTGAATGTATCTCTCAAACTTTCAGATTAATAAAAAATAATTTTAATAAACATGTAAAGCCAATTGTTTAAAAGATTGCCGTTCTTCAGCTCCATTTTTGTCAGGTAGAAATGCATGTCTAATGTTGCCAGTTCTTCCAATTTTTAAGAAATACCAAAAATTGAGATTTGGGGCTTTTTTCACCTTTTCTCATCTTAAAAAAGTTTTATTGTGACATAATTTAAACTTACAGAAAATTTTCAAGGAAGAGCACAAAAATTCCCATGAACCCTTCACCAATCTTCAGCAAGATTCCTCAAACATTCTTTTCTCTGTGTGTGTGTATGTGTGTATAGATTGGGATAGATAGATAGATAGATAGATAGATAGATAGATAGATAGATAGATAGATAGATAGATAGATAGATAGATAGATAGATAGATAGATAGATAGATAGATAGATAGATAGATAGATAGATAGATAGATAGATAGATAGATAGATAGATAGATAGATAGATAGATAGATAGATAGATAGATAGATAGATAGATAGATAGATAGATAGATAGATAGATAGATAGATAGATAGATAGATAGATAGATAGATAGATAGATAGATAGATAGATAGATAGATAGATAGATAGATAGATAGATAGATAGATAGATAGATAGATAGATACGTATAGATAGGTATAGATAGGTAGTTGATAAGTGCTCTTTCTAAAATGAGAAGTTGAAGACATGATGCCCCTTTCTACCTAAATACTTGAGTGTATATTTCCTACATACATTCTTTTGTATAAGTACCATGAAATTATCAAAACCAGGAAATTAGCATTGGTATCTTATTCAGATTTTATTAACTTTCCCAATAATGCCCTCTATAGCAAAAGAAAATTCTAGATCATGTTTTGTATTCAGTTTTCATGTCTCTTTGGCCTCCTTTACTCTAGAACATTCAGTCTTTCTGTGACTCTCATGACCTTGACAATTTTGAAGATTATGGTCTGCAGTGCATTGCATTTTCCAAAAGTGATCACAGTATTTCTAGTCCCACGTGTGCTTCCAGAACCTTCTTACCACTCTCCATTAAGAGGTAGAGTCTGTTTCCCCTCCGCGTGAGCCTGAGTGGAATTGCTACTGCTCTGACCAGTAGAGTATGGCAGAAGTGATACTATGTAATTCTGAGGCTAGGTCAGAAAAAGGATATGGTGTTTGCCTGGTCTCTCTCTCTCTCTCTCTCTCTCTCTCTCTCTCTCTCTCTCTCTCTCTCTGTCTCTCTCTCTCTCTCTTTCCTTGCCCTCAGAACCCAGCCACCATGCTATGAGGAAGCCAAGCAAGCCACGTGGAAAGAACACATACAGGTGTTTCTGCCAATAGCCCCAGCCAAGGTCCCAGCCAACAGCCAGCATCAACCACCAGACAGGAAAGTAAATGAGCCTTCAGATACTTCCAACCCTTGAGTCTGGAGTCTTCTAGCTGAGACCCAGACATCACAGAGTAGAGACAAACCATCCCTTGTGTGCCCTTTCTGAATTCCTGGCCCATAGAAGCCATGAATATAATAAATGATTGTTTTACACCAATAAGTCTTGGGGTTATTTGTTACACAACCACAGTCACCAGAACAAACCTTTTAATTTTATAAAATATCCTTCAATTTAATTTATATTTTTCCAGTGTCAGATCTGTTTTTTAATGTTTCCATTTTTTAAAATATTGGCTCAAATCCAAACATTTTAAAATACAATGTGGGTCAGGCAATTATTTTTTTTTCTGTTTTTTTTTTTAATCGAAGCAATGTATTTAAAGTAAAGAAAAAGGAAAAGTTCACTGACTTTTCCCAACCCCCACCCCTGTGTATGGCAACCATCAATCTATTCTCTGTATCTATGAGTTTGGGGACTTGGAGGGGTTTTTGTTTGTTATTTTAAGATTCCATATATAAGAGAGAGTATTTGTCTTTCTCTGTCTGACTTACTTTACTTAGTATTGGAAACTGTCTACCCACACATGACCATCAGGAAATGTTTTTTGGATGGGCAAGTGCTGGACCCATTCAATCTTACAAATTACTGAACAAATGTAGATATCTTGTTTATTTTGGGGTTTGTGTTTGAAACTGGGCTATTAAGCTAAGAGGTAAATGCCCATCACATTTTTTCCTCTCTTTCTGAACTTGCATTCTAACATGGAGGAGGGACCTACCCAGTGGCTTTGAGGCAAAAGAGGGTGGAGGTCTCTTGAAGCCCCAGCTGGTCCTTCTGCCTGGAAGACCAGGCTGGCCTGCAGGGGAAACTGAGAAAGCAGGGAAAGTGAAGACTGGAAAAGAGGGGCTGGATCAGAGGTTAACTTGTTCTAAAACACAACAGGGACCCATGGAGAGGCTTCAAGGAAGAGTGACGTCACTATAGTCATTTTGAGAAAAATGCTTCTCATTACTGCCTATCAAGGGTCACCATTGCCCTGCTGCTAGTATGTAGCAGATTTTGCTTTTCAAATATGTTATCTCGATGATCCATACAAAGAAAAGTACATATGGATATGATCTATATTGTATGCATTGGTAGAAATTTACTTTCACATACATTTTCCCAAATAATCTTTACAACAGGCCTATAAGGCAGAGCTTGCAAAAGCTGAAGTCAGCTCATGTGAAGTCTGAAGTCCTATAAGGGATGAAGCAATCAGGGCATGAACTAAAGGCAGGGGAGGGGTGGGGCAAAGTTGGGAATTAATGCCCTGCTGAAGGGTGTGGCTATGCATATAAAATGCTTTCTTTTGTGTAAAGGAGGTTGGATGAGACCACATAGTCAAAGTTGTTTATGCTTGCATAGAGGAACTTAGAAAGAAAGAATTCCCCCCCAGAAATCAATAAAGTGGTCACATATTGAGGAAAGTGATAGAAACAGGTAGAGGGGAGGTGGAGAATGGGAACAAATTTTTTCACTGTATACCTTTGTATATGTTTTAAAATTTTTTGAGCCATGTGACTGTATCTCTCAAACTTTCAGATTAATAAAAAATAATTTTAATAAACATGTAAAGCCAATTGTTTAAAAGATTGCCGTTCTTCAGCTCCATTTTTGTCAGGTAGAAATGCATGTCTAATGTTGCCAGTTCTTCCAATTTTTAAGAAATACCAAAAATTGAGATTTGGGGCTTTTTTCACCTTTTCTCATCTTAAAAAAGTTTTATTGTGACATAATTTAAACTTACAGAAAATTTTCAAGGAAGAGCACAAAAATTCCCATGAACCCTTCACCAATCTTCAGCAAGATTCCTCAAACATTCTTTTCTCTGTGTGTGTGTATGTGTGTATAGATTGGTATAGATAGATAGATAGATAGATAGAGATAGAGATAGATAGATAGAGATAGATAGGTAGGTATAGATACATGATAGATAGAGATAGATATCAATAGATAGGTATAGATACATAGAGATAGATAGATGATAAATAGAGTTTGGGGACTTGGAGGGGTTTTTGTTTGTTATTTTAAGATTCCATAT
The DNA here is from genome assembly GCF_002837175.3 of Physeter macrocephalus. Taxonomy (NCBI): domain Eukaryota; kingdom Metazoa; phylum Chordata; class Mammalia; order Artiodactyla; family Physeteridae; genus Physeter; species Physeter macrocephalus. The sequence goes on along the minus strand of NC_041222.1, from coordinate 94,045,705 downwards.
ATAAGAGAGAGTATTTGTCTTTCTCTGTCTGACTTACTTTACTTAGTAAAAAGCTCTCAAGGTCCATCCATATTATTGCAAATGGCAAGACTTCATTTTGTTTGGTGAATGAATAATATATATATATATAATATATATCTTTGTCCATTCATCCATCAATGGACACTGAGGTTGCTTCCACATCTTGGCTATTGTAAATAATGCTACAGTGAACATGGAGATGCAGCTATCTTTTCAAGTTGGTGCTTTTGTTTTCTGCAGATAAATACCCAAAGTGGAATTGCTGAATTGCCAAAAACTAGAAGCAGCCAAGATGAACTTAAATAGGTGAAGGGATAAACAAACTGTGATGCATCCATACAGTAAAATAATATTCAGCAATAAAAACAAATGAGTGATCAAGTCACAAAAAGACATGGAAGAACCTTAAATGCATATCACTGAAAGAAGCTAGTCTGAAAAGGCTACATCCTTCTTATATGATTCCAGCTATAAGACATTCTGTGAAAGGCAAAGCTATGGAGACAGTAAACAAATGAAATGAGTGGTTGCCAGGGATTCAGGGGAAAGGAGGGGTGAATAGGTGAAGCATGGGATTTTTAGGGCAGTGAAACTGCTCTGTATGACAATGTAATGGTGGATACATGTCATTATACATTTGTCAAAACCTATAGAATATTCAACACAAAGAGTGAACGCTAATGTAAACTATGGACTTTAGTTAATAATAATATATCAATATTGACTCATAAATTATAACAAATGTACCACATTAATGCAAGATGTTAATAATAGAGGCGGGGGGAGTTAATACAGGAACTCTGTGTTTTCTGCTCAATCTTTCTGAACATAAAAGTTCTCTTTTTAAAAGAAGTAAAGCTATCAAACAAAAAGTGTGGGTCAAACACACCATCTCTGAAGGACTGACATTTGGTAACCCTTGCTTAAGAGAAGTGAAGCAACCAGTAATATACAAACAAGCCCCATTTTTAGAAAAACAGACATGTAATAAGCAACAATTAACTACAGTTAATGGCCGAGTTAAGACTAGAATTTGGGCCTCCTCTTCCAATTCCTTTTTTTTTTAATTGACTGATGAATTTGCTCTCTTATTTTTTTTAAATTGCAGTAGAGTTGATTTACTACATTGTGTTAGTTTCAGGTGTACAGCACAGTGACTCAGTTATACATATATATTTCTCAGATTCTTTTTCCTTGTAGGTTATTACAAAATGTTGAGTATAGTTTCCAAGTTCTTGCCAACTACTTTGCTATACAACATTAAAACCTGATGCTCATCTTTGTTCTGAGCTGTATGTTACCACAGGGAAAAACCCAATGAATAAAAAGATTGTCACTTCCAAAAATGAGCCGATGGAGTTTCTAATAAGGCACCAAGTACAGTCGGTATGATCTAGAATGCCTCCCCATGCCTAGATCTGGAGAGTGCATCTCCCATGTATATGCTCTCCTAATGTTGGTGTGAGAGATACAGCTAGCAACGCCCTTACCAACTGTCATTTTTCTTTCTATGCCTTTCCTTAAGAATCTTGACAACTTATAAAAATGAGCCATGATTCTTAAATCATTTCAGAGAGAAGAGTGTAGTTTTTGCTTTAGAATAAAATAGCTGTGTGCATGCATATATACTCAATATCCTTTTTATTTGTGCTTAACCATGTCAATCTACCTTTTGAGAAATTACTGCAAATCTGTGGAGAATAAAATATTAATTCTTTACATGTGGTCAGTGTTTTAGCTTTTTAAAAAAGTACATTCAGGTGGGGATTTTTTCCCCCAACGATCCTCGAATAAACCCAGTGATACAGGTTACTATGCCCATGTACAGATGAGGAAACAGAAGTTCAAAGAAGTTGTGTGACTTAGCCAAGTTCCTGCGGTAAATGGCTTGGTCTCCAAGACTCTACCCTTCATCACATACCTCATTGTCTTTTTAATCAATTCATAAGCAAAGGGCCTGCCTCAGGCAAAAATAAGGTAATGCAAAGGGTGGGTTCTGGGGAAGAGCAACTGCCCCCAAATTTTCTGCCTCTCTAGCTAGACTAAAAGTCTGAGTCCCTTGCATCCTTACTACTTAGATTGTGGTCTGAGGACCAGCAGCATCAGTGGGATACTGATGCTGGGAGCTTGTGGGAAATGCAGAATCTCAGGCCCCCCGCTGCTGAATCAGACCTACGTTTCCACAAAGTCCCAGTTACTTCATAAGCACCTTAAAGTCCGAGAGGCGCTGGGACAGACCCTCAACCCTTTGGGGTAAGACATGGTCTGGAGTCAGAACTGCCCCACATCCAGCAAACATCAGAATCTGAGAGGCAGGTTGAGCCAGCCAACGAATGCCATCAAATTGGCTTGTTGCGTTGTTTTTGGAAGGTGCATCTCGCGGCATGATTAAACAGAGACTCTGGGCAAGTGAGGCTGGGCAAGGGTCCACCCCAGCAGGGCGGCTCTGAGGGACACAAGGGAGGGTGGGGAAGCTTGTGAATGGCACCAAGCTTGCCCTGGGGTGGAAGTGAGGCACCACCTTAGAACAAGAGGCAAGACGGTAAACAGGCAAGGAACTGCTTCCTAAATGTGTCTACAAAACACTGGATACGGTCTTTAGTGTCCGAGCAAATGGCAAGCAGGTGGTCTCCTGCATCTCCTATCCCTTTCCCAGGCTGGTGGAGTGGTTGATGCTCGGTCAGGGCCGCCACGTGGAAAGAACACATACAGGTGTTTCTGCCAACAGCCCCAGCCAAGGTCCCAGCCAACAGCCAGCATCAACCACGAGACAGGAAAGTGAATGAGCCTTCAGATACTTCCAACCCTTGAGTCTGGAGTCTTCTAGCTGAGACCCAGACATCACAGAGTAGAGACAAACCATCCCTTGTGTGCCCTTTCTGAATTCCTGGCCCATAGAAGCCATGAATATAATAAATGATTGTTTTACACCAATAAGTCTTGGGGTTATTTGTTACACAACCACAGTCACCAGAACAAACCTTTTAATTTTATAAAATATCCTTCAATTTAATTTATATTTTTCCAGTGTCAGATCTGTTTTTTAATGTTTCCATTTTTTAAAATATTGGCTCAAATCCAAACATTTTAAAATACAATGTGGGTCAGGCAATTATTTTTTTTTCTGTTTTTTTTTTAATCGAAGCAATGTATTTAAAGTAAAGAAAAAGGAAAAGTTCACTGACTTTTCCCAACCCCCACCCCTGTGTATGGCAACCATCAATCTATTCTCTGTATCTATGAGTTTGGGGACTTGGAGGGGTTTTTGTTTGTTATTTTAAGATTCCATATATAAGAGAGAGTATTTGTCTTTCTCTGTCTGACTTACTTTACTTAGTAAAAAGCTCTCAAGGTCCATCCATATTATTGCAAATGGCAAGACTTCATTTTGTTTGGTGAATGAATAATATATATATATATAATATATATATCTTTGTCCATTCATCCATCAATGGACACTGAGGTTGCTTCCACATCTTGGCTATTGTAAATAATGCTACAGTGAACATGGAGATGCAGCTATCTTTTCAAGTTGGTGCTTTTGTTTTCTGCAGATAAATACCCAAAGTGGAATTGCTGAATTGCCAAAAACTAGAAGCAGCCAAGATGAACTTAAATAGGTGAAGGGATAAACAAACTGTGATGCATCCATACAGTAAAATAATATTCAGCAATAAAAACAAATGAGTGATCAAGTCACAAAAAGACATGGAAGAACCTTAAATGCATATCACTGAAAGAAGCTAGTCTGAAAAGGCTACATCCTTCTTATATGATTCCAGCTATAAGACATTCTGTGAAAGGCAAAGCTATGGAGACAGTAAACAAATGAAATGAGTGGTTGCCAGGGATTCAGGGGAAAGGAGGGGTGAATAGGTGAAGCGTGGGATTTTTAGGGCAGTGAAACTGCTCTGTATGACAATGTAATGGTGGATACATGTCATTATACATTTGTCAAAACCTATAGAATATTCAACACAAAGAGTGAACGCTAATGTAAACTATGGACTTTAGTTAATAATAATATATCAATATTGACTCATAAATTATAACAAATGTACCACATTAATGCAAGATGTTAATAATAGAGGCGGGGGGAGTTAATACAGGAACTCTGTGTTTTCTGCTCAATCTTTCTGATAGATAGATAGATAGATAGATAGATAGATAGATAGATAGATAGATAGATAGATAGATAGATACGTATAGATAGGTATAGATAGGTAGTTGATAAGTGCTCTTTCTAAAATGAGAAGTTGAAGACATGATGCCCCTTTCTACCTAAATACTTGAGTGTATATTTCCTACATACATTCTTTTGTATAAGTACCATGAAATTATCAAAACCAGGAAATTAGCATTGGTATCTTATTCAGATTTTATTAACTTTCCCAATAATGCCCTCTATAGCAAAAGAAAATTCTAGATCATGTTTTGTATTCAGTTTTCATGTCTCTTTGGCCTCCTTTACTCTAGAACATTCAGTCTTTCTGTGACTCTCATGACCTTGACAATTTTGAAGGTTATGGTCTGCAGTGCATTGCATTTTCCAAAAGTGATCACAGTATTTCTAGCCCCACGTGTGCTTCCAGAACCTTCTTACTACTCTCCATTAAGAGGTAGAGTCTGTTTCCCCTCCGCGTGAGCCTGAGTGGAATTTCTACTGCTCTGACCAGCAGAGTATGGCAGAAGTGATACTATGTAATTCTGAGGCTAGGTCAGAAAAAGGATATAGTGTTTGCCTGGTCTCTCTCTCTCTCTCTCTCTCTCTCTCTCTCTCTCTCTCTCTCTCTCTCTCTGTCTCTCTCTCTCTCTCTCTTTCCTTGCCCTCAGAACCCAGCCACCATGCTATGAGGAAGCCAAGCAAGCCACGTGGAAAGAACACATACAGGTGTTTCTGCCAACAGCCCCAGCCAAGGTCCCAGCCAACAGCCAGCATCAACCACGAGACAGGAAAGTGAATGAGCCTTCAGATACTTCCAACCCTTGAGTCTGGAGTCTTCTAGCTGAGACCCAGACATCACAGAGTAGAGACAAACCATCCCTTGTGTGCCCTTTCTGAATTCCTGGCCCATAGAAGCCATGAATATAATAAATGATTGTTTTACACCAATAAGTCTTGGGGTTATTTGTTACACAACCACAGTCACCAGAACAAACCTTTTAATTTTATAAAATATCCTTCAATTTAATTTATATTTTTCCAGTGTCAGATCTGTTTTTTAATGTTTCCATTTTTTAAAATATTGGCTCAAATCCAAACATTTTAAAATACAATGTGGGTCAGGCAATTATTTTTTTTTCTGTTTTTTTTTTAATCGAAGCAATGTATTTAAAGTAAAGAAAAAGGAAAAGTTCACTGACTTTTCCCAACCCCCACCCCTGTGTATGGCAACCATCAATCTATTCTCTGTATCTATGAGTTTGGGGACTTGGAGGGGTTTTTGTTTGTTATTTTAAGATTCCATATATAAGAGAGAGTATTTGTCTTTCTCTGTCTGACTTACTTTACTTAGTAAAAAGCTCTCAAGGTCCATCCATATTATTGCAAATGGCAAGACTTCATTTTGTTTGGTGAATGAATAATATATATATATATAATATATATATCTTTGTCCATTCATCCATCAATGGACACTGAGGTTGCTTCCACATCTTGGCTATTGTAAATAATGCTACAGTGAACATGGAGATGCAGCTATCTTTTCAAGTTGGTGCTTTTGTTTTCTGCAGATAAATACCCAAAGTGGAATTGCTGAATTGCCAAAAACTAGAAGCAGCCAAGATGAACTTAAATAGGTGAAGGGATAAACAAACTGTGATGCATCCATACAGTAAAATAATATTCAGCAATAAAAACAAATGAGTGATCAAGTCACAAAAAGACATGGAAGAACCTTAAATGCATATCACTGAAAGAAGCTAGTCTGAAAAGGCTACATCCTTCTTATATGATTCCAGCTATAAGACATTCTGTGAAAGGCAAAGCTATGGAGACAGTAAACAAATGAAATGAGTGGTTGCCAGGGATTCAGGGGAAAGGAGGGGTGAATAGGTGAAGCATGGGATTTTTAGGGCAGTGAAACTGCTCTGTATGACAATGTAATGGTGGATACATGTCATTATACATTTGTCAAAACCTATAGAATATTCAACACAAAGAGTGAACGCTAATGTAAACTATGGACTTTAGTTAATAATAATATATCAATATTGACTCATAAATTATAACAAATGTACCACATTAATGCAAGATGTTAATAATAGAGGCGGGGGGAGTTAATACAGGAACTCTGTGTTTTCTGCTCAATCTTTCTGAACATAAAAGTTCTCTTTTTAAAAGAAGTAAAGCTATCAAACAAAAAGTGTGGGTCAAACACACCATCTCTGAAGGACTGACATTTGGTAACCCTTGCTTAAGAGAAGTGAAGCAACCAGTAATATACAAACAAGCCCCATTTTTAGAAAAACAGACATGTAATAAGCAACAATTAACTACAGTTAATGGCTGAGTTAAGACTAGAATTTGGGCCTCCTCTTCCAATTCCTTTTTTTTTAATTGACTGATGAATTTGCTCTCTTATTTTTTTTAAATCGCAGTAGAGTTGATTTACTACATTGTGTTAGTTTCAGGTGTACAGCACAGTGACTCAGTTATACATATATATTTCTCAGATTCTTTTTCCTTGTAGGTTATTACAAAATGTTGAGTATAGTTTCCAAGTTCTTGCCAACTGCTTTGCTATACAACATTAAAACCTGATGCTCATCTTTGTTCTGAGCTGTATGTTACCACAGGGAAAAACCCAATGAATAAAAAGATTGTCACTTCCAAAAATGAGCCGATGGAGTTTCTAATAAGGCACCAAGTACAGTCGGTATGATCTAGAATGCCTCCCCATGCCTAGATCTGGAGAGTGCATCTCCCATGTATATGCTCTCCTAATGTTGGTGTGAGAGATACAGCTAGCAATGCCCTTACCAACTGTCATTTTTCTTTCTATGCCTTTCCTTAAGAATCTTGACAACTTATAAAAATGAGCCATGATTCTTAAATCATTTCAGAGAGAAGAGTGTAGTTTTTGCTTTAGAATAAAATAGCTGTGTGCATGCATATATACTCAATATCCTTTTTATTTGTGCTTAACCATGTCAATCTACCTTTTGAGAAATTACTGCAAATCTGTGGAGAATAAAATATTAATTCTTTACATGTGGTCAGTGTTTTAGCTTTTTAAAAAAGTACATTCAGGTGGGGATTTTTTTCCCCCAATGATCCTCGAATAAACCCAGTGATACAGGTTACTATGCCCATGTACAGATGAGGAAACAGAAGTTCAAAGAAGTTGTGTGACTTAGCCAAGTTCCTGCGGTAAATGGCTTGGTCTCCAAGATTCTACCCTTCATCACATACCTCATTGTCTTTTTAATCAATTCATAAGCAAAGGGCCTGCCTCAGGCAAAAATAAGGTAATGCAAAGGGTGGGTTCTGGGGAAGAGCAACTGCCCCCAAATTTTCTGCCTCTCTAGCTAGACTAAAAGTCTGAGTCCCTTGCATCCTTACTACTTAGATTGTGGTCTGAGGACCGGCAGCATCAGTGGGATACTGATGCTGGGAGCTTGTGGGAAATGCAGAATCTCAGGCCCCCCGCTGCTGAATCAGACCTGCGTTTCCACAAAGTCCCAGTTACTTCATAAGCACCTTAAAGTCCGAGAGGCGCTGGGACAGACCCTCAACCCTTTGGGGTAAGACATGGTCTGGAGTCAGAACTGCCCCACATCCAGCAAACATCAGAATCTGAGAGGCAGGTTGAGCCAGCCAACGAATGCCATCAAATTGGCTTGTTGCGTTGTTTTTGGAAGGGGCATCTCGCGGCATGATTAAACAGAGACTCTGGGCAAGTGAGGCTGGGCAAGGGTCCACCCCTGCAGGGCGGCTCTGAGGGACACAAGGGAGGGTGGGGAAGCTTGTGAATGGCACCAAGCTTGCCCTGGGGTGGAAGTAAGGCACCACCTTAGAACAAGAGGCAAGACGGTAAACAGGCAAGGAACTGCTTCCTAAATGTGTCTACAAAACACTGGATACGGTCTTTAGTGTCCGAGCAAATGGCAAGCAGGTGGTCTCCTGCATCTCCTATCCCTTTCCCAGGCTGGTGGAGTGGTTGATGCTCGGTCAGGGCCCCTAGACTAGGACGCGGATGCAGACCTTCTTCTCCAGCCTCGGAGTCACCGGGCAGAGGAGCAGGTGCAGCCCATGTGGGGCAGGTGTACGTTTCTATCCCACGAAAAGGTACCTCCTACATATCTCATTTATAAAACGGGGCTGGTTTTCATTTTGGGAGAGGGGTTAAAGTAGAATAAAGCAGTCTCTTCTAGAGCGTGTTGTCCAAATCGCAGATGGTGGGAAAGACGGACATTTGTTTCAAGTATGGTTACAATGCAATGTGTATTGGCACATATATATATATGTCTCCAAACCTGTGCTTTAGTGAATACTATATACTATGATCTAGATTCAGGTTAAAATAAATATTTACGTTTTCTAATTAATTTCTAATTTCTAATTTAAAAACTATTAAGTAAATTACAGTACCAAGGGACATCCGATACGGTCAGGAAAAGGGAACAGGATCGGGGACAAGAGAGCTTGGCAAACGCGGCTAAGTGCCCCGCGAGGGCGCGCCATAAATGCCAGCCTGTCTCCTTGAATCCGGACAGGATGGGGCACCCGGTGGTTTTATGGCTCTAAGTCTCCCCTCCGAAAGGTGACGCCCAAACGGCCGGGTCTGGGCTGCCTGCGCCGCGCGACGTCAGCCGCTCGCGGTGTCGGGTTACGGCCGGGGTAGGGGCCACCCCAGGAGGCCGTAGGAGGGACAGGGACGGCCCCAAGTCAGAGGAAAACAATTCCCCCGCCCACCACGGCGCTTCGGGAAGTGCAGCGGGACGGCGGATGGGGGAGGCGCGGCGCGGGGACCCCACCGCAACCCCGCTGGGGACAGTGGGTCCCAAGGTTAAGTGGATCCAAAAGGCAACGCGGGCTCCACGGTCTCACCCTTCGAAGAAACACTAGCGAGGTGGCCAAGATTTCCATGCCATCCCTCAGTTTGTTTCCAGTATCACTCCCGACTGGGTCCTTGTTTGCGGTGTCGCCGGAGCTTCGCCACCGCGCGGTTGGCACCCGGCCCTCCGCAGGTCTAAGGCCGAGACCCGGGCCACCCGCACAAAACATGTATAAAGCGTAAGCGCCAATCTCCTTCCGCGCCCCACCCCCCAGGGAAGACTGCGACCACGCCCTGCACGCCGCGTGCCGTACGCGGTGGGGTGTCGCTGCGGCGCCTTGCCTCAGATGTGTAAGCTCCCCCATGCATTGAACCACTGATGTCTCTGCTGCTGACTCCGGGCTCGCTCTTCCGTCTTGAAGCTGGACAAGCACATAGGCTTGTGGGGTGCAGCGCAACAATTGGGGGAGCAGCCAGGAGGCGGAGGAAACTCCCGTGAGCGCCAAGGTGCGAGGAAATACAGGACCCGGAATGGACAGTTGCGGAGGTGATCTCGGGGTGGCCGTCCTTGCTGAATGGGGGCTGCCAATAGGTCTGGAGGACAATGGCGTCTAATGGCTCCGCTATTGTATTAAAGTGAGCCTTTTGTAATTGGTTAAACTAGCTCCCCGGAAGGAATTGGTATTTCTCTTGTGCCTTTGAGATGTAGATGATCGACCTGGGCTCTCTGGAACTTTAACTTACGTGACCATTAAGAGCCAAGGAGAAAAAAGAGCTTTTAGGTAAACTCTAATGAAATAATTCTGTTTTGGGAATATCTATCTAAAATAGTCTCTCCAGATTTTGGTAGCTTGAAACTAAACTAAGTTAAATGAAGAGAATTCATTGACTATCTGGGTCATTTCAAATAGGATAAAATATTGGAACATTCATTGCTGGGTGGGTCTAAGTTTACCTACCCTTGCCTTCTTAGGAGAGGAAGACTAAAGAATACGTTTTCTAGTCAGAAAATGCACAATTACTTGCTTCTTGGTGTTTGCCAGAGATTAAGGTTTTCAGGGGTTAAGATTAAAATCAGTCATAATTCTTGTAACCGAGTTTCTTTATCAATTACATTGTGATCAGGTGTTTACCGTGAATTTTTAAGTGTTTTGTCTTTTATCGACAGTTATTGTTGTACTCTGATGCTTTTGCAAAAGTGCCTCATCTTCAAGAAGATTCATAGAAGGACCTTTCGACAGTAACAGGTCTCTGATAAATTTCAGATTATACTGCTGAACGTGGTAAGAAATTGACGAATCCTAATGGAAAACCTGATGGCTTCGGAAAAAAATAACCAAAGAATTGGTTACAGAGTGAACTGGTGAATATAGTTATAATTTTATGGGTTTTGTCTGGAATGCTACTGGTTTATATCTATGTTTTGCAGATAGAGAGAAGCCCCTCCCCTCAAGTTAGTTATGACTTACAGCAACTGGGTAAACAAACCTGTGTGTAGAGTTGAGACTTTTTTCTTTTCTCTCTGTCTGGTCCCTCCAGAAACTGGGAACTCTTGGGTTCTGAGCAGCCTTATCAGGGGAATGGAAAAGACCCTCTCCTGGCATGTGCAGGAATCTCAATATATCGGGGACTTCCAGAGGAGAAAAATCCGCCGAGGCAGAATCTGATGGCAGGCCTCTTGCACGGCTTTCCTGGCCTTGAGAGGCCTTTGGGGAATTCAGTCTGACACTCCTTCTGAGGGATTCCTCCACAGCCAGTTTGGAGGAGCCTAGGTGGTCGACTGACCACACTGTGTTTTGCAAACAAATTAGTTTTGATTTGGCTCTGTTTGGTGACGAGGGTGATTTCAAGCAGAAAGAAGACTATGTTTTAGTAGATATTAAATTCTAGTTCTGTTAACTGAGGTCTGTATTTATGAAAGTTATTGTGTTAGCCATACTTTTGCCCTGATGTTCTGGATGGAAAGAAAAATATCTAGTGAAATTGTCACAGAGTATAATTACTCAGGAAGTGTGACACTGCATGCGTTAAGTCTGCTACTAAAAGTACATGTACAATGCTTGTGTGACAATTGGGTGTAAGTGACAAAACGTATGGGCTTGACCTTCCTCTTCCCATGGGGGTGGCTCTGGGTTTATGAAAACCAGGCGTGGCCTTACCTTCCTTATAGCTGGACAGGACACTGCTGCTATTGACTCCCTTTCCATTGACCCAGTAAGTGCTTGGCTCCAAAATTTGCCCACATCCTGGCATATGACTCTTCTGAGCATACTAGGTATCCTACCCTCCCTTGATCCACTCTGTGTTTTCTGCTCAATCTTTCTGAACATAAAAGTTCTCTTTTTAAAAGAAGTAAAGCTATCAAACAAAAAGTGTGGGTCAAACACACCATCTCTGAAGGACTGACATTTGGTAACCCTTGCTTAAGAGAAGTGAAGCAACCAGTAATATACAAACAAGCCCCATTTTTAGAAAAACAGACATGTAATAAGCAACAATTAACTACAGTTAATGGCCGAGTTAAGACTAGAATTTGGGCCTCCTCTTCCAATTCCTTTTTTTTTTAATTGACTGATGAATTTGCTCTCTTATTTTTTTTAAATTGCAGTAGAGTTGATTTACTACATTGTGTTAGTTTCAGGTGTACAGCACAGTGACTCAGTTATACATATATATTTCTCAGATTCTTTTTCCTTGTAGGTTATTACAAAATGTTGAGTATAGTTTCCAAGTTCTTGCCAACTACTTTGCTATACAACATTAAAACCTGATGCTCATCTTTGTTCTGAGCTGTATGTTACCACAGGGAAAAACCCAATGAATAAAAAGATTGTCACTTCCAAAAATGAGCCGATGGAGTTTCTAATAAGGCACCAAGTACAGTCGGTATGATCTAGAATGCCTCCCCATGCCTAGATCTGGAGAGTGCATCTCCCATGTATATGCTCTCCTAATGTTGGTGTGAGAGATACAGCTAGCAACGCCCTTACCAACTGTCATTTTTCTTTCTATGCCTTTCCTTAAGAATCTTGACAACTTATAAAAATGAGCCATGATTCTTAAATCATTTCAGAGAGAAGAGTGTAGTTTTTGCTTTAGAATAAAATAGCTGTGTGCATGCATATATACTCAATATCCTTTTTATTTGTGCTTAACCATGTCAATCTACCTTTTGAGAAATTACTGCAAATCTGTGGAGAATAAAATATTAATTCTTTACATGTGGTCAGTGTTTTAGCTTTTTAAAAAAGTACATTCAGGTGGGGATTTTTTTCCCCCAATGATCCTCGAATAAACCCAGTGATACAGGTTACTATGCCCATGTACAGATGAGGAAACAGAAGTTCAAAGAAGTTGTGTGACTTAGCCAAGTTCCTGCGGTAAATGGCTTGGTCTCCAAGATTCTACCCTTCATCACATACCTCATTGTCTTTTTAATCAATTCATAAGCAAAGGGCCTGCCTCAGGCAAAAATAAGGTAATGCAAAGGGTGGGTTCTGGGGAAGAGCAACTGCCCCCAAATTTTCTGCCTCTCTAGCTAGACTAAAAGTCTGAGTCCCTTGCATCCTTACTACTTAGATTGTGGTCTGAGGACCGGCAGCATCAGTGGGATACTGATGCTGGGAGCTTGTGGGAAATGCAGAATCTCAGGCCCCCCGCTGCTGAATCAGACCTACGTTTCCACAAAGTCCCAGTTACTTCATAAGCACCTTAAAGTCCGAGAGGCGCTGGGACAGACCCTCAACCCTTTGGGGTAAGACATGGTCTGGAGTCAGAACTGCCCCACATCCAGCAAACATCAGAATCTGAGAGGCAGGTTGAGCCAGCCAACGAATGCCATCAAATTGGCTTGTTGCGTTGTTTTTGGAAGGTGCATCTCGCGGCATGATTAAACAGAGACTCTGGGCAAGTGAGGCTGGGCAAGGGTCCACCCCTGCAGGGCGGCTCTGAGGGACACAAGGGAGGGTGGGGAAGCTTGTGAATGGCACCAAGCTTGCCCTGGGGTGGAAGTAAGGCACCACCTTAGAACAAGAGGCAAGACGGTAAACAGGCAAGGAACTGCTTCCTAAATGTGTCTACAAAACACTGGATACGGTCTTTAGTGTCCGAGCAAATGGCAAGTAGGTGGTCTCCTGCATCTCCTATCCCTTTCCCAGGCTGGTGGAGTGGTTGATGCTCGGGGGGCTTCCCTGGTGGCGCAGTGGTTAAGAATCCACCTGCCAATGCAGGGCACACGGGTTCGAGCCTTGGTCCGGGAAGATCCCACATGCCGCGGAGCAACTAAGCCCGTGCACCACAACTACTGAGCCTGCTCTCTAGAGCCCGCAAGCCACAACTACTGAACCCACATGCCCCAACTACTGAAGCCCACGTGCCTAGAGCCCGTGCTCCGCAACAAGAGAAGCCACCACAGTGAGAAGCCCGCGCACCGCAACGAAGAGTAGTGCCCGCTCTCCACAATCAGAGAAAAGCCCACGCGCAGCAACGAAGACCCAATGCAGCCAAAACCAATAAATAAATAAAATAAATTTATTTTAAAAAGTCCTATGTATGTCTAGATAAAAATATTATACAGTTACTCAAAATCACGTTATAGAAGAATGTTTGATGACATGAAACATTTTTCATGATACAATTTTAAGAAAAAAAAAGCAGTTAAGAAAACAGCATATCCAGTTCCTATCTCTTTAAAAGGAAGTAATTATACATATATATATAAATAAATGGATAATATCAAAAAGTTTTCTCTGAGTCATAGGATTAGAAAATTTTAATTTTATTTGTGTTTTTCTTTGTTTTCCATGTGTATGCTACTTTAGGAATCTGGTTACTTTTGAAGAAAGGAAGGAGAGAGCAAGAGAGTTAAGAGGTTTCCAAAACTGCTGTGACTTGAGGTGAGGATGGATCCCTCATCTAGGCTGGTCTTATATCATCAACTCGAGGGCAAGGACTTCATCCCTAGAAAACTGAGTTGAGGCAGCTACTGGGGTAATTTAGCAGCAGATTAAAACAAGCAAACAAACAAACAAAAACAAAACAAAACAACCCTTTGCTTACTGTGTCAAAAAGATAGGAATTTGCTTTTATAATCCTAATTATCCAAATATCAATACAATGCTATCATTCTTAACCCATATTTGATCAGTGCTCCCTGAAAGCGTTCAAATTGAAGGAATAAAGTAAATGTACTTCTAGTGTCTGGTACACAAGAAGCTAGTTAATGGCAACTATTATTGTCTCTGTTATTAAATACACATGAATTTGAACTCCCCCCCCGAAAAAAAATAAAATAAGTACACTTCTTATTCCAGTTATTTTGTTTTCCCGGTTCATCCTTCTCCATCCTCATAAATCTACTCCCTGCACAAAAAGAGCCAACGCCAGTATTTACTGTACTCCTAGGTTGTTTGATGGGCACTGCGCTCTTCCAGAGGAAAACGCCAATCCGTGCTCCTAAACTGGACAGCGGGGACTCCTCGCCCCCGTCGTTCCCTCCCAGGACTCTTCCCTGTTGCCCTCCTGCCCTGAGTGCGGCAGCCCAGTTCACTCACCACAACTGGTCCCCGCGACCACACACACACACACACACACACACACACACACACCGCGACCACACACACACACACACACACTCCTGGCTTCTGGAAGCCCAGTCTCTGAGTCAGCAGGCCCATCCTTTGGGCTTAGCCAGCAAGGTGGTTCTCACCCCACCACTGTACCCAATTGCCCTGCCAAGGTCACCATTGATAACATTTTTATATCCAAGAATCATTTGTGTCATCCTACTTGACCTTCCCGGAGTACTTTACATCGTTAATGTTCCCTTCTTACCTACTTCCTTCACTTGGTTTCCAGGTTATCACCCTCTGGTTTTTCTGCTCCTCTCCAAAGTCTCCTTTATGGTTCCTTCTCTTCCTCCAATTTTTTATTCTCTGACTTTTTTATTTTGAAAAAATTCACACTTATAGAAAAATTGAAAGATCAGTACGATAAATAACCACATGGCCTTCTTCTATTCAACTAACCATTCACCAACTACTACCATTTTGCCCCATTTGTTCTCCCTCCATATCTATTTTACTGAACCATTTGAAAATTCATACATCATGACTCTTCATCCCAAACACTTCCAACAAAACCATTCTACTATGATCACAACTAGGAGAATTAACATTAATTCCATCATATCATCTAATACCTATTAAAATTCAAATTTCTGAGAAAGATACCATATCATATTACTTATATGTGGAATCTAAAACATAACACAAATGAACTTATCTACAAAAGAGAAACAGGGGCTTCCCTAGTGGCGCAGTGGTTGAGAATCCGCCTGCCGATGCAGGGGACACGGGTTCGTGCCCCGGTCCGGGAGGATCCCACATGCCGCGGAGCGGCCCTGTGCTCCGCAACAGGAGAGGCCACAACAGTGAGAGGCCCGCGTACCGCAAAAAAAAAAAAAAAAAAAAATAGAGAGAGAAACAGACTCACAGACATAGAGAACAGACTTGTGGTTGCCAAGGGAGAGGTGGTGTGGGGAGGGATGGAGTGGGAGTTTGGGATTAGCAGATGCAAACTATTATATATAGAATGGATAAACAACAAGGTCTTACTGTGTAGCACAGGGAACTACATTCAATATCCTGTAATAAACCATAATGGAAAAGAAAAAAAAAAAACACCCCTATGAGATATCACCTCACACCTGTTAGAATGGCCATCATCAAAAAGCAATAAATGCTGGGCTTCCCTGGTGGCGCAGTGGTTGCGAGTCCGCCTGCCGATGCAGGGGACACGGGTTCGTGCCCCGGTCCGGGAAGATCCC
>NC_041222.1:94028580-94029799 GCF_002837175.3 Physeter macrocephalus | reverse complement strand
CTGAGCCTGCGCGTCCGGAGCCTGTGCTCCGCAACGGGAGAGGCCACAGCAGTGAGAGGCCCGCGTATCGCAAAAAAAAAAAAAAAAAGAGGCCTATTCTAATCCCCCTTAAAATCGCAATTGCCCACCTGTGCACGGGCACACGCACAAGCACACTTCTGATCCTCTTACCTATTTGCTTTCTTCACATCTATTTCCTCTATATCATATATCACCTTCTAACATGCTATACAATTTACTTATGTGCTATATTGGTGTGTATTTTCTCCACCCCTCCCCAAATACTGTCTCACTGAGGGCAGGAATCAAGGTGACCTGAGATGACCTGAGCGAAGACCTGAAGAAGCCATGAAGGCATCTGGAAGAAGAGGACAAGTGGTGGGTAATAAATTGTATACATACATCAGAAAACTCCGTGTAAACTACAGAGCCTGCTAAGCACAGAGTGAGTATTGGCTATTATAGTATTCAGCCCAGCCCTTCGCTCAAGGTGGAAAAGTAATGTTGAGAATTTTAATGAATGTTTTAATTAAACCATCTATATTTATTAAAGTCTACTTGGCAGGGAAGCACTGGATAAAAGGATAAATGTCAAAGGCAAACACCCTGTAGATACCTAATCATGCCTGGTGGTTCCAAACAGGAGTCTGGCTCTCTCAGGCTGAGCACAAGCCCTGCTCCTTTGCTGCTAAGGATGTGCCCTCAGCCACATTATTCAGGTTCTCTGGGCCTGTCTGTAAAAATGAGGGAGGTGGCTGATAAAAATAATGCATAGAGTTTGGTAAACTAGTGCTCAGGTATTAGCTTTGGACGGAGGGACCCTCCTGGGAATTAGACAGCAAATAATTATTCTTTGGACTGGCACTTCATTCTCTGCATTAATGTGGTTTGACAAATATCAAACCTGTGTCTTATAACAAGCACAATTTTGCCACGCCCGTCGTGTCTCTGTTCCTAGACCCCCAGAGAGGTCAAAAGGAAATGCAGAATCTAAGAAGAAAAAAAAAATGTCATGAAGGGCCTAGGGGTAGGACTTGAATAAAACACAGACCTATTAGAGCATGGCCTTGAGGATATGGGGAGGGGGAAGGGTTAGCTGTGACAAAGTGAGAGAGTGGCATGGACACATATACACTACCAAACGTAGGGTGGCTAGCTAGTGGGAAGCAGCCGCATAGCACAGGGAGATCAGCTAGGTGCTCTGTGACCACCTAGAGGG
>NC_041222.1:93949917-94028550 GCF_002837175.3 Physeter macrocephalus | reverse complement strand
GGAGACACAAGAGGGAAGAGATATGGGAACATGTGTATATGTATAACTGATTCACTTTGTTATAAAGCAGAAACTAACACACCATTGTAAAGCAATTATACTCCAATAAAGATGTTAAAATTTAAAAAAGGAAATGCAAAGTAAAACTTTGAAGATTTGGATGTTTAACAGTCTTCCTGATGGAACAGTGTCAAACACTTTATATCTCTGTTTTATAATCCCCTCTTCTCCAGTCTCTCCAAATTATCAGGACTTGAGAAAGAAGAATGTATCACCACCTTCTCTTGGGGTACAGTTGTTTCTCACACAACCTCCACTCTACCCCCAACAAGCCCAGGACTCTGTGGCTACAGATCCTCTCCAACCCTGCTCCAAGCAGGCAGGGCAGCCTACAGCATCCAGGCCCTGGAGGGAACCCAAATGACAGCAGAGGCCAGAAAAAGCCCTGCCTAAGGGAGCTGGATGAAGGGCTTTCTGGCACAGGGAGAGCTTTCTGGGCATATTCTCCTGCGTAAAGTGGTCCTGCTCAAAACACCAGACCTTCCCTAGGTCAGCTTTTAAATGAGCCCTACTACTCTCTAATGCGTCTACTCAGCGTCAGACTGTCTGGGGAAGAGATGGAAAGGGAAAACGCACTTGGTTATCGGGCTAATTTATCTACGTGGCACCAAATATCAACATGCTGGCTGTGCCTGTGTGCTCTATCTTTGTCCAGGAGGCTGTCCCTCAGCTGCCACTTACATATGGAGAGTGCCCACTGGGAAAGGGTAATGGACCTGTTCCCACAGCTCCCCAGGCCCTGGGCTCTCCCCCCAGCACAGGGGCCCATGTGCCCTTCTCCCTGAGTTTGGGGAGAAGTATCCACAAGTTCCTGGGGGAGAGATCTCAGAAGAGTTTCCACTTTCTTTAGTATCCATCCAGGATAAACAAACATGGTAACCCGAGATTACATTACAAATTATATTCCTTATACTTAAGGCACCCACCAGGAATGGGTGGCCCCCCAGAGGGCTGCAGACAAGGTTATTGCCTCAGGGGAACATAAGCAGATTATGAATGCCTTAGGACTCAATGATTCTGTATAGAGGCTAAACATCCTGAATGACGGTGTGGTACCCCATTCATATTTTCCTTCAGGCAGGCAATCTGGGTTGGATGGTATTTAATAACTGCAAGTTCACTTCACAATTATTTCCTTCTAGTCTAACCCTCACCCACCACACCTTAGCAGGTTTCTAGTTTTCCTAAAGGATGTGCTTAAATTGCCTGGAAAAATAATTGAGCAACTTGCAATGATATTAAAGAAATAAAGAAGTTTTTGATGTCTTGTTAGGGTGAATTTTTGGTAGAAAGATTCCATTTAGAATGTTTTCCACTTAGGACACCCCGCCTGCATACACTCAGTTAAGAGGTGGTCCTGTGTGCTGAGGTGTTGACATCGTTTACATTTGCAGGGTATAACAATAATGATAGTAGAATATCATTTATAGCAACTTGCAAGTTGGTGGTGACCTCTTAAGGAAGGTGCCACTTGGAGCTGCAGACCCCAACGCTCTGCGTGCCAGATCTGTCATTGCCCCCCTCAGGAGGCAAATTGCTATAAACAATTACTGGACCTCTGTTCCTCAACACCCCATCCCTGGGACTGAGATGCTGACATCTGTCCTACTTATCTCAAAGGGACATCAATGACATCATGGATGCCCAAGCTGAGCAAGACACCAGATACTAAAAAGGCCGGGAAAGGATCTGCCTGACCCCCAAGGTCAGGCAGTCTGTGTGAAATTCTTTTCACAGGCTCTGGGGACGCAGCGATGTACTTGATCATTTCCCAGGCTTTGGGGGTATCAGGAAGGCTCAGCAAGACCACCGACTGCCAGTTTATTAAAAGAGCAGCTGCGGTCTCGCAGTGTGGAGGGACCGCTGCAGCCGGGCGCACGTCTGGGGCGCAAATGCTGCCCCTCGGCTAGCGGGTATCACGTTACCCGGACCCGAGCCCACGGCGACCGCGACCGAGACTCGCCACCCCACGGCACAGCAGCGAAGCGCACACACACACACACACACACACACACACACACACACACACACAGTCGCTGGGGCCGAGTTTATTTTTCCAGGGGTGGGGACTCGCTCCCGAGGCTTGGTGGCCGGCGCTATCAGGCGGCGGGGCGGCCGGGCGCTGGAATGTTAATTGAAATGGAGCTGGGAGCGCGGCGCAGATAAGAGTCTCCAGCATCACCCGGGCCTGGCCCCCGCCTGTGGCTCCCGAATTCCCGCCCGCGCCTCCCGGAACGGGGCTAGCCCCTCACAGAGGAGCCCTGGCGTCCCCCGGGCCACCGATGACAGTCTTTTATGCTCTGAAGGTGTGGCCAGCGCTCGGCAGGAGGCTCAGGGTCCCACGAGCGCCGCACCCGAGCGCCGGACTGGAGGTGGTCCAGCCCCCGCGGTCTGGCAGCAAGACTGAACTGTGTCCGCCGCCAAAATGAGGCTGTGGAGAGATGCCGGGGAGAAACTGAAAAGCTGGTTGTTTTTTAAACAATTAATAAATCTCTTACCCCGGTCCGCTCTTCACTCCACCCGTATTCCTCCTCTAACCCTGAGAGTTTTGCACAGATTTTTCAGGGGTTCGAAGAGAGCGCCTCTGAAAGTCACCTCAGGCAAATCGTTAAATGGTCCCAAAATAGCCATTTGGGAAAAGATAATATTAGATCTTCAACTGACACCATACAGTGGAATGCACTCCAAATAAATTTAAAAGTAAACAACAAAACTATACTAATACTAGAAGAAAATATGGGTGATTAACGTGGGCGCAGGGAAAGTTTTTCTCACGACGACTCAAATCTAGAGACAATGAAAGAAAAGATGAATACATGTGACTACATTTTAAAATGCATGACAGAACGCACTATTAAAGGAGTTCAAAGACAACTGACAAACAGGAGAGAATATTTGTAACATATAGCACAGGTAGCCAAAACCACTATACATATATAGATATATGAGAGAAAATTCCTAAAAATTGATAGAAAATGGGGTAAAGATACAGCTTAAATGTATGTGTATTTATGTCTATATACTTATGTGTTTTTATAATTTGTATGTGTATTATATATGTATATGCATACACACATACACATATGTATATATCCCATAAAAAGATGTTCCACCTCACTAATAGTTAGAGAAATGAAAATTAGAACAACACTGAGATACCATTTCTCACCCATCAGACTGGTAAAAATTAAAAGGTTTAATACATTCTTTTGACCAGGATACTACAGAGGAGGCAGCCACTTTCGTACATGGCTGGTGGAATGCAAACCTGTACAACCATTCTGGAGGGGAACTTGGCAAGCCAGCATGAATGATACATGCATTTGCTTCTGACCCACAATCCCACTTCTAGGAATATGCTCTGAAGATATACCTCTACTAGTACAAAACCACAGAGCAACAATGTCACTCATTAGAACACTGTTTGTAATTGCAAAATACAGGGAAAACCTAAATACTTGTTCAGTGGCGAGTAGTTGGATAAACTATGGTACATTCACACAATGAAGTACTAAGCAACTGTAAAAAGAATAAGGAAGGGCTTTTTGAATCAATATGATATATTGTTAAGTGAAAAAAGCAAATTGTGAAAGAGTAGCTATTAGAAGGAATGGGTACCGGGTACCGGGAGCAGCCCTTATTCAGGGGACGGTCCTGTCCTAGCAGGGGGGCCTTAGGCATGTGACTGTAGGTGTGCCTGCCTGTGGCTGCGTAAAAAATCCTGCACTAGTGATCAACCACTCTGTTAAATATGGTATCAGATCTACATCATAGACGTTGATGATGAAAATATCATTATAAATAAAAATGTTTTCCCTCATCAAGCAGGTGAAATTAGACACACTAATGCCAGTGTACCAGGTAAAGGTGTGCTGATGACATCCCATCATCCCATAATAAAAGAAGTTCACTTGTCTTCTCTCTTACTGGACTGGATACTCCTGGAGGATTCTGGAATATGTGCTATTTATCGCTGTGTCCTGAGTATTTGCAAAGTACCATATATATATATATATAGGGTGACCATATGTCCTGGTTTCCTTGGACCAGCTGTGGTTTAGGCCTGACATCCCATCCAGTGAGTGCTTCCTTTCTTTTTTAAGAGTCCTGCTTTAGATGGTAGATTATGTGATTACCGTCCCCATATGTAATGGGCACTAGGAAAATTCTACTGAGTTGACTGGACTAATTTGGAAAATATTGGAGTAATAGTGTCAGTGAAATTTTAAAATATGTAGTGAATTTTCCTTAGAAACAAGTGTTCTAAGAAGTACTGAGCAAAGAACTAGGAAGAAATGTAAGAAAAGATGATAATTAAGCAACTGCATTCATCTTAGTCTGTGTGCTCTAAAAGAAAGAGCTCCATCCTGAAAATGCGGAGACCTGTGACTCAAAACAGGTTTCTTAATCTTTCTTCGTAAACTAGAAAACTAGTTTCTTTCTTTGTAAACTAGAAATAATAAATGCTTTACACACCTCACAGTTATTTTGAGAATCCATGAGTTGCGATGTAAATATGGATTAAAAAATCAAAAAGAAAATTGTGTATAAAATAGTCCAGTTCTTTTCCCAAAATTGTTCCCAGGTTTTTTTTTTTTTAATCTTCCTTTCTACTCTTGAGGGAATTAAAGTGGGACAGCAGAAGTAAAGGGTGATGTCTTTGTGTTTGTAACACAGGAATATGGTGGAAAGAAAACCAGCATCAGTAGTGAGAAAAACTTGAGTCTGATTTTCTTCTGATAGTTGTGTAGTTTGGTATCATCTGTGTTCTTTATGTGTAAAATAGAGTTAATTAAGCTAAAAGAAAACATGAGAAACCATCATTCAAAAGACACCATCATTTTCAAGAAAAAAACAAGAGAAAGCTCAATGAGTTGTTTTGCAAGGATTTACTTTAAAACTGCAATTAGGCATTCTGTGAAAATAAGGCTATGGAGATCTATGCAGTCATGAATAGTGGGAGATTCTCAGTCTCCTGAGTATACAGTACACATGGATTAGCTTATTTTGAGCCAAGGAGATGTAGGTATTGATAGAAAATGCATAGACATCGTTGTTGCAGCTGTGACATCCTGTGTTATAAAGCAGAGCCATCCACAGGTGGCAATCAGAAGCAATAATTCCAGCACAAAAATCGTAATAAATGTCACTGCTTTATAACCACAAGAAAGAGTCCCCATATTATGCTACCTTGTCAGCTAAGGAAGACAGAAAAATAGGAAATATATACATGTAGCTGTTCATTTGTGCAAAACATACAGAGAGAGAGAGAAAGAGGAAAAAACCATGAGATTGGGAGTGTATAGGAACCAGGAAAGGAAGAGGAATGGAAATAGAAAGGATAAAGGAGTGTGGCCACTTCTTTTTGCATAATTTTGACTTTTAGAATTATGTTAATGTTCCACATACTCAAAATATAAACAAGCTACTATAATATCTTTAAAAGAATCCCAAGAAACCGTGGCAAGTCAGTCTCCCCACTCCTGGAGGGCCAGACTCCACTGAACCAGTCCCCAGGGTATCTGAAGGACTATCTCCAGGCAAACAAGGCAGATTCCTTTATCCAACAAATTTTTTTTTTTTTTTTTTTTTTTTTTTTGTGGTACGCGGGCCTCTCACTGCTGTGGCCTCTCCCGTTGCGGGGCACAGGCTCCGGGCGCGCAGGCTCAGCGGCCGTGGCTCACGGGCCCAGCCGCTCCGCGGCATGTGGGATCTTCCCGGATCGGGGCGCGAACCCGTGTCCCCTGCATCGGCAGGCGGATTCTCAACCACTGCGCCACCAGGGAAGCCCCTATCCAACAAATGTTGATTGGAGAGCTACTATGTGCTGGTTGCTAGCCTAGGCCCTGGGGATACAGCTGTGACAACAGACCCAGAGCCCGAGTCCAATCTAATGGGGATCCTGAGCTCCCGTCAAAGACTTTGGAGACAGTTGATTTCCTGCAAGCGCACAGGCCCCAGCGCCAGACTTTACTGGAAGTTGCCTGTTGTGTATCGAATTTTAAAGAAGGAATCCCTTTGTTTTGGCAAAGTCTGAAATAGGGGAGAAAAGGACACTTGTTAACCGTGGATGGGAAGAGTTTCAATAAATATTGTGCACAAATTCCAAGTGATTGTGCCAGGTATCATGAGAATGATTTGAGTCTGTCTCCTGTGCAAGAATGGGATAAAATTGGGGGAGGGGGGAGGAGATGAATTGGGAGATTGGGATTAACATATATACACTATTGACACAATGTATAAAATAGATAGCTAATGAGAACCTACTGTATAGCTCAGGGAACTCTACTCAATGCTCTGTGGTGACTTAAATGGGAAGGAAATCCAAAAAAGAGGGGATGTATGTATACGTATAGCTGATTCACTTTGCTGTATGGTAGAAACTAACACATTGTAAAGCAACTATACCTGAATAAAAATTAATTTAAATTTTTTTTAAAAAAAAGAATGGGATAAAATTAAAGCTCTGAGTCCCCTCATTTCCCCAGTATGTTCAGAGTTTGGGCGGAACTAGCCCACGGTAGGCGCTCAAAACACATTTGTGGATCTAGTATTGTTTGAGCGTTTTATGTTGTGAGCCAGGTGGAGTAAAGCAGATCCGCTCAGCTCACACACCGCCCCCGCCCACATCTTCCCCGCACAGCCTGTTCCATCTTAAGAACAGAGACTTAAGACTTGAGACTTAAGAACACTCATGCCCAAGGGACACACACACCGCACCTCCTTGTCCGGGCTGCGCCGGGTCCGGGGATGCGCGCCTGAGAGCCCCAGGACTCCTGGCCTTTCTGCTCACGCCACCAGGCCGGATTACTCCCCTCCGCTCCCCTCCCCGACGCCCGCGCTCCAGCTAGCTGCCCGGTGCTTGCAGAGTTCTCGCGCCGCGGGGCTGTCCCTAACGCGGCTGCAATCCATTGACCCGGAAGGGGCGAGATCAGCGCAGCGGTTCCAGTCCCCGGAGCGCACAGCTCAATGCGCCCTGGCGCTGGAGGGGGAGGAAAAAGTGGGACGCGGAGGCCCGGCTCATTTACCGCGATGTCCCAGCGCCTGGGGGTCCCGAACCGCGGCAGGCGACTCCGGGGGCGCGAGGCCCGGGAGAGCGGAAAGCGCCGGGAGCTGAAACCCGAGCGCCGAGGTGCAGGTTCCCGGCCCGCTGCTCTCCCGGCCTCGGTGGGAGAGGGCGATGTGGGCCCGGCTCTCCAGGTTTGCCCGGGGAGCCTGAGTTCTTTCGCTAACGAAGATTCGTGTTTGCACCGCTTGAGAGGGGTTAGCAATCCTTTCCACGTCCAAAATCTCATTTGATCCTGGCAGCAAACCAGGGAAGAAAGGCAAGCCTGCGGACCTGAGAGCAGGATTTGAACTCAGGGCTGCTGATGTCAATTTCTTCCAAGGTGCCCTTTCTTCTACCACTTCCTAGAGCGCGGCAGTCCGCCGAGAGAATTCCACTCTAGAATAACGTGCTGGAAGGTTTGCGGCTTAAAGTTTTTAATCGGGGTCCCCTCCCAGCCGAGCTTGGAAGGCGAGGACTCTGCCGGCTCCCAGAGAGGAGTGGGGAGAGCGCCTACCCGGCGTGCTCTGAATGGAAAGGTTCTAAATTCGCCGTCTTTTGGGTGCCCGGCTGGTTGTAAATACACGCCTAACCAGACAATCGCTTGCACCTCTGGAGGGAGGAGGATACCATAATACTGTTTTTCTAGGAAGTCGTGGAATATGTTTTAGAAGTGTTAAAATATTTGATTCATTGTTCATTCTACATATTTACGCTGAGGAAATAATCCAAAATGTTGACAAGGGTGAAGGCGCAAAGATGTTCTCTGAAGCCTTGTTCACAGCGACAAAAAAAAAATAATAGCTATAATGTAAAAGCATAAACAGTCTATTATGGTTCATCCATAACATAGACTATTATATTGCCATTTAAAAATATATCTGTAAAAACTCTTTAGAGAAGCTAGACATGCTCATTAGGTAAATTTAAAATATACAAGCTCGCACATCCCCTATGAGCTCATACATGCAAAAATATATAAAGAAGGAAGTGAGCTAAAACATCATCTCCGGATGGATCTTGTTTTTCTTTTCAACTTTTCCTAATTTTTTCCAAAGTGTGCATGGCTTTTATAATCAGAAAAAAAATAACAAAATTTAAATAAATGTATGAGTCATTGAAAGATTTCGATGTCTCTGAGGGCAAAGAGATGTCTCTTTGGGGGGGGGCGGGAAGGAGGGTGGAGTTCTGTTTTGGCAAAACAGGAGTCCTGGTGCACCTTGCCATTGACGAGCTGGGCCACCTCTGGAGTCACTTAACCTCTCTGATTTCGACTCTTCACTAAGAAAAGAAAAGCTGGAAACACTCAGTGTATATCTTCGATGTAAAGATTAAATGATACGATATATAAGAAATTATTTCTTGGCTGAACCATCAAATTTGCCAAAAATTTGCATAAATTTTTGCGAGAAATTTTGTGCCCACTAGCCTGAGGAGATGTGTACAGTTTATCTGGGTTTCAGGAAATAATAATGCCCAGTTAGTTCTTATAATATTGAATTCTCCTAAGAAGGTTTATTTAAGAAACATTGCATCTGAAATACCGAAAAGAATTCTAATGAGATCTCATTTGGATTTAAAATTTTTTTTTAACTTCTTAGATTCTGTGCTATGACTGCTGACCCAGAATCATGTTTGACTGAACCATGTAGCATGAGTAGTAACAATCGCTGATATTTTCATACACGTTATCTCATTTAATTCTCACAATCATCCTGTGATGGGCTTATTCTTACCTCCTTTTTTTTTTTTTTTTTACTTAAGATTGGGAGGATAAATACTTTGCTCAAAGCCCACAGTTGATATGCTCCAGAGCGAGGGCTGGACCTGTGGATTCCACCTGCATAACCACTGCACACACTGGCTTCCTTTACTCGGTCCGGCTGTGCCCAAGGAGCTTTCCCGAAGATCCGATGCTCGTCAAAACTTCCCACCCCTTCGTGGGGCGCCGCGTTCGTACACACATGCACACACGCTCAAGACAATCAACTTTAGGGAGGATAAAGGGGAGGAAAAGAAGGACCCTGGGGTCGTGAAGGGCAAGATTGAGCACCTGTCTGGCCCCTACATCCCGGCGGGGACTATTACCTTTCTCCTCCTTACCCACTCACGAGCCTATAAAGAGGTCACGGGCTCCCCCAATATAGCTCCCAAGTCCTTTCTTCGCTCCAGGGCTGAGATGTCCCTCCTGGGAAGTGGCGGATCTCAGCTCCCTACATGCGGACTCGGCTCTCAGTGAGACATTTCCACCTCAGTCTAGGCCGTGGAGGGTCCAGACTCGCTCCTCTGCGGTCCAGCCTCTGCTCCCTGGAAGGAGCTCTCAGCCTCCTGGCCCTTGCCGTGCGCGCACTTACACTCAACGCGTGCAGCTCCAATCCCGCGGGCGCCCAGCGGTCTCCACCTGAGTTTTCTTCCGCCAGGCGTTGGACAGTTGAGCTAAGGCTAGGCCGGAGGGACCAACTAGGGTTGCCGAGCAAGGGTTCCACCCCCATCCCCGCACACCCTCTAGGAGAGTCCCGAGGGACCCAGGGTTGACCTGGGAAGCTCCCGTTTGTACTGTATTCACCGAGATACGAGCCGTGCGCACGCTCTCTCCCGTTTTCCTTGCTTTCGAGAACCCAAACCTTTCGGAAGGTGGCTGGGGGTTAGAGAGGAATTCGAAGGGCGAGAGAAGAAAGGACTGGGGCGGGGGGAGATGCTGCGTTAACACGTGGGTTCTGCGGGAACCAATGGGGGTCCGCGGTTTCGTCACCCGGCCCGGTCAATCGGCTGGCAGGGATGGCCCAGAGGAAGGCGCAGTACGGGACGCTGGGTGTCTATCGTAGACCTTGGGTCTGCGGAGTCTGCAGCGACAAAACGGAAAGCTCAGCGCGCTGCGCTCTGTGGGGACCGGGGACGCCCCCCCAGCCCCGCCCCCTCCTCCTTCAGGATGTTACTGAACCCTGTCACCTCCACTCCCTTTTCGGTCAATGACATCCTGAGGCTGGAGCGTGAACAGATCGGCCCGGAGGCCTTGCAACTCCGGGGTGCATGGAGGAGCCCGGAAAGCTCTCAGTACCTGCTACCGGTCCCAGAACAGCGAAGGTCGGAGGTTCCCAGAACCGGTAGCGGCGACGGCGACAGAAGGCAGGAAGGCTCGGAGTCTCCCGAAGGTCCCTGTGAGACAGTCACAGAGATGGACGCTGAACCGGTGGGCGAGCCACGTGAGTACGCCCTCGGGTCTTGGCTCCTACAGGGAGACCAAGAGGTGGGGTGGATCATTACCAATCGGCTCGTGGGGGGCCACGCATCTCCTGGTCTTCCCAGCTCCGAGGGCTAGCCCCGTTTTCCTTCACATGAAGAGTCCGAAAGACAGGACTCTCAGCCCCCTCTAACATCTCCTCCAGACATCCTAACGAAAATGAGGTCCTGAATCTTGGGGGTTCACTATTTCCACAGCCAGTCCTCTGATTTCCACAGACACATTCCCCCCCCCCCTCCCCACCGACCCACAGCCACAGTTCCCAGAAACTCCAGCTTCTCTTTCTTACAGCAAAGCCCTCTATAGTATCTTAGCTGTGCTCCATCACCACCAGCTTTCCCGGCCATCTCCCACCCTCTATACGCTAAACCGTCTGCCGAAAGTGTAGCCATCAAAGCAGCCGGGCGCTTTGGGAGTGGAAACTCCGCAGGCTCTGGGGTCAGTCCCAGCCCAGCCTTTCCTTGGGGCTTGCCGAGTGGCCTGGCCAGTCCAGTCGCTCCTCTGCCTGGAGCACGGTAAGGGCAGCTTGCGTCTTAGCTGTTCTGGGAGACGAACAACTCCAGCGGAGTCTCAGCGCCTGGTCTCCGAAGGCGCAACCTTGTGCGCTGGCGGAGAGGCCAAGGCATCTGCGTCCAGCGGCAGGAAGGGAAGAGGTGGCTGGGGTGGGGGTGGGGGGTGGTGATGGGTCGGCTCCTGCCAGCCGGGAAGTTTCGGCGGGAGAGGCTCGACATTTGGGGGGATGAAAAGGCTACTCCTCCTCTTGCCAAACCTCTGCGGCTTGGTCCGCAGCCTCCATGCCGGTCTGGGGGCTCCCGAGAGGCGCCCCGCAGGTCAAGCCTCCTCGGCCAGGCTGTGCCAAGGACACTCCATTCGAGCCTCAAACTAACCACATGAAGAAAATTAAGATGCTGGTTCAGAGGTATTCGTCGACTTTCAGGCTGGTTATTCACCTACTCCAGGAGCCTGGGGAACAGTACACTTTGCTGTGTTCCCAAAGAAACCTGTGAATTTTCTGCAGCGGACCCTACACCTTAATCTCTCCCAGCGCTGCTCAGACAGCTCGCCGTTCACTTCGGCTTTGCCGAAAAAGGGGTCACGCTCCTCCGACCATTGCTGTCACCTGGCAGCTGAAGACAGCCGCAGGGCTTTCCTCCTCCGCGGGCGCGCCCGGGGCAGCCCGCTGTTCTGCGGCTGCGGTTGACGCCGAGAAGGGGCCGGCGCCCGGCTCCAGGAACTAAGCCTAGGGGCCACGGCAGCCACCGATCGCGCGTGGAAGGGATCTTCCCTGGGGGGATTCTGCGCGCCTCCTCCGTCCTCAACTTGCTTTCAGGGACGCAGGGTGAGAGGGGCTCCGAACTGTGACCGGGAAGGCACGGAGTGGCCTGCAGCCCCTCGGCCTGCGTGGTCAGCGACTCCCAAACGGGGTCCTGCTTTTTCCACAGAGTCACTGAAGGCCAGCTGTTACTTTCTGATTTGCTAAGAAAGCAAACCCTCGTCAATATCTTTCCTCTTTGCCGGGAGAGATGTCCTAAGTTTGTCTGAGCACAGGCTTCTCCGAAGGAAGGTCTTATTTCCTCAGTCTGAAATACCAAACAGCCCCTTGCCCCAGGAGACTGTGCCAGCGCGGTTGTGGATTTGGAGTCGGATTCCAAGCAGCACCGGCTCTAATTAGGGGCCTCCTGCTCCGCCTGGCCAAGAGCATGGATCCTTTCACGTTCCCGGTGTTCTCCTGGCGTGAATCTCCACGAAATCTCAGCATTTCCTTCCTACCTACCCTTGGATAAAAAACAGAGCTTTGCCAAATCAGGAGATGTGGGAAGAAGGGAAGGAAAGTCTGCGTCTTGGAGGGCCCCGGGCACAGTCGCCCAGGGGTTATCTTCGAGGGCGCTGCCCGATCCGAAGAGGAAATCAGGGAGAAGCCAACGCCACCCGCTCTCCCGGGAGACCCCAAAGGAGAAAGAGGACGCTTTTTAAAAAGCCAAATGTGGATCTCAACTTTACATATCCCGCAAAGAGAACCTCAGTTTCCGAGCCAAGAATCAGCAGCCAGAAAACAGTTTTTGTTTATTTTATGTTGTTAATTTGGATTACAGAGCATCGCGTCCAAGAAAGATGGGAAGGGTTCCTGGTGCCAGTGGAGCATCTGATGTCCAAAGAGACAAGGATGTGAGCAAAGATGAGGTGAAGGTGGGAGGCACTGGAGACCCTGGCGCCTGCGCTAGAAACCAAGTACCTTGCGGTGCGCCCCGGGCCACAACGGATAGCCAGGCAGACGGGAGCCCCCGGGCAAGCATGTCACCGAGTTTTGGTTCTCTCTCTCTCTGCCTCTGTCTCTCTCTTTCCCCACCAAGAGCAATCTAAAGTCAGTCTCTATCTAATAGGCTCGCAGCAAACGTTTCCCCAAACTCGCCCACACTTTAGAATTGCAATCACAGAGAACAGCCCAGATACAGACATTCTAAGAAGAAAATGAAGCTTAGGCTCTGGATCAAGAGTCTACCTTTGGGGAAACGACTGTACACCGGGTACCACTGAGTGTCACAATTTGCATTATGTTCCAGCAGCTGCAAAAGCGACAGAGCTTGGGGCAAAGGAACAAGCTTTGGGACGGGGTGAGGGGTCAGCAGAAGGGAGAGACGGGGACCTGAAGTGAAGGCTACTAGGAGAGGAGGGGAGTCCCTTGAAAACAGTCTAAGAATCTCTCGGGTGAGCCTTAGGCTGGCGCTGACGGTGTTCCTTCCTGTGCTTTTTAGACTCCGGCCTCAGCGCAGCCTCGCCCCCCTGCGACGGGACCCGAGTGCAGGAGTGCGACGTGGGTGACAGCGGCGGCGGCGGCGGCGCGCGCGGGGATGGCTCGGAGCATCCCAAAGGGCGGCCCCGGCGGAAGCCGCGCGTGCTCTTCTCGCAGGCGCAGGTGCTGGCTCTGGAGCGGCGCTTCAAGCAGCAGCGGTACCTGTCGGCGCCGGAACGCGAGCACCTGGCCAGCGCGTTGCAGCTCACGTCGACGCAGGTCAAGATCTGGTTCCAGAACCGGCGCTATAAGTGCAAGAGACAGCGCCAGGACAAGTCCCTGGAACTGGCGGGCCACCCGCTAGCGCCGCGCCGGGTGGCGGTGCCCGTGCTGGTGCGGGATGGTAAACCCTGCCTGGGCCCCCGCACGCCCGCCTTCCCCGGCCCCTATGGCGCGGCCGCGGCGCCCTATTCCTGTTTCGGCGGCTACGCCGGCGCTGCCTACAGCGCTCCCTACGGCGGCGGCTACGCCGGCGCGCCCCCGGGCCCCGCGCCCCCCGCACCCCAGGCCAGCTCTGGCTTCAGCGGGGGGGGACCGAGGGCCAGCCCGCAGGGCCATCTGCCCGCCACGCTTCAGGGGGTCAGGGCCTGGTGAGGCGTCTTGGCTCGGATGCGCCACCCTGAACAGATGCTCGGCCCCGCCTCTCCGCTAACCGATCGAGGCCTGGATGAGGGGGCGCCGCCGTGGAGGAAATAGGCCACCCGATGGCACTTCTCTCCCGAGCGATCCCTGGGACTAGGAATTGCCTTCGACTAGCCATCCAGCTGAAGGCCCTGGGGGCGTTCTTCTCCCAAGAGACGCAACGCGGGGCCTCCGCCAGCCGCCCACGAAGCAGCACTAGGAGGGAGGAAAGCCAAGGGCGGCTGGCAGTTTCGGACGTCAGAGTAGTAGTTCTGAGGCAGATGACTCTTCAGGCCTCAAATACAGGGGCTGAGAGGCTCCTTAACTTGTGTGCAGCAGCCCCAGGGAATGGGGAGGTGATGGGGGTGCACTGGAGGGCCTCGATCCCCCGATTAAAGGCAACAGGTGGGGAAAGAAGGAGAAAAAGAGATGAGCCAGGGGAGGGGGTTGAAGAGCCTAGAAGAGGAGGACCAGGAGGTCAGGAAGACTTGTGCGAGCCAGGTCCTCCTGCAGGGGTTAATCTGCGCCCCCCACCCCTTCCACGGGCTGCACTCCCTGGGGCTCAGTATCCAGAAGAGCGCTTTTTTTCTGGAGGCACAATTGTTCTCCAGAAGATATCCACCACACTCTAGTTCTTCCCTCACTGTGAGTGCATTTTATCTCCTGTATACAGCTCAGCCTCTTGAGTAAATAGACTAAATATATTAATGTGTGTTTGCCTTGTGTGTAGGCCATTAGAATCTATCCACCTCTCGGTTTCTGCTAAACAACTTCAAATTAAAGGAAAAATGAAACTCAGAAGTTCTAAGTCTTCAGTACATAGAGAATTCCCTAGAGAGACAAAACTTGGATTCAGCTCTGGAGAGGTTACCTCTCTCCATCTCCTTCCCTACCAGCCCCAGTAGGTTTTCTTTCAGAAGGTCGTAGGTTTGTAAATTCCCCATCAGAAAAGGAGGCTCCCACTTGCCCATAAGTCCTAACAGGATAGGCAGGAAGCCTGAATTTTAGGGACAGTTACAATTCCCCCAGGCACAAATATGTCTGAAATCATGCAAACTGAAGACTGAGAACAAACTCATTTTGTTAATGGGAACATGGGAATCAAATAAGACAGTTGTCTTTGGCAGGTACTTGTAGAAAAATCAGGCTCTTTTCTTTTTCCTTGGATATCATTTTTTAGACAATGAAAAACTCTGCTTCTTCATCCCCTGGACCACTAACTTGTCAAAAGTTCAATTCTATTATTTAATAAATTCTAATTTTAATTAAATTGTACTGGCCCTGCATTTTCTCATTTCTGCATCTGCCCTGGTTGTTTTTTTGCCAACGTGGGAAACAGGGACTGCTTGGTCCTATGTAAACGTTGCCTGACAATTGACAGCTTACATCTTTTAAAGTTTAAGTTAAAAACAATGGTAAGTATTCACATTTCTCCTTACTACCATTTCCTTATATTTTCTCTCCTTTTTGGTTTCATCCCTTTTCTCTTTTATTTCTCCATAAATATCTGTTAATAAAAGTGTATTTAGAAACACCCTGCAGTGTTTTTCAATTATAGTTAGTCTTGCATCCCTGGGATAAAAATGTATATTTTAAATTAAGAAATCTCAATAAATATTCCTTGGTCAATTAGGCTAAGTTTTAAAAAAAAATAGAGATTACAGTTAAAATCTCCCTCATGAGAAAATTATCACACGGTGATATCATACTTCTTTCACTTTGCCGGGGGGTGGTAGTCCTTACAAGAGGAAAAATTACCTGTGGACACTGGCCTTAGATTCATGACAGTTGAGTTTAAGTTTAATGCTGACACTGCCTAACCATCTGTCTGGCCCTCAGTTGTTCAGTGAGTTGTATTAAATTTTCCCGAGATCAGATTCTAAACTACTATAGGTTGATTTAAAAAAATCTTTTGTTCTCCTTTGGGCAAAGTTCTTACCTAGAAATGTAGGTCATCATTGTATGGATGTAGCAAAGTATTGATACTTGGCGCAGAGTAGAAAATTAATAAATGCTCTTCTCTTCACCCTCCCACACTCTTGCAACCCAAGGAGTGGTTACCAGACACGTGTTGCTCTTTTTTTTTTTTTTTTTTGGAGTGTAGTTGATTTACAATACTGTGTTAGTTTCAGGTGTACAGCAGTGTTGTTATGAATAGACCTTGTCTCCTGAGCTCCCTCCATGCTTTTTGCCACATGGAAAAGCCCATGAGGGAGAGCAATGACTGTGGAGCTCAGTCATTGACTGAGCCATGACTCCCAAGCCTGGGAGTGAAGGGGACAGGGGCTTAGCTCAATCATCAATATCTCAGTCATCGCTGAACATGGGACACAAGAGAAAATAAGATTTGGCTGGCGCCCTGAAGGAATGTATTATCTAATTGGATACCAGAGACTAATACGAGAAAGTATCTGAAAATACAAGGTGGTATATGCTGCATGTCAAGTCAGACACACAATAAGCTTTATAAAAAGAATGAAAAGCCAGTGAGCTGGGATGCTTAGAGAAGGTGGATTAAGAAGGTGAAGCTTCGAGGAGGTGGATTAAGCCTGGTGATTAGGGTGGGAATGACACTACTTACTGGGAGAGGGTCCAGGCAAGGTCTAGCACTTAGGAAAGGAGAAGAGTATATGGGCACATGCCAAAGCTAGAGTCATATTTTCTAGTAGTTTGAGATACAGTTCATGGCTAGCTTCTGGGACTTTGTAAACTGCAGTCAATTGGCTGAGGGGCTTTGGGAGGCAGGAGTGGGTGTTGCTTTCCCGTATACCCAAGATGTTCCATTGACCTGGGACATTTTCTGTTTTGCTGTCCAGATTGCTGTAGCATCCATAGTTGCTGACCTAAACGAACAAGCAAAACCTATAACAAAACCTTGTCCGTGTGCAACCCATGTGGCTTTTTCTTCAAATGAGCCTGTGGAAGTTTGAGATTCCCAGGACACCAAGGAGATTTCTTTCCAAAAGGAAAGGAGAGTAAAGGAAAACTCTCTTCTCCCAACTCCCCACTTTAAGTGATCCTGTCAGGATCACTTTAAAACACATCCCTCTCCCAGATCATCAAGCCCACCCCCAGCTGCCCATCTTCCGTCCTGTAATCTCTCCTTCGCACTGAAAGCTGTCCCTTTTTGTGTGTCTTACCAACCACAGCTTATCCAAGGCAGGGCTTTCACCAGGGAGCCGCTCTGTAAGCAATCAGCCTCTGTAAGCAATCAGCCTCTTATCTGCCTCGTTCAGTCCCGTCACTCCAGTCACCTCTTAATGTTCACAAGTTTCCCAAATGGGAAGTAATTGACCTCTAAACAAAACAAAAAAGCTCTCAGAGAGATAGCAGAGGTTCCTTTCCTGACTGTCCCAGGGCTAGGGTCTCACCTAGGCCAGGTGGATAAGTCAATAAAATTGCAGACTTCCTGGCTCCCCGTCCTCCGTCCTCCCCCACCCCGTCCCTTCAAGCCAGCTTCATTCGATACTATCTGCAAATCAGATGGAACACAAGTCAAACCATAGACCTCAGGGTGGCCAGAGATTTCTGGTATTTACTGTTTGTAATTTCGTCATTATCAAGAGAGAACATTAAAGGGACATATTTTTAAAATTCCATTTGTAAAGTGTTTACAATCTTCAGGGTTTATACCAGCTCTTCGTTATATCAGCCCGATGACTTGCCTTTTCCCTTTTTCACAAAACAAGGGAACTCCCGGGCATAACAGCTGTGCCCCCAACCTGCTCCATTCAACATAGAGGCCTCTTTGGAGAGATGGAAGGTGGTGGAGGATCCGAGTTAAGAGTTGTTGGCCTTCATTCTAGGCCAGTTCCACTAGTGACACACTATGTGACCTTCAGCAAGACCTGTAACCTCTCTGGGCTTCAGCCTCTTTATTTATAAAATTGAGCAAGTGCATCTCTGAGGCTATTATTCTAATTTGGGATGGCTCCCTGTTGATTTCAGATGCCTTTACTATGTTTTCATTCTAGGATAGATTATATATCCAGAAGACTACGTAAAACATACATGTCTAACCACCAGCACAGTTTAATAACTGTAAAGTGAACACAGATGTAACCCCTCTCAAGGCAAGAAACAGGGAGTGCCAGCTCCCCAGCAGCCCTTCTCCCCAACCCCTCCAAATGTGTAAACCCCTTCCCTCCTTCCCCAAAGGAGATACCAGCTATTCTGACTTCTGTGATAATAATTCATAGGTTTCTCTTTGTGGATTTACCCATATGGACACCTCCTTCAACAGCGTGGTTTAATTTTGTCTGATTGTAGATGCTGCATAAATAGAATCATAGTGCATGCATTCTTTAGTGACTTGCTTCCTTTTTTCAACTTTATGGTTGTGAGATTTATCCATGAGGTTGGGTGGAGCTTAAGTTTGCTCTTCTCATTGTTACATTGTGTCCCACTGAATGCATGTACTTCAATGTATGTAAGTACAGAAAATGCAGCCAGCTGGGTGCCATAACACAGAATTCTGGTAGTGGTACCTTTCTCACAGGTATGACTGCGGCTGCTGTATTCTCTAGCTGGAGCTGGTCCCGGCTTCTAGGAGCTATTCTGCGTTGCAGAGCAAGGATCCATCCTCTGACAGATTTCTGTTTATATAACAGCAGCCTTTTAACTTTTGTATGATTTCATTGTGTACTCACCACCTCCATCTGAGGCAGAGCATATTACTGTTCCCATTTGCCGAGGAAGAGTCCAAGGGCTAGAAAGGTGGCAGCCACACTGTAAGTTAGTGACAGAACCGGGACTAGACCCCAGACCCTCTGCCCCTTAGTCCTGGGTTACTTCCACTGAATACTCAACAAAGAGTTCAAGTCCTTACACAAATCAGGTGACTGTTGAGTGATACTGTTTTCTTCATTTCCTGAGAGAAAAGTGCATGAGGGATGGGAGCCTTTTGGAAAGCATCCAGAGGGGAAGCAAGAGGCCAGAGTGGAGGTGGTGGGAGAGCTATAACTGCATTTTCAGGCACTTATGAGCAAACAGAGTATTGCAGTGCTCTGGCTTTTGCACCCCCCCAGCCCATTTTTGTCTACATTTTCCTCTGACTCTGTGCCCCCAGAGAAGTTGATTCATGCTTTCAGTGGCCAGCTCCTGAACTGGAGAGAATTCAGCGCTGAGCTGTTTCCTCTCGGTTCCAGCTCCCCCCACCTGGGGAGAGAGCTCCGTGGGAAGTCCCTCCGCCTTCCTTTCGCTCTGTTTAGACTCCGGTAAGTCCCCCTACCCTCAACCTGAGAGAAGGATGTGGTCTTAGTGACACAGTGCAGATTCCACTGTAGGAAAAGCAGATATGCCGGCAGCCAGGCCACAGACCTCAGAGTGCTTTCTGACTTAGTCCCATAGGGCTGTCCTCATAAGCTGGTCCCAAGTCACACCTGCTTCCTTCCCATCCATGCTTCAGTGGCTCCTGCTTCCTCCTGTAACCAGCCCAGCTTAATAGCCTGAAACCCTAGGGCCCGGGAAATTGGAATCCGAAGTTACGACTTCAGTGAGCCAAAGGTGAACTTTTCTTTTGATGGCTCCTGATTCCTGTCCTTCTCTGGGCCCTCTGGTGCCTCCCCTGGACCTTCCCTGTGGGTCAGGTCTCCCAGGACCTGCTCCTGGAGCATCTTAAACCTCCCCATCACAATGCATTTACTCTCCATATCTGTTGTACCCTCTAAACAATCAGCCTCATGTCTGCCTCAGACCCCGATGTGTTTCCAACACACCTTGCGCCTGTCATGAAGAAGGGGCTCAATACTGTGTGCTGATGGAACAAATGAGTGAATGGTTGCTCTCTGGCTTTCCTGCATGGCCTCACAAAGTCTGCATTGAAGACCTGGGCTCTGACTTGGCTCCTTGGTAGTCAGAACCCTCTGGAAGAAAGTCCTCCTATATGTGGATAGGGATCTGGCTCCTGGCAGGGGTCACCTAAGCCCTGACACCAGGGGCCCTAAGAATTTCTGTCAGCCAGGGGTTATGACCATGGTGACAAGAATTCCTGTTTTATTCTTCTAGCCATTCTCCTGTAGGTCAACTTAACTTTAATTAGCAAGTATTAAGGAACATTAGGTTCAACACTGTGGGGGAACATAAAACTAGTATCATTTTTTTAAAATATAAGATCAGAGGGACTCAAGGATGCATAAGACAGAGTCCTTATCTTCAAGATTATAAAACTGTGGGTAAGACAAGTACCTATACAGCCAAATAGCTATAGGAAAAACTAGAAAAGGTGCATTATAAACATATAAATCCTTCAGTTCATTGAACACGCTGTAGAGGCTTCTGGATATCATCCAATATCTGTTTCTCCCTTTCTTCTTCTTCTTCTTCTTCTTTTTTTGGTAAAGATTTGTTTTTTAAAAAATTTATTTATTTATTTTTGGCTGCCTTGGGTCTTCGTTGCTGTACGTGGGCTTCCTCTAGTTGCGACTAGCGGGGGCTACTCTTCATTGCGATGCGCGGGCTTCTCATTGCGGTGGTTTCTCATGTTGCGGAGCATGGGCTCTAGGTGCGCGGGCTTCAGTAGTTGCGGCACGCGGGCTCAGCAGCTGTGTGTGGCTCGCGGGCTCTAGAGTGCAGGCTCTAGAGCGCAGGCTCAGTAGTTGTGGCGCACAGGCTTAGTTGCTCCACAGCATGTGGGATCTTCCCGGACCAGGAAATGAGCCCATGTCCCCTGCATTGGCAGGCAGATTCTTAACCACTGCGCCACGAGGGAAGTCCCTCTCGCTTTCTTCTTTAATAATAGAACCACCCCAGCGTTAAGCACACAACCTTCCAGCTAAAGGTATATTTCCCAGAGTCCTTTGCAGCTAAGGGTGGCCAAGTAACTAAGTTCTGGCTAAAGGAATATAAGGAGAAGTGATGTGTGCAATTTCCGGGACATAGCCTTAAACAGAAGGGACCTTCCCTCCACTTCCTTTCTCTTCCTGCTCCTGGCTGGAAGACAGATGAAATGTTGGGAGCAGTAGCAGCTATCTTAGATTTTGACAGAGCAACAAGATGGAGGAAGCCTAGGTCCCCAGCACTATGAAATCACCTTATCAGTTTGGGTCTGCTTACACTCCATCTAATATATGAGAGAAAAAGAAACATTTATCTTGTTTAAGTCACTGTTATTTTGACCTTTGTTATAGCAACTGAATGCATATCTTAACTCACAGAGGACACAAGCAGGTAATTAGAAGTTTGGCTGATACAAATACAGTAAATGTTTAGAGGAGAAATAAATCAAACCAAGGTAATCTAGGAAGGGACGATCAAAGAGAAGGAGCTTGAGACAAGCCCCTCAGAAGGATGAATAAATTTGGATACGTGGAGGGGAAGGATGGGGAATCTACACAGAGGGATGTGGAGAGGACTGCGGATCATAAAATGCATGGGAGCCAAGGACTCTCTGAGGCAACATTGAAGGCGATAGTCTGGACATGTCCATGGTCGTGGCGTTCAACTCGTCCGCCCTCTCCCCAGCTGGTATCATCTACTCCAAAGGCTTAACTACCATTTCTATGCAAGTAACTCCCAAATCCCACACCTGCAGCTCCAGCTCCACCCTCCGTCCTGAATTCCAGCTCCAAACTGCCCATTGTTCCCTGGACATCTCCATTTAAATGTTTCCCAGACACCTCAATCGAAAACCAAACCCACCTCTCTCCACCTTCCTCCTGCCAAACCTGCTCCACTTTCCATATTCCCTCTCTGGTGACCCAGGATGACACTCCATTGTCCTATTTCACTCTCTCCTCTCCCCTACCTGCCTATTTTGTGTTTCCACCACTACTATCTAAGCTCAAGTCATCATCTCTCGCTTCATCATGTGCAATTGCCTTCTCACTGGTCTCCCTGCCTCCGCTCTTTTCTCTCCAGGCCATTTCTCATGCTGCTATAGGATTTTTTTTAAGAAATCTTGTCTACTCCTTGATGAAGACACTTTCAAAACACAGACCACATTCTTTAACCAGACATATCGAAATATAACATGTATAGGGAAAAGTGCAGGAATACTACACGTACGCCCAGTTCACAAAGTGAATTTCCCATATAATCAGCACCCAGATGATGAAACAGAACATTAACGTTCCCCCAAAGCTCTTTTATGCACCCCCTTACTGTCACTTACCCCAGAGGAAACCACTAGCTTGACTTCAAACGCCATTGACTAATTTTGCCTGTTTTTGACTTTTCCTGAAATGGAATCACATGGTGTGTATTCTTTTGTCTGGTTTCCTTCACTCAAGATTATGTTTATGAGATGCCTTCATGTTGTTGTGGATAACTGCAGTTTGTTCATGGCTATTGCTGGTTGAGTTTTCCATGGTCTGATTACACCACAATGGATTTATCTGTTCTACTGTGGATGGGCATTTGGGCTGTTTCCAGTTTGGGGTTATTATAATTAGTGCTGTCGTGAACATTCTTGTGCCTGTCTTTTGGTGAATACATGAGCACATTTCTGCTGAGTATGTGCCAGAGGTGGAAATTCTGGGTCATGAGGTATGCACGTGGCCAGGTTTGGTAGATTCTACTGTTTATCCAGAGTAGTTGTATGAACTTACATTTCCACTAGTAGTGTTTAAAAGTTCCAGTTGCTCCATCCCCTCAACAATTCTTGTCAGTTTTCCTTTTACCCCTCCCTCCTTCCACTTTCTTGCCGAGACATGGCAACGCGGGCAAGTAAGGAGTGCTCCGTGAATATCTGAATAATGGGGTAGCTGCGTGGAAGCACCGGAGGATCAGTGGGAGACAGGGTTCAAGGTGTGCCTGGTCAGTGCGCAGAGAAAAATAACAAACGCTTATTAAGCCCAAACTAAGTGCTCAGTGTTTGGCATTATATCACGTAATTGCCATAATCACTCTCTAAAGTCTAGGGTCCAAGGAATCCAACAAGCTCCCAACTTAGGAAACTGAGGCTGGGGGTGTTTAAGAAACTTATCCAAAATCACCATCACTAAAGATAGAGGTAAAAATTGAGCCTCCAAAGTTCATTTACTTTCCATTATGTTCGGCTGCCGTCTCATACACATTACAGGCTGCTGCTTCTTACTGTTATCTAAATACCTAAACCTACAGCTATATTCGCTAGTGATGGAGTCTCCAACACACGCTCTCTGACTGGCTGTGCTTCTTTCTGATACCGACATTTCCATCCCAACCTCAGAGAGAGTCATAGGAGGGAAAAGGTCTGGCCTGAGGAGCCCATTCAGATGTTTGGGATGGAAAAGATCACAGATATTCCCATGGGGCCCTGCTCTCTGTGAGGGACATCTGCATCCAGAATCAGCCCTCTATGTAATCAACACATTACATAAAATATGACAAGTAACCCAAGAACATTTGTGTTGGAGACAACAGCGCCAATGGAGTAACCCTCCGCCTCTGAGTGCAGCACTTAAACTGCCCACCAGGGGACACCCTTGCCTCCAGTTTCCCACTATGGGGAAAAAGGGAATTTCCCAAATTCCTTGGGCCTCCACCCAAAACCTTTGCTTCCAGCAGTGCTTCAGATTTCTTTTTCAGGTCAACCCCTTTACCTTCCGGTTTGGATGTTGACAGTTGGGAATGGACAGAAGGAGAAAGTGAATCCAAGGATTAAGGGCTCCATAGACACCAGCTGTTGGCCATGGTTTCAGTGCGACAAACATTCATAGCATAATTATGACCTTGTGATGCTTGTGGCTACAAGATCTGCGGGGTGCTTTCCAGGGCATAGATGTCCTCCATATATACTGGTTCATTTATTAGTCATATGCGGAAGTATTATTGTAACACAGAGGAAACCAGGAAAAGTGAGGGAATTACCCAAGGTCATAGAGCTCGTAAGTTAGAGTCTGAATATAAACCCACTGATCCTGTTTACGACTGTGCAGTGAACTTGGGTATCTAAAATACTGTCTGGGTGTGGAATACTAACTCTAAAGGGCTGGTAAAGCAAATATCACTAGATTAGCTTGCAACTCTGCCTTCCTTTTCAGTTTCTCTCCGGACTCTTGTTCAAACATCCTGAAGGGAAACTAATCTGATTGGTCCTTCACATTGACTGTTCTTGACTCATGGCAGAGGTTCCCAAACTGTGCCTGAGTTGAAGACTGCTTTGAGCATCGATGTAGTTAAATTGACTGGATTCTGGCTTAGCTCTGCCACTGACCAGCTCAGCCACGGAGGACAAGTTTCTTGATCTCTGCTGGCTTCAACTTCATCTTGGGGAAAATGGAGTTACTTAAACCAGTGGTTACCTGTGACTCTCTAGGTTGTAAGTGACAGGAACCTAACGCACACCGGCATGAGCAAAACAGTCAAGGCAATTTCTTGACCCTCAGAGCTGAGTGGCAGGAAGGCTTATGGTGAAGCTGGCTAAAAGCAGGGACTAGGGCTCATCCGGCTTCTCCCCATCCACCTCTCATTTCCGTTTCTCCCTACCTGGTCAGCTTCATTCTCTTGGGCTGGCAGAAACCATGGCCGAGTACGCAGCCACGGGCAGCTCAGAATCACATCCTTACAGCTGCACAGTCAGAGACGAAATGGCATTTTCCTTCCAACTCCAGGTTGAAAAACCGAGCCAGCTCCTCTTCATCACAGGGCGTAGTGAGTATCAGGCAACATAACAAGTATGGAAGGGCTATGGAAGGTCAGCCTCAGCTGCAGAATGCCTTCCTCTTGAGGGTTATCCTGCCCCAGGGCAATTAACTTGCATCATCTTGATAGTTCCTCCTGAGAGCAGGTCTTACAGGGGAGGGGATGAGTGGCAGTGCAGTGTTTTGTGTTGCGTTGACGCCCTCTC
This sequence comes from Physeter macrocephalus, assembly GCF_002837175.3. Taxonomy (NCBI): domain Eukaryota; kingdom Metazoa; phylum Chordata; class Mammalia; order Artiodactyla; family Physeteridae; genus Physeter; species Physeter macrocephalus. The sequence continues at coordinate 94,004,024 of NC_041222.1, read as the reverse complement.
TTCCTGGGCCTCAGCCATGGTGTAAGGAGGTGCCTCCGTGTGTCTAATCCTCCATAAATCTAAAGAGAGTGACCCAGACTGACCCGTCCGAGACGGCTATCACTTTGCATCATTTCACTGTGTCTCTGAGGGTCACACAATCATCCCTGAGGCAACAAATGGAAAACGGGAGTAGCAGAGGCCCCCTCATGGCAGAAGGCTCAGCACTAATGCTACCTTCGTCTTCTGCGACCTCTCTTGGACAAGTGGATTTCGTCTCTTATCAGCATCCTCGCAGACCATGAACCTCGTACCCTGCCATCCTCTCATGGAATCCCATTCATCACGGCCCTTTAATAGCAGCATCTCTTATCCGAGCGGTGAAGAAATGAGGCAGTACAACTCTTGGGCCTTTGTATTCTCCTACCTAATAATCTCCTCCTGACCTCAAAATACCCTTACCTACGGGGCAGGGCCAAGGCTCCCAGGTGGGCCAGGCTGTGACAGATGCGGCTGTAGGCTTGCTCACAGGCTGCAAGCAGTAGCAATAGCACAGTGATGTAGAGGGGCCGCGAGAGGACAGGAAGAACATGGCTCCCCCCAGGAGGGTCAAAATTAACACCAGCCCCTAACTACCAGCCACGGCTTGTACGCACACCCACTGTCCCCAGGGCGGCTGGACACACCCTGACGCATCCACACCAGCGTCCAGGTCTGCAGCCGTCCTCTGCCGACTGCCCTAGCCTTTATTTTGTACAGAGAGAGCACACAGACCAGGACTTGCTTCTTCCCCCCATCACCCACAGAAGGCTCTGCTCCCGGATGCCTGCTTCTCTACCCCCTCAGCAGTTCCCCTCAGCTCTGAGCCCCCAAAATTAAGGAGCAGAGTCCCAATCCTCAGGACTGTATCCAGAGGTAGCATCTCCCGCACTGACCCAACATCCAGGCAGAAAGCAGCTTCGCGCACGTTCCTTTTTTTTTTTCACATTCCTTCTTGTTCCTCAAGCACTCTCAGCTTCGAGGTCGGGTGATGGTTGTTGACAAGCTTTTCTGGGCTGAGCTGGTGGAAGGTCTGGCCTCCTGCCCCCTCCCTCCGTCCTGATGGGGAAACCGACATGACCCACTGCGGGGTCAGGGATCACGTTGGCTGGAGCTCTCCTTGGTCTGGACGTCGACTTAAGAACTTCACATACAAGACAAATCCATTGGCTCTGCAGGACAGGACAGTTCTGTCCCCGAGCCAGCTGTTATCACTTATCAGAGGAGGTAACTTAGGCCAGGAGAGGCCAATAAAGAAATTAATTTAAAAAAATAAAAGGTCAGGTAAGTTTTAGCTACTATTGTTTTAGTGCCAGGCCAAGGATCTCTGTGTCATTGAATCTCACTGGTTTGGAAAGACCTATTTCATGCCATCCCCATGAAATGCTGGGTCACCCTAAAATGGCTGGACATCAAATGGCCCAGCTTCCCCTCCCAGAGCTGAGCCCTCACTGGAGGAGGTCGGTAAGTCTGTCTGTCAAGACGAGCTTCTCACCTGCCCTTCTTCTCCATCCCTGGCCACTCTCTCCACACTTTTTCTCCTCAGAACTCAGATGGCACGGGTGGCTTCTAGCCCTGTTTGAGGGAGACAGGCACCAGGGATGTGCTGGGCCCTCCATACCCACAGGAGTTAGTTTCTCGGGGCCCTTGAGCGAAGCTCAGCAATGAGGGGCCAGCCCCCACCCCCGGCCTCATCTCTTAGACCACCAGGTTAGGCCAGATTCATCCTGCCGCCTCACTCCCCCCTACCTCTGCCCTCCCCCTGCCGCTTCCAGCCGGAGGAGGTCTCGGGGGAGAAGCAGTGTCATGCTCGATTTGACCCATCAGTTTTTCTACTTATCAATCAGCTACCTACTGGCTCTGCCAAGAGGATTCATAAAGAGGAATTTTTTCTTTTTTTTTTTAAGGCCTTACCATGTCCGTTGCCATGTCATAGAAATAAAACACTGGCAAGAGAACTGTGTAACATTTTATATCTTTAAAAAAAATACACGCCATCAATTAAGTGATAGCAATGATCTCTGCATTTTTTTATCATTTAAAACATTTTATAGTAGAAATCACATGTGTTAAGAGATAGAAATAAAACTGACCTAGAGATTGAGAGACATGGGTTAAAGTTCCTCACTTGGTCGCTAACAAAGTGATTTTGGATGAGTCATTTCCACTCTTTGAACTTCCGTTTCCCTACTTCTAAAATGACACCTCAGGTCTCTCAACACCCAGTTCTGTGAATTGTCTTTATTTTTTTATCTTTGGGCTGCACCGCTCAGCCTGTGGGATCTTAGTTCCCCGCCCGGGGATCGAACCCGTGCCCCTTGCAGTGCGAGCGTAGAGGGAAGTCCCTATGTGAATTTTAAATAGCAATGCCACATGCCTCCCAGTCCTGAACATTTCCCCCTCTAGCACGCCCTGTCTCCATGCCTTCCAGGTCATTCTCTATCTCCCCTCTTTCCCCTCCCCAAGCCCCTTCAGAGGGGATGAGAACCTGGGTAAATATATGAATGGGATGAAAGCCTTTGCCGATGCCCAAAGCATCTCAGGTGCTGCAGGGTGATCTGTAAGCACCTCCCCAACCTTCTGCCCGTGCCTGGGTGGTCATTTCCCCTACAAACTGTGACAACAGCAGGATGGTCTTGACTGCGCTGGGCAGGACTTGCCTCGGGCCAAATATGAACCCCTGGCTGAGCGACTTTCTTCTGGCTCAGTGGTCACTGGCTATGTCGTCCTAAATGATCTTCAGAAAAGTGTCTGTAGTTCTGGAAGAAGGCAGTGTTCTTTGAGGAATAGCCTCTCATGTCCCCACTCCCTGTCTAGTCAAGGGGATCATAGAAACCTCTGGAGAGCCAAGCCCAGTCTTAGCCCTCAGCCCCTCATTCCTGGGGGACGCGCACCCACTCCATCCCCGGAAATTGACCCTGCCCCTTCTCAGATGATCATCCACCCTGGATACGATCATTTCAGGGCATCGTCTGTGATGGCCTGACCAGTTTTATGAGGAGGGGGCTGCTGGGAGGTGGGAGAGAGTCGGTCTCAAATTGCTTCTGGCAGCCGGAGTGCTGTGAGAAGGTCAGAGCCTCCTCCCCTGGACAAACAGCCCCCGGTGTGCCTCCCCGTGAGGGCCTCTGTTAAGCTGTTGAACAGACCAGGCGCAAAGGGACAGCGGCCACCCAGTTAGAGCACGTGGAAATTTCTGCACATGCCCCCACAGCCTTGAGCTCCCCAGAAACAGGCAGCCGTGGAGGGGGCAGAGAGCAGGTGACCAGGGGCACCGTTAGCAAAATACTCCTGGGTTCCCATTGCCCAATAAATCCTCCCGAACGGCTTTTCTCAGGCAATCAGCACTCACGATGGCGGCAGAAGGGGGTTGAGTCACTCTCTGCTACTCTGAACTTTCCCACAAACCCTAATCCCTTTTGCCACACAGAAAAGTCTGCAGGGAAAACCGGCATAAACAGGTACAGAGTTGGAGGAACCGACCTTTTTATAGGGTCCTGGGATGGAAGGAAAGAGAGGTCTTTTGGCAAGTATGGCATTTGAAACGTGAATGGGTTTCAGAGTGACAGACAGGGCATAGGCACGTGTCAGGTCAGAAGTCCCTGAAAAAGAAATGGAGCCGATCACGTGGGACTGCAGTGGCCTCCATGCCCCACTCACGGGGTCCTCCACTCTCCCCCGCCCCCGGAACCGCCCAGGGCCCTCAGCTTCTCACTGCTGGTGGTGATGGGCAGGGGGGGAGGGTCCTTGGACCAGCAACAGTGGTATCACCCTGAAGCTTGTTAGAAATCAGACTCTTGGGACGTCCCCAGGGGTCCAGCGGTTAACACTTCGCCTTCCAATGCAGGGGGGCGCGGGTTTGTTCCCTGGTTGGTATGCCTCGCCGCCAAAAAGCCAAAACATAAAATAGAAGCAATGTCGTAACAAATTCAATAAAGACTTTAAAAATGGTCCCCAGCAAAAAAAAATCTTAAAAAAGAAAAAGAAAGAAATCAGACTCTCAGGGTCCACCCAGACCTACTGAGGCAGAATCTGGGGAATCTGTATGCACCTCAAAGTCTGAGAAGCACACATGTGGCCATTCAACGTACTATCCCCTCCCCGCATGGCCTCCCAGCCTAGTTTTCCTGGGCTCTGGGCTGGTCTCCTTGCCCTTCACTCTCAGGCCTCATCCTTCACATCCTGCGGGTGTGCACCCTGCCGATCACCAGTTGGAAAATAAACGTCTGACTAATTCATGCCACTGTGTAACTGAGGATAGCTTGATGTGTCACCAAACACACGTAGCATTTTCACATTAACACATGAAAATCATCTTAACCCAAATGCCACAGGGGAGAAATGCAGGGCACTGAGCGATATCCATGGGGAGGCAATGCCTTTGAACCACTGCAGGGGCAGTGCCTCCGATCCAGGTTAGCCTTGTGGGAGGTGGTTTCCCCTTGTCCCTCTTTTCAGTGGCTCTGCCTATTGTGCTTCCATGCGAAAAGAGAGAGAGAGAGAGAGAGAGAAGCAAGGAAATAGGGTAGACTGAGCCAGGGACTCTGTAAGAGGCCATGGGAGACTCCACTGCAACCTGAGGATGGGTGTCTATGGAGCAGCTGCTATGTGCCTAGTGCAGGGCATGGCGGGGAAGACACTGGGTTTGGAGCCAGAACAACCCGGGTTAGCTGTGAGAACCCGGGCATGTTACATTCAATCTCTGAGCTTCTATCTTCTTATCTGTCAGAAATGATCCCCAGTGGGTTGTAGTGCAAATGAAATGTCCATAGTGATCCAGTCCGGAGCGGGCACTCAATACATGTCAGTTCTCTCCCCTCTCCTGGTGGGGAGTAGGACAAGGAGAGCTGAGACACAGCCCTGACCTTTGAGAAGCAGAAAATGATGAAATACTCCAAGGCACTAGAGGATCAGATGCTCAAATGAGCAGCAGAGCCAGTGATGGAGACTGGAGAGGTCTCCAAAGACTTTGGGTAGAGATTGAACTGCTGAAGATGAACAAAAGACTGTAAATGCACACACAGCAGGCACAGAGGCCTGAGATAGGACTGGGCAGGACACGAGTGGAAATCATGACAGAACAATCAGTAAAGGCAGGGGACCATGTCGGGGAGGAAGGAAGAGAGGGAAGGAGGGCAGGGAAGCTGACACCTCTGTGTGGGAGGCCTTGGAAAACCGAGATGAACAGTTGAGATATTGGGTTTTTACGATGTAGATATCTCAGGCATGTTCATTCATTCATTGCACTCTCCTTCCCCTCCCCTCCCCAGTTTTATTAGGGACCCTAGATTCAGAGCTCCTATTTGTTTGGGAAATGTGCAGTGTGCCTGGGAAAAGCAAATTTTGTTTACTCTGCAGGTGGGTCTAGAACCTAACCCTACTAATAGAAAGAACCCATTCCTGGACACCCTCTGCATGCCAGACGCTGAGGTCCTTTATTGTGAAAAGCTGCATCATTCCTTCCGATAATCCTTGAGGGGATGTTGTTTTTGCAGCCATTTTGCATGAGGAAACTGAGGCATGCTCAGAAAGGTTAGGTAACTTGCCCAAGGTCCCCCAGCCAGAGCTACTCTATTAGCCACTGTCCTCCTTCCAAAAAAAGCAATTCTGCCTCTCACCCCCCAACTGGTCTAGGGTTCTAAGACACACTGAACTCCCTGAAGCTGCTTCCAAACAATTCTTTCTCCATATGGGCTAAAATGTCTTCAGTTTTATTGCAGGGAGAACACGAGGATAGGGAAACATACAGGACCCTTTCTAGTAAGATATAGAAAATAGAAAATGAAAAACCGTTTAATGTTCCAATCCAGCCTGGAAAGATAATGAAGGGACAAGTCTGAATTCCAACATCACTGAATTTGCAAGAACAATGGGGAAAATCTCACACCCCTCCACTCCCACAGCCAGGAAAGCAGATTCAAGAAGGGTTGGCACTGGACCAAGGAGGTCTGTTTTATATTGAGGATGGTAGGAGTCTCTACTGGGAGAAAATCAGGGAGTCCTCTCTCACTGAGGCCCATCTAGACCCAGTTAGGACTGGGAATTGGAACAGGGGCTGGGGCTGGGGGGTTTAAAAGGGAAGAGGAATTACAGGAAGGAGGCTCCCTACACCCTGAGGAGGTAGCCCTTAGGGAAGGAACACTGCACCTGAACATTTACCCTTGCAGCTCTGCCATCAACTGGGTTAGACCTTGAGATTAGACCTCAACCTCTCCCACCTCTAACCACTACCTTCTCGGCAATCTTATAAAACTTGTGGAAGGAGAAGGCTTTGGTCCTTTCTGTTGTGGTGATGGCTGGGATTGATTTCTCTTTTCTTCTTTCTTTTTGTCTTTCTGAATTAGCAGAGCCAACACAAGTGCCTCCTTGGAAGACACACAGCATGATGTGTTTCGGTGAGTATAAACTTGGTGTGGTTACCCCAGAAGGCTTTGAAATGTATTTTAAAAGAAAAATGTATGCTGTGACAAAGATGCATTTCACATTAATCACGTTTTTTATTTTCTGTATTTTATGATGCTTGGACATCTGAGACCTTACTGAACCCAGGGAGGGACTGTCAGAGTTAGTTAATTCCTAGAGACCGCAAACAACTTGCCTGTGAACACACCTTTGATATGCAAATCAACCAGTGGCGTTCATACCCCCCAACCATCTCCTTTCTCTAACTCTCACACACCAAGCCCATATTTCCCCTGCCCCAATCACGCCAGGGCCAAGTACTGGACAACTAGGGGCCACCCCTATAGCCCAGAGCCTGCTGAACTTATTCAAACTACCCAATCCTAAGTTTGCTCAGCCTTGCCCATTCCTTCCCATGGAAACCACAAAAAAGGCTGTGTCCATGCTTTCCCCTTGTCTTTTTTGCCTCTTAACCCTGGTGCTTCCCCATGTGGCCCTGTATAGTGTGTTGTGCCTCCCGTTTCTGGGGATCTGTGAGAATAAACAATTCTTCCTTCAATACAGTCATTTCTGTGTCTGCACATGTTGCTTACTTGCTTAAAATAAATTCCAAGTACATTTAAAAACACATTTATACAGGTCAATTCTATAAACTCTGCTCCCACTTTCCACACTGTAGGATAGCACTGGAGGCAGGTTGGGGTGTGTGGGAGGATGGAAGGTGATGCAGTGGAAGTGTTTGGGCTTGTATAGTTTCCATCTATAGTTCTTTTGTCTCTGTAAATCTCAGGTTTGGGAATTTCCTGGTGGTCCAGTGGTTAGGACTTGGAACTTTCACTGCCGGCCTGGGTTCCATCCCTGGTCGAGGAACTAAGAGCCTGCAAGCCTCGCAGTACAGGAAAAAAAAAAAAAAAAAAAATCTTGGATTCTTTCCAAGAAAACCAAGAAATTTTATTAGATGATCCCCAGATCCCTTCTAGCTCTAAATGTCTTTGGGTCTAGATGGCTTCTAAAATATATAATGGAACAATATATAAATGCTTATGATGTAATATGAAGTTGGAAGGAAAAAACAAGATACAAAATTACACTTATCCAACAAATGTGTATGGCTGAAGACTGGAAGAAAATATACAAAGAAGAAATGAAAGGACAGGATTATGGATATAAAAGTATATTTAACATTTTTTTTAAGTGACCCAAAGTTCATATGAAGGCAGAGCCGGTAATCCTTCTCTCATCTTTTTTGCATCCCTTTATAAATGCCCCTGTATTAGTTTCTAGGGGTCAGGTGTCTGAAATGGGTCTCATTGGGCTAAAATCAACATGTTGGCAGAGCTGTGTTCCTTCTAGAGGCTCTAGGAGAGAATCCACTTCTTGTCTTTTCTAGCTCCTAGAGGCTGCTCACATTCCTTGGCTCACATGCCCCCTACCTTCCGTTTCAAAGCCAGCAAGGGCCAGTTGAGTTTTTCTCACCTCCCATCACTCTAACCTTACTTCAGTATCACCTCACCTTCTCTGACTCTGACTTTCTCGCCTCCTTCTTTTACCTATAAAGGCCCTGTGATTACATGGGGTCCGCCTGGCTAATCCAGAATAATCTTCCCGTCTCAAGGTCAGCTGGTTAGCAACTTGAATTCCATCTACAACTTAACTCCCCCTTGCCATTTGCAGGTGTTGCATTCCAGGCATTTGGAGAGGAGCATCTTGGAAGGGGGGTGTTTATTCTTCTCCAGAGCTCTATTCCATCTAAAAAAGGCCTACTACAGCCCCTTGTGTCTTCCTATTCCTATCATCTTCATCCAGTTTAAGCTGGATAGATATGGCAAAGAGGGGAGGACAGATCTTACACTGGTATGTGCCTTGGGACCCTGTGGTCCCGTATGGATAACACTGCCAGCTAGTGAGATGCCACATAGTACCTAAAGCTGCACACCCACCAGCAAATATTTATTGAGTGACTTCTGTGTGTCAAAAACTAACTGTACTACGGATAGTGTAAATATGAGGATGACACACTCCCTGCTCAAGGAGAGGACCCATCCACATAAACATCCAAAATACTAAGCACCAAAGGGACAACATGATAAGTGACGTAAGGGAAAGGGCTGGGGCTGTGTCCCCATCCTGAAGGGACACCTGATATCTGAGGAGGAGGTTGTGGAAGAAGGGAGCCCAAGCTCAGCTCTGGCTCTGTTCTTAATTTTAAAAATTATAATTAGTGCAAGGAAATGCACCCTGTTTCACTCTCCTCTTCTCCCAATCTGCTATCTCCATCTCACTGACCAGAGGTAAATGCTCTATTGAGATATTTCTATCTTTCCAGATCTTTCTATATGTTAAAATGTTCAAATGTAAAATATTTTATAGATAACCTGTGACTATTTTTTTAACACAATGAGTTCATTTTATAACATTTTATATTTTTGCAACTTGAATTACTCTCCGACCAAATTGAGGATATGTTCCCAAGTCAGTATGTTGTGTATTTGTAGATTTCGAGAGTAAATCTCTAGGCATGGAATATCTGTGTCAAAGAATATGCCCAGTTTTAAATTTGACAGATTTTTCCAAGTTACCATCTAAATATACAAAACTGACTTACTCTCTCTCCAACAGTATGGGGGCAACTCTTCCTCAACGCCTACCAACACTAGACATCATCCACCTTTCTAACCTCTGTCAATCTGATTGATAGGTGGAAAGAAGGTATCTAAATGTGGTTTTGATTTGCATTTCTCTAATGGTGAGTGTGGTTAAACTATTTTTTTTTCATGTGCCTGTTTATGTTTTAAATGTTTGAGCCATCTGGGATTTATTTTGTTATAAGACTAGACCTTTATTTTTTCCAAATGGCAGTACTAGTTATTAAATAATTCACATTTCCCCCCGTGATTTAAAATGCCACCCAGCTCTAAATTCTAAAAATGAAAAGAGGTCACTCAACCTAAACGTCACACCATACACAAAAATTAATTCAAATGGATCATGGATTTAAAAGTAAAATATAAGGGCTTCCCTGGTGGCGCAGTGGTTGAGAATCCGCCTGCCAATGCAGGGGACGCAGGTTCGAGCCCTGGCTGGGAAGATCCCACATGCCGCAGAGCAACTGGGCCCGTGAGCCACAACTACTGAGCCTGTGCGTCTGGAGCCTGTGCTCCGCAACAAGAGAGGCCGCGATAGTGAGAGGCCCGCACACCGCGATGAAGAGTGGCCCCCACTTGCCACAACTAGAGAAAGCCCTCGCACAGAAACGAAGACCCAATACAGCCAAAAATAAATAAATAAATAAAAGTAAAATATAAAACTTTTAGAAGATAACACAGGAGAGCATCTTCAGTACTTAGGAATAAGCAAAGAGTTCTTAGGCATGACACCAAGAACAAAATCTGTGAAATAAAAATTCACCAACATTAAAAACTTTTCTGCTGTGATATATCCTGTTAAAAAGATGGAAAGACAAGCTATGGACTAGGAGAAAATATTTGCAAACCATATATTCAACAGACATATATAGAATATATATATTTAAAAAAAACTATCAAAACTCAACAGCAACTCCCCTGAAATCCAATTATAACATGAGCAAAAAGAGTTGAACAGATATTTCACCAAAGAGGAGATATGGATGGTAAAGAAGTACCTGAAAAGATGTTCAATATCACTAGCCTTTGGGAAATGCAAATTAAAATTAAGACCACAATGAGCTATCACTACACACCTATTAGAATGGTTAAAATAAAAAATAATGATAACACCAAAATGCTGATGAGGATGTGGAGAAACTGGAACTCTCATACATTGCTGGTGGAAATCTAAAAATGCTACAACCACGATAGTTTGGCAGTTTTTTACAAAACTAAACATTCAATTACCATACAGCCCAGCGATTGCATTCCTGGACGTTTATCCCAGAGAAATGAAAACTCGTGTTCACACAAAAACCTGTACATGAATGTCTACAGCACTTTCATTCAAAATAGTAAAACAAAACAAGCAAACAAACAAAACCCTGGAAACAGATCAATTGTCCGTCAGTGGGTGGACGGTTAACAAACTCTGGCAGATCTGTACAGTAGAATACTACTCAGCAATTTTTAAAAGTATTCACTATTAATATATGCAACAGTCTGAGTAGCCTCAGAAGCATTATACTCAGCAAAAAAAAAAACCCAATTCCACAAGGTTGCATACTGTACCACATTTGATTCCATTTATAGAACATTCTCCAGATAGTAAAATTATAGAGACAGAGAACAAATTAGTGGTTACCAGGGGTCCGTGATGGAGGGAAGGGGTTTGGGTATACAAATACAAAGAGATAGCACAAGGAGTTCTTTTGCGGTGATGCAGCAATTCTGTATCTTGATTGTGGCTTTACAAGAATCTATTCTCATGATAAAATTGCATTGAGCTACACACGCGCTCGCACACGCACATGAATGCAGGCTTTTAAAGGGTGACAATAAAATAAGGTCTGTAGTCTAATTCATGGTGTGTATCAATGTCAAAATGGTTTTTATATTATACTGCAGTTACATAATATGTCACCATTGGGGGAAGTTAGGGGTACAGATTTTGCAAATTCCTGGGAATTTATAACTATTTCAAAAGAAAATGTGACAAAAATTTTTAATGAAAATAATGAGAGAAGAAAACCATCCTTGCCAAAGACCTTCATATTACACAGGGTGGTTCTCTTTAGCGGTTGCTTTATCCGCAATAACCTACTCCCTCTCCCTTCTCCCCAGACATACAACATACCATCTTTTTGAAAAGTTTCCAGTCGAATGAAAGGTGTCTTAGAGTAGGACGTACAGGAAAGTTGCTTAAATAAAAATAGTTCAAAAGAACAGTGGTATACCCTTTTCCTAGATTCACCAATTAATATTTTAACCCATTCAACTTTATCATATGGAATCTCTCTATCCATCTATGTCATTGTTTCTGAACCAACTGAGGGTAAGTTACATACATCATGGGCCTACATACTTTAGTGTTTATTTCCGAAGAATATTCTTTTATACAGTCACAATACTGTTACCAATTTCAGTAAATGTAACACTGATTCAATACTTTTAGCCATTGGCCCTATTCCATTTTCATCAATTGCCCCAATAACGTCCAGTACAGAATCCAGCCTGGGGTCAGGTACTACACTTACCTGTCATGTCTCTTTGACAGCCTTAGGTTTAGTAGATCCAGCTTTGCTACCATTGTCTCCTTGTCAACGGGCACCCAGAATTCTCATCTGTAAGGTGGGATGCTGGTAATTGCCCCACCTATTTCTTTGTGAGTAAAGGCACTTTAACGATCTCATAAGAGCTAAATGGAGTATTTCTCTTCTGCATCATGATTTCCCAGAAGCAGCTAAACATATTGTGGGTTGGGGCAGAAGAGACCCGCTTTGGTTTTCTCTACCAGCCTGGGGAAACGACGTAGGGAGGAGGGAGGCGAGCCAGGATCCTGGAGAAGAAGGAACTTCGGAAGAAATCCTCTATGAAAGGACACGACCCAGACTGTGCGAGGGACTCCCCTTTTCCCTCACCTGGAGCGGCGGGCGGCCAATCAGCCGCGCGGTTCGGGCGAGCGGCCAATGGGAAGGCGGCGCGGCGCGCCCCTAAGGCTATAAGTTCCCGGGGCCGCGGAAAGTGAAAGTGGTGCCAGAGCGGCGAGCTCAGCCTGGGCGCAGCCGCAGGGGCCTGAGCCTGGGCGCCTGGAGCCGAACCTCGGGGATGCTTCGGACTCCCGAGCCGCGGCCCAGGGAGGCGGGGGCAGCTAGCTGCAGCCCCGGGGCCGCGCCGCCCACCCAGTCCAAGCCGCTCACCTCCTTCCTCATCCAGGACATCCTGCGTGAAGGCGCTGATCGGCGCGGAGGTCACGCGGGCAGCCCGCAGCCCCCGCGCCAGCCTGACCCGAGGCGAGACCGTGAGCCGGAGCCCGAGGGAGGAAGAGGAGGCGCCGGGGCGCCGGAGGACCAGCGGAGAGCCCGGCCCCGCGCTGCGCGCGGGGAGGCCGAGCAGCCGGTGGAGACCGAGCCAGGTATGCCGGCGAGGCTGGGGAGGCCGGGCTGGGCCGGGGTGGGTCCTCCCGGAAGGGCGGGCCGGTCCGCTGGCCGAACGGGCGTGAGGGCGGGTGCTAGGTGGACCTCCGGAGCTCCGGCTGCAGGGATGCGGGGCCCCGCGGCGACGGGCTAAGGGACCTCACGGCCTCCGCCACGGCCGCGCCTCGGAGATTAACCATGACCCCAGCATCAGGGCGGCGCAGGATTTAGACATGGGCTTGACTCGCCCGGCAAGGTGCTCTGCGCAGCGGGTTCTCCGCGCCCCGGGGACAAAAGGCGAGCGCGCACGAAGCTCCCACCGTGGTCCAGTGTCCCAGAAGGAAACCCCAACATCGCTCCCAGCCACAGTGCGACCCTTGATCGGCGCCAGCCCCATATTACTTCTGGGCAGTTACAACAATTAACATATAACGAGTTATTGATAATAGCGTATTAATATTAATAAATCAGGGTTTGACCAGCAAAGATGCCCTTCGCTTCCCAGTCCCACGGACAATAAAGCAGTAAGTCTAGGAGCCCCTCTGGTCTTCAGGAGTTATAACGTCGGAACGCTTAGAGTAGACTTACTTTCTTTCCCATCAGTTTTTTTTTTTAACTGAGGTAAAATTGGTACATAAGATTGTACAACACAATAATTTGATCTTTGCACACACTATAAAGTGATCACCACGATAAGCCCTCTCTTGCCACCCGGATGTTAACACCGGGTGCCTTTGGGGCCCGCTTTACCGGGTATCTTATTTCTCAGAGTTTTTCCTGCCTCCCTGCTCCCGCTTTTCCTCAAGACATATGCAGAATCCCTATTTCATTCTACTGGATGATATGGCAGGAAGTTCTAGCACTAACTGCTCCTACTTTGGAGACTTGATGACTTGTAGAAAACTAACACATAATCTACATATGCACTCACTCCCCACTCAGAGAGTTCCTTAGTCCTGTGAAAAAAGTGCAATGTATCTAAACCGACAGTGGGCTGTTTGTTCATTCACCAGAAGAGATAAGGGTGGATTGAATTCTGTACTCTTCCGTGCTAACATGTAACGTTTTCCTGCGCATCCCTGCTTCTCCCCTCTCGTTTCCAGATAGGCACTTTGAGACTTATCTGTTGGACTGTGAAAACACTCGGGACGCCTTACCGAGCCTGCCTCCAGCCCCCAAGCAGCCACAGAAGCGCTCCCGGGCCGCCTTCTCGCACACTCAGGTCATTGAGTTGGAGAGGAAGTTCAGTCACCAGAAGTATCTGTCAGCTCCCGAAAGGGCTCACCTGGCCAAGAACCTCAAGCTCACGGAGACCCAAGTGAAAATATGGTTCCAGAACAGACGCTATAAGACCAAGCGGAAGCAGCTCACCTCAGACCTGGGAGACCTGGAGAAGCATCCTTCCTTGCCAGCTCTGAAAGAGGAGGGCTTCTCGCGGGGCTCCCTCATCTCCATGCATAACACCTACCCTTACTACCCCTACCTTTACTGCTTGGCAGGCTGGAGCCCAGCTTTCTGATAACACCTCCGACAACCACGAGGCATCAAGAACGGCCTTCCCCAGGTGGCCCCTCTGGAAGGCAAAAGGGCCCGGGGTCAGGGAGGACTGAACAGCAAGAGGCACGAGACCAAAACTGTTGGAGGTTTGCATGGAAATCTCAGATTCTTCACTGGAGGGCCAATGAAAGATCTGGGACAGGGAATGATTTAATATCCAAATAGTTCCCCCAACACAGAACGTAGGTCATTTTTGCTGTTAGAGACCTGCTTGAAGTAGAGAGGGATAAAGCCAAGTGCTGTTTCTAGCACTTTGGGTGATTTTGTAGGAGGTGTCCACATCACTTCGGAGGATTCTGTTTCCTCCAACTCCACCCTCTTGTGTAACTGAGCAACCACTCTGAAAGAGCACACCCGAAGGGGGAGGGGGGCGGGGAAGGACGGCTAATAAGAGGATGTCACCTACTGAATTACACTGAAGGTCAAAAGCCTCTCCTTGGCCTTGGACTATGGCCAAGGTTTCTCTCTGTCCCTGGAAGAGAGAGGGAAATGGAGAATCCCACAGAGAAGCCTGTCGTGCTCAGCACAGGTTGGCACGGGATATGGAGATGGGTAGGAAGAGATGAAAATATAAGCTTTTTATTATTCCTTTTTAAATAATACACCGACCTAAGTATTTACAGGGTGGCCCAAGCAGAACAAGAAGCACTCATGTAGTCTTAAGACAAGCTGTATAAACAAAACTCTACTGCAGGAGGTGGGCCCAGGCCAGAAGAATCTCTGCGTGTTCAGGACAGTGGTCTAAGGAGGAGTATCCTCAATGCTGCTGGGGAGCATTGCTTTTTTTTTTTTTTTTTTTTTTTTTAATCAGCAAAAGGTAAAAAAGCCTCTTCTGACCTTTTTGCTCTGGGTCTGAGAATTTAGAATGAGAAGCTTCCTGGAGTTTTCAGGCTGCAATTCATACTACACCATGACAGATCACATAATTCCTTAAGCTCCTTCCTTTCCCCTTTCTTTTATTTTTTTGTTCCCTTTCCACAAGTCACCCACTGAAGTTCTTCTTTTAGTCTGATTGCACCTAACATACACCTTCCTTATTTAGCCCAAGATCTGGTCTTTTTTTTTTTTTTTTTTTTTCCCAAAGTTTTATCTCTCCTGGGTTTAAAATAAGTAGGGAGGGGGGTGGAGCAGATTCTGAATTGGCTAAAAGACATGCATTTTTTTAAAAAACTAGCAATTCTTATGTCTTTCCTTTAAAAATATACAGCATTAAATCCCAAATCCTATTTAAAGACTTGACAGCTCCAGAAGGTCACTGCTGCTTTTATAGGACTTTGTGGTGGCTCTGTTGTTACAGCTCAAAGTCTGAGAACCCTTTGGGATCCCTGCAGGCAGAGGAGGTAAGAGGTATCGAGCTTTCACACTCAAGGAAGAATACAGCACAGAGTGAAGGGTCAGGCGCCTGTAGAGCTGTCTAGTGGAAATTGAAGGATCAGGGGTGGAGCACGGAGAAAAGGGGCCTGGACCTCAGAAAGCCCCATCCCCTAAGCAAGCTGACCGGCCTGATGGCACTTGGCAGGAAGGAGCTAAGAAAAAGGAAACAGTTTTCAAAACACATTATTGCGGCTTCCATCACCAAACAATGAAACTGTCCAAATGCTTCAGGAACTGTGTTTAGTACTTATAAAAAAAAAAAAAAAAAGGGTCCCCCCAAATGAGTCACCTGGTGACTTCAGAGAGAATGAGAAGAGAGCACAGGAGAAATCTGGCCACCCTTCTATTTTTATCCTATAATCTCAGGTGACCTGGGAGAGGGGAGACA
Source organism: Physeter macrocephalus (assembly GCF_002837175.3). Lineage (NCBI taxonomy): Eukaryota > Metazoa > Chordata > Mammalia > Artiodactyla > Physeteridae > Physeter > Physeter macrocephalus. Next base: position 93,988,245 of record NC_041222.1, on the reverse strand, counting down.
TCGGAATGCCAAAAAGCCAGTTGCTAATGAGGTACCCTGAGGCCTGGAAATCTCTTGATCCCACTACTTAATTCTGTTCAATGAGAAACCTTTCAATTTCCTCCTATTAAAAAGGTCCAATTTACTGTTGGTGGCAAAACTGCCAAAGTTGATAGAAAGTTGGCTTGTTTCATCCCATTTTCTATGGTTTGAGCTCCACGTTGAAATACTGTCAAATGCCACGTGTTGCCCACACAGAAAGGGGAGCACAGAAGGCAGTGCAGCCTAAATTGCTTTTCTCCCTCTCACACGTTCAGTGCTCACTCTCTGGTCAGTACCCTTCCTCTTCCTCCCTCTGTGTTGAATTCTTTCAACCCCCAAGCCTTCAAGTATTAAACATTTTACTGTGATGTATATTGTGTTGCAGAAAGAAAAAAATAAGTCTTTGTTTAGAATTCTTTGGTTTGGTGAATCCATCTTGCTCTTCCCCCATTGGAACTAGTCATTCACCATATCCAAACTGGTAGAACAACCTTTGAAGAGCTAGTATATCTGTATCTGATAGGTAAACTGGAGGGTACCCCACCCCACCAGGCCACTTCACCCAGACAACCTGTTTCTATCCTGTTTAATAAATTGGTTTGGGTTCTCCACGTGCATAACAAACTCTGCTCCAATCTGTAACACACAAACCTGTGAGTTGAAGTTTATTTAGTAAAGTACACCGACCAAACTTTATATTTCTATGTATTTTTTGCAACACCTATTTTTAAAATAAAGTACTGTGTCATTTTTAGACATATCTGTGTGTGATTTTCTGCTTCCTAAAGACTGAATGCTATTAAGTTTCTGTGTTTCTGATTACCCTGTTCTCCCACTCTTCGCCTGCCTGTCTAAGCTATGGAGACTGCATAATCAAAAGCAGTAGCTTAGTGGATAGCAGAGGATGGTCATTCTTTTATAAATGCTCTGGCCTCTGTTACTGGTTAATCACATGGAGTGGAAAGAAATGTTTGTGTCATTTTAAGAATCACCTGCTTTAGCCCAGGGATACCTTTGGTTTAGAGAATGTCAGGTATTTACTTAAATTTCTTGAAGACCCTGAAGGGAACATGGGGACCACAGCAGCAGTTCTTTTAAAATTCCCCTTCCTACACCCAGTAGCCCCTCACATGACGACTGCTCCCCTGGCTCCTGCATCTCCCTGAAAATGTCACCTTCATTCAGGGCACATGGACCTCTGGCAAGCAACACCTTGGAATTGGAATTACAAGCATTGAAAATAGGTTTAAAATAAAATATATCAATAACACATCCTTCATCCACCTGCACTTAAACCTTCATTTAATCCCACAAGCAGAGTGTCTCATGCACCTGATTACCTGAGAGAATTGATGGTTTTCTTTCCTCCCACCTCCTTCCAGGAAATAGAAGCTTAAAGGGTAAGGTGCTTACTCTAGGTAAAACATATCATAATTTCAAAGTTTGCTCTAATCCTTTAAGTACATTGTACACACAGGTGGGGCCTCCTTGTTGCATGTTCTCATCATGAGATTTAACTCCTTGCATAAATCTACAGTCATCCTCCCCTCCCTTGGAAGGCTCTCAAATTACAAAAGCTCTTGCAGTAAATAAACAGATGTGGATTATTTTTTTTAACCATTAAAAGTAATCCAGAAAATTGAACAAAAATCTCCCATCTCTAAAGAAAGCCCCCTGCCTCCTCTTCCTCGTCACTTTTCCAACTTTCCTTGAATGTCTCTGCTAATCTCATACCTGTCTTCTTCCAGCACCTCTCCTTAGCGAGTCTGTGGGATTCAGAATTCCTTTTCAATCTGTCTCTCAGGTTACTTCAGGTGAAAATTTCTAGAGTCACCCTAGCTTTGTCACTGGAGGTCTCACTGGTCCTCCCCAGGCCTCCTTAGGAAGGCCATAGCTGCCAGAAGGGGAAATAAATGTCAAAGATGTACACCTGATACAAGTTTTCCTTCTAACTACAAAGCAAGTCGTTTTCCTGGGGTGATGTTAATACCCTGTGTCTTAAAGCTGACCTCTGAGGGACCAGTGGCTGTGAAGAGAAAGTCACTTAGCTTGGGTGCCCTGCGAGGGAGAGTTGCACACAGAAGGTTTGTTGAGGTGAGCTCAGGAAATACACCCAAGAGGAAGTGAGGACAACACGGTTGAGGAGTAGGAGAAGCTGATCCCTAAGGCAGGTGTGACTGAGTCCTCACCCGATACTTTAAGAAGCCCCAAAGCCGATGTGTCCCAGACCGAGGAAAGGATGGGTACTTGTATCCCAGCGTCGGCCACCTCCTGAAAGAGGCAGTAACCTTGGATGATGCATTCCTTTCTGGCCACTGAGGGACAAGCTATAAGTCATTACCGTCAACATGCCCAGCAGCCGTGGGGCTGCGTCTCCCCTGTATGGCGCCTCGGTGGAGCACCACGGAATTCACTATACGACATCAGACCCTGGCCTTGGTCACTCTCAGGGCCACGGTCACCACCATTCCTTGTAATGAGGAAATCTGAGTCAAGAGGGTCAGACTAGGCTTAGGGTACCAGGTTCTGCACAGAGACACCCAGACTCTGCTCTGCCCACAGCCAGCACCAATGTGTCACCAGGGCTTGTTTGTCAAAGCCAAGAGTTATTTACTGCCCAAGAAAAGGGGCAGGAATGATAGTCCTGGAACATGAAGAGCTCCGAGTTTAGCCATAGACTTGGCCTTCGTGCAAACTTTCCCAGACAGACTCGCGCATCAAAAGTCAGCAAGGGAAGGCAGAACCTCAGTCTCCGTGGCGTGTCCTCCTCTGACCTCTACAAAGGCTCCAGACATGGCTGGACTTATTTCCTGAACTTGCTCTGGGCCTGATATGGGGTTTAGGAGAGATCTAGGATGGAAATTTAGGATGGGTCCCCTGTGCAGCCTCTTCTAACTGGACAGTCTCCTCCTGTTTTCAGCCGATCCAGTGACAGGCACAACCCTCAACAGGGAGGTGATGGGGCAGAAAGGAAGGGGTGACACCCAGAGGAAAGTCCCATTTTCTCCTTGGAATGACTGAAGGATACTCAAAGATTGTTTTTCAAGCCTAGAAATCCATGGCGGTATGTGGGAGAAAATGCTGCGTTTGCTCTCTTGAAGGTGGAATTCCAGCAGCAGTTTTTTTTATAATTTTTTAAAATTAAACTTTCTTTTTTGCCCACACCACGCAGCATGCGGGATCGTAGTTCCCTGACCAGGGATCGAACCCGTGCCCCCTGCGGTGGAAGCACGGAGTCTTAACCACTGGACCGCCAGGGAAGTCCCTCCAGCAGCATTTGATCTCAAATACCAGGTGGCCCCATAGGCTCCACTGCGTTTGCAGGATGCTCTTCGGTCCCGTGGTCAGCAGTATCGGCTGCACATTAGAAAATCCTGCGAGGCTTCACCAAAACATGGGAGCTCCAGCCCTGCTTAACATCAGTTGCACTATAATCTCTGGAAAAGGGCTCAGGCATTAGTATTTTTTTTAATATAATGTCCAACACTACAAACCACTTGCTTCGCCCGTTTTCAACTGGTTTGCTTCCTCAGCCTTACAGATGCCAGGACAAGAGAGAGCTACCTGGAGAAGCCTGCCAGGAAGGGAGGAGTTAAGGGTAGGTTTGGGTTGGTTTTGTTCGTTTTGTTTTGTTTTGCTTGCTTATTATTTTTACAGAGAACAGATGTTCAGCTTTTCTTACTTTCTTCTCCAGCCTCCTCCTCTTGGAATTTCTGACATCATCAAAAGGCCCTCTGTAATTCGGGAAAGCCCAGCTCATTCCAGTTAATCCCTCGCTCAAAACTGAAAGGACCCAAACTTCCTGAGTGTTTGGCTAACCTGGTAATCCAGAAGCATTTCATTTATTACCCATCCCCAACCCAGGCCCATCAGACTGACCGTACACTCTGCCCTGGAAGACAGGAAAGAAAATTCCACCCTCCACTCCCGTGGAGCAGTTTTCACCTGTCCTGGAACTACCTTGTTTGTGCACCATTAGGAACAGCAGGTGTCATTTAACACGTGTCAATTAGTGTCTCGCTTCCCTGACAACTCATCTCTCAGGATTAAGTTCTGTCTTAACACTGACATAACATTTACACTTCCTCCTGCCAAACTGGTAATACTAAACTTTTTTTTAAAGTGTGTGTGCAGAGGTGGATAAGGCGGAGGGTGGTTCATGGTCTGAGGGAGGGGATATGCCTGTGACAGCACAGGGTTTTTGAAAACTTTTTATTTTATATTGGAGTCTAGTTGATTAACCATGTTGTGTTAGTTTCAGATGTATAGCAAAGTGATTCAGTTAAACATATACATGTATCTATTCATTTCAAATTCTTTTCCCATTTAGGTTGTTACAGAATATGGAGCAGAGTTCCCTGTGCTGTACAGTAGGTCCTTGTTGGTTGCAAAGAGTTGGCATCAGAACTCCAGCTCAAAGCTAGAACAGCTTAAACTTGACCTAAACAACATGTGAAAACAAGAGTGGTAGAAAGAGCTAGCTTTTATGGAGGAGAATGTGGGGAATATTCGCAACACAAACTTGGAGGATGGGGAGGAGATGTCGCTCTCTCATGGAAAAGTTTGGAATCTCTCTCCCTCACTCCACGCTGAGAGCTTGTTTATACAGAGATCCTTGACGATTTTTCCCCCATTCAAGGAAGATCTGACTCATCCGAGGTTCTTTGCCTTGCACAGTGAGGTGCAGAGCGGGTACTGAGGATTGCCACGGCAAAGGCATGCGAGGAGATGCTGATTTAGCTTTAGCAGAGCTCGAGTTAGAAGGACCACATCTCCTTCCTGTGACAAGAACCAACAAAACGGAGAAACGAGCGTGAGAGGCCACGCTGAGATGAAGAAGGGAGACACTGATGGAGGCTGCAGACCTTTCTCCTGATGCTCCCTTCGTGACATGTACAAACCGACAGGGTGAATTGATGATGGAAGCTTAGGACAAAGGTCCCAAGGTCCTCAGTGTGACTCACCCAAATGATTCCTCTGTGTTTTAAATCTTGCTTATCTTATTAATGGGTAGACAAGACCCTCCATAAGTGTGTAAATAGCATCAAGAAATTGCATTGAAAGGAGCTCTTTCAATAGAGAAGGGGAAAAGAACAGGGTGAGGAGGGATGGCATGAGTGAGGAAAAACACAGCAAGATATGATGGTACAGATGTCAAAGTTCTACAGCCTCCTATTTCCAGAATCCTGACTCCAGAAATGCTGTTTAGACCTTGACTGAAATCATGTGCCCTATTACTGGGTGGTTGCCTTTTTCCCCGGGGAGCCAGTTCAAGTGCATGTGAAGTCAAAGGCACAGAAGGAGGGATAACACAGTGGGAAGCCATGGAGAAGGGACTGGACAGGTAGTTTTCCACAGCCTGCGGAAGCGTCTCCGTGTACATGTGAGCTCACCACCCTCTCCTTGGCTCCTTCTTGACCCCTGAGTGCAGAGATGGCTCCCTGTCCTAGAGATTAGGTTTTATTACACAGATAAACTGGGGGCATGTCAACTTTGGCATCAGGAAAAAATAAAAGCTGGACCAGGATCTGAGGAAAGGTGTTCTCATTACAACCCAAATGGGTTTTATAAAAGCCTGTGTAGGCACCCCCCCGCAACAGGGTGACAGGATGGGTTTTCGCACAAATAGCGCAAGCTTCCCACACAGAGAAACAGCTTGGTAGAACTCGAGGAACACACTACAATAGGAGTCCATGGGAAAGAACTTAAGAGAGCTAGCTGACCATAAACCCCTAAAAACCAGAACGAATTTATCTTGGACAGTAACCAAAAATATATCTTGTCCTCAGCAACAGGACTAAGCATTCGTCCTTACTCTGCACTGAGCTGAGTGTAGTCTGACACTGATCAAATATATTTCTGCTGAATGAATGAATGAAGGAATAAGTAAGTCCAGACCTCACCTGGAGTACTAGGTTTGGTTCTGAGAACCATATTCTGAGGTAAACTGTAGCAAGTTCAGAGAAGCTTAATCGGAATGATGCAGGGATTTGAATCAGAAGTGTCAGAGAAGAGGAGGGAAGCATTAGTCTTTTCCTGTGTTGTCCTATAGGTGGCGTCATCGAGGTGACATAGTGCTCAGATCAGCAACGTCTAAGAAATCACTGGGTTGATGTGGATTCCCTGTCACTGGGCACGTGACAACTATTTGGTGAGGAGGTCTTAAGGAGAATGGACATGCCTCTTGCAACTTAAGATCTTTGCCAGCCCTCTAGTTCTACAATTCTAGGGAGAAGTATTGGGTTCTAGCCTGTTTACCACCTACTAACTTGTGAGGTGAGGGCAAATCTCCACAACTCTTCTGACTTTCAGCTACTCCTCTGACTTTCAGCTACTCCTCTGTCGAATGGAGAAATTAATCCTTATGGTGGTGAACTGAATCTATTCAGCTCTCCAGGTCCCATGTCTGACTCATAAGGGAAACAAACAATTTTACGATTTCAGGGGCAATGGAGACCTATTGATTGATTGATACCTGCTGATTGATATCTGAAATTCCATTCTTGAACCATAAAATTCCCATCTCTGGCTAAAATATAAATAGTCCTGGGAAAAGAAGTGAATTAAACTTGATGAATCATTTATCCTCCAATATTAATGTTTATTTTAAAAAATGTTTTACTGACTCTTGTTTAATAATTCAAATTTCATACCAAACCAAACTTAAAGAAGGCAAAAGTTAGCTCCAGAACCTTCTTCATGCTTCCTATATTCGACCTATTGTACAAAACTTACGGTGCACACCCCTTACTCATTAGGGCAGCTGGAGGGATCTACAGCAGCTTCAGAAAACAAACTGTCCCCAGGGAACCACTCAGAGGTCTTGAATAAGTTTATTAATTTCAATAGAGACAGCTTGTGATACCGAAAATGGGTCACTATAAAAGAGAGGGGAAAGAATGCTGGAGGTTTAAAAAGAAAAAAAAATAAATTTCTATTTCTAAATTTCATCTAAGTTTAGCCCTGCCCATACTGATTTTTTTATTGCTCTGTCTTACGTTCAGGGCTTAAACTATTGCATTCTTTTCATAGAAGCCGTTTGACTTTAGACCTCGGAGCATGTATATTGTTGCCTGGGAAATGGATGTCCAGAAAGAGGTAATAGCGAAAGGACAAATGGATGATGAGTTCTCTCCATTGTACCACTCATACTTCCTTCACTCAGAAATTAGTAACTCAGTGAATATGGAGGACAAAAATATCTTCATATTTATTTTTATTTTTAACGAAGAAATGTCGTAACTCTAAGCTCTTTACCTAAATCATTAATTGTTAGGTTTCTCTAAATGCAGCATGACAGAATAAAAATAGCATGGATCTTAGCTTTAGGACTGAACTGGAACACTGGTTATACCTTTATATTAGCTGTATGACCTTTGGCAAGTTATTTGACCTTGTTGAGACTCAGATTCTTCATCTTTAAATGAAGGTAATAATGCCTTTTTACAGGGTTATTCTATGCATTAAATGCGATAAACTCAGTGTATATTAGGTCATCAAGATTTGTCAGTTCACTTTCCTCTTTTAGAGAAAATGTCTAAATTTTATCCAAATGTATAATTAAAATTTGCATACTATAATTAAATATATGCAGTGGTCAATTAACATATATATGCTTTTCCATGAAGCAACATAGCAAATTGTATTTGCCTTTTCATTTTTGTGGCCTTTTAATATGCCATAATATATAACCACTGTATTATTGGACATTGGAGTTACAAATAGATAGATAGATAGATAGATAGATAGATAGATAGAGATAGATAGATTTCAAAACAGGCAGGGGGAAATGCAGACTAAAGTTACCACAAAAGGAACTGAAGATGATTCCCCAACATGTAGTAATTTCTCCTGGGCTGAGCTATAACTCCATGGGATTCCATATGGGGTCTTTCCCACAGGAGAGAGACTATGTTCCCTGAGTTTATATCATTAGAGGTGGAGGTCTAGTGGCCAGGGCTGCTTGCTTCCATGCCCAAAGATGGATTGCTCAAATACAGACAAAGAAAATAAATCAACAAAAATAGCTAAGAGGCATTTCTAAACATATCCAGCTGCGAAAATTTATGGCTATTAGCTCTTGGAAAAGGTCATTTCAGATAAGACAACTATTTATACAGAAAACAAAAGTGAAACACATATTGATTGCTTTGCAGTTGACTATCTTCAGTTCTTGGAGGCACACTAAGTGGGAAAAAGCCTACCTAACCACCTACTGTCTGCCGGCATCTCATTCACTGAAGTCCTCCAAAGTTTGGACTCGGGGAGGGGGGGGTCGGGTACTTCTGAAAAAGCTGAAGTTCAGTGTTTTATGATCATGTAAGACCATTTTGTTCTCCAGTATTATTTTATGAAACAGAGGAAAGGATCTCAAGACATAGACATTTTTGAGTTGGCCAAGTTCTCTTCCATGGCCAAGTTAGATCTCTGAGTACTGTAGGGAGATGGCCCATTGTAGAAATTCCCCTAACAAGGAAAATAACTTTCTCTTCAAACTGATACAGTAAATCTACTGCTCAAAGGTTGTATGACCTAAGGAAAGTTATTCACTTCCCTTTACCTTCGTTTCCTCATCTGTAAAGTAGTCTCTAACTGTTCTTCCAGCTCTATCAATCTATGTTCAAGGACTTCTCTTCCGTTTTTGAAGCTCTCAGACCCTTCCCATTACCATATGCTTGAATGAATTAAAATGTAAAAATTAAGCTTGCATATAAGATGTCATACAGATTTGGGGTCAGATCACTTGAATTTGAATCCTGAGTGCACATCTTTTTAACAGTACAAACTGAGCACAATATTTAAATCTCTAAGCCTTGACTTCCCCAGGTGCAAACACACATGAGAATACCTACTTCCTAGGGTTAAATTAACACACCCAGCCAGCGCAGCCCATGGTAAGCAATGAGCTCTCAAAATATGTTGAGGCTTTGGGCTGGACCTCCACCAGATGCCCCCTCCTGCCCCGGCACCCCACGACCCTGGGATTCCTGGTCTCCTCATAGCACCCAAGTGGATATACACAGTGGAAAAAGAAGGGATAGAGAAGGTCTCCACGAAGTTACAGAAGCTCAGGTTGTGTCTCCACCCACTAAACCCTTTGATTCCATTTACTTATGGGGGGTGTGTGTGTGTGGATGAATCTTGATTTATACAATAAAAAGTCAATTAAAAAAATAAAATGTAAAATGTCATACAAGCAGATTCTCAGTAATTTGTCACAATGTCCAGCTCAATGTAGGTTGAGTTAAATTTGCACAATCTAAAGAAAATATTTCCTTTACATGATGGTTGATGGAGTCAAAGAAAAACATTCTATTGTAATTTGAGAATTATAAAGGAGTCCTCACTGTAATATCTATAATGCAGATGCTAACTTAGCTAGGGTCTCCTGGCCCCTTGAGAGCCACAGAAGCTTAGCTTAAATCTCCATTCATGCCCTGTCCAAATCCTAACCTTCAGCAAGATGGTTGCTAAATCCTAGGTGGGTTCATTTCATTCTCAGTTTCCACAGGTGCTATCTCTGTTCTTCACTGCAGAAATGAAACTCAAGTTCTTGAATTCCTAAAACAATACAAAGCTTTCACACAAAGCATTCATAAGTGTGGTCAACTTTACTGAAAATGTGTTGAGGTGGGGAGGGACAAAAGTGGGTGTTATACCACAGCAACATGAAGATTTTCAAATTTAACATCAGAAATCCCTAATCTTAAATTGTGGGATTTCTACTGGTTGCTTCATTGAATGTGGACCTCAGCCTCCTTTCATCTGCTTACTCCTCCTTTCTTTCTCTTTCCTTCTCTCTTTCTGGATCTTCCCCCTTGAGAACAGAGACAGAGTGCTCTCTTTGTTTCAATCAGGGAACATTGTCACCACTTTCATTGCCTTGTCTCATGCTATCATATATTTTTCCAAAAAATGGCACTTTTTTTTTCTCTAAGAAGAATTCTGGTGCCTAGTAATAACAATAATCCATTTGCATTACATACAAATGTATAATGTTGAAAAAGTTTCCGAAGGAAAAGTTAAGGCAACTTAAAAGAAACAAAGAATCTTTTCAAGCAGTCTTAACATGGCTTTAGCTGTACCCTGGGGTAGACAAACAGCAAATGATTAATTTAGAACCTATGATTATTTAAGGCTCTGAGCTAGGCCTCCAGAGTCAAAGAAGTTTGAAACATACATAGATGGCAAATAAACACATAAAAAGATGGTACACATCACTTGTCATTAGAAAATTGCAAATTAAAACAACAATGGGATACCATGACACGCCTATTACCATTGCTAAATTTAAAAAAAAGCTGACAATACCAAGTGCTGTCAAGGATCTGAAGCAATATGAACTCTCGTTTATTGCTGGCAGGAATGCAAAATGGTACAGTTACTTTGGAAGACAGTTTCTTACAAAGCTAAATATAGTCTTGCTATATGACCCAGCAATGACGCTCCTAGGTATTTATCCGATTGATCTGAAACTTTATGTTCACGCCAAAACCTGCATGTTGAATGTTTAGAGCAGCTTTATTCATAATTGCCAAGAAATGGAAGCAACCAAGATGTCCTTCAATAGATAAAGTGTGGTACAGTCAAACAATGGAATATTATTTAATGATAAAAAGAAATGAGCTATGAAACATGAAAAGATATGGAGAAACTTAAATGCACATTGCTAAGTGAAAGAGACCAGTATGTAAAGACTATATGCTGTGTGATTCCAATTATGTGACATTCTGGAAAAGGCAAAATTATAGGAACAGTAAAAATATCGCTGATTTTCAGAAATTCAGAAGAAAGAGTAAAGGATGAACAGGCAAAAGAGGAATCTGTGAGTAAAAGCTCTCAGGCTGGTATGGGCAAGGCCTCCAGCGTGCAGAGGTTGGCCTTACCCTTGACCTCCTGTATAATGCACCTGTCCTCATCTCTGCTGGGTCTTCTCAAATCCAGAACTGGGTAACCTCTGCCACAACTATACTCAGACGCTTTGGGAGTAATGCTCACATTTTTCCATCCCGCCAGTGCAGAGAGATATGTATCCCACCCACAAACTCACAAATACTTCTAAGAGACTAAGGGAAACCAACCACAGCAACTGGAACTCCTAAAAGGGCTGCTGGAAAGGAGGTGACACAGCAAGGACAAGCTGCCCTGATGGGGGTTTTCTGCAAAGCAAAGAGACTCTCACCCCCAGCATGGGTTGATGCGAGTTGGTACTGCCCAGATATCAGATGGTATCCTCAATCTCCAGCCCTCCTAGAACTTGCCTCCTTCTCTACTATATTAGAGCCATCAAGTTTTCGCCCTCTGAGCCCAGTGTGTGCTGCTCAGCTTTTTAATCCTGGATTCTGACTCTTTACAAAAGAAACAGTTCCCTAGGTGCATCCCAAAGACCATTGCCCTGCAAGTTAGACCGTCAAAAAGTGTTTCTACCTATTCATGAGAGCAGTCCAAAGCACCTTTACCTGGAAAAATTCTCTGCCTAGTTTGTGCTGTTCTATAAAGCAGATGTTTCCATTAAACCAGGTGGCCTTTCCACAAGCCACCAAGGTGGTGCCCTTCTACACGTCAATTATGATTCCTCTGTATGGGACAGAGTCGGAAAGTTTGATCTTCAGTTCTGCCCTCTGATCACTAACTCCTTGGAAAGGTCATTGCTCTTATGTTGCCCTGGAGGCCCTAAGACCTCCACCTGCAGGGACCTTCTCAAGCAGCAGCTCCAAGGCCAGGCTTTCTCTGAGCTCCAATACTGCCACTTTGCTTGCTATGGGCTTTATTCCTGGGGGAGGAGGGACTGCTCTGGGTGAATTTTTTCTTAGATTACAGCCTTGTCTGCGCAATACCCTGTAATCTTAATAGCCTTTGTGTCTAGTGTGGTGTTTGCACAGTGAAACCATTTGGGAAGGGCCGTTCTTAGCCATGAGTATTACAACTTAAGTTCCATTAACTGCCAGGCTGGGCCTGGGAGCTGGGAAGGACAAAAAGACAAATCAGATGCAATCCTGGCTGGCCCTCTGACTGAGAAAAGTTAAATAGTAACTGTAAATAATCCAAGGAGACTCTGAACTGTGTTTTTCTCTGATAAACAACATGGTAAAGGGATGCAGCAGATACGTCTCTAAAATCATTTTTTATTGTTGCCATTCTATGATTCTCTGATGGATGTGCTTTCATTCATTGAGCAAACATAGATTAAATACCTCCTATGGGTTGTGTACTATGTTAGGCATTTAATCTGCTTTCATTTATGCATGATATTTTACCAGATTGGAGCTAGGGGTGCAGCCCGTGGCCATGAAACAGCACAAAGCTAAGTGGCCCACAAGGAGAAGGACCCACACTTTGCCCTTGTTACCGCATGATTCCAACCAGCTGTGCTAACCAGGCAGAACCCGGAGGATTCTGGAACTACTTTGGATATATGCACTCTTAGAAGAGTCCTTATGGGACCCTGAGTGTTTGGGAAAGAAAATTAAACAATCCTCTCCAGTTTGGTCCCTAAACCAAGACAAAACAGAAATAGAAAGTGGGAGAAAAAAAAAAAAAGGTGGGAGCGATAGCGTCCCAGGAAATGTTACATTTACAAGGCCCCAACACCTCCCATTGACTCAGAGATGCCAACCACCCCATCAGAGTGAAATAGAAAAGTGCAGACAATGCAATCTGTCATCCCTGGCAAAGCACCCTGGCAGAGATGTGCTCTGCTTTCAATACACTTGTGCCCCCTTTTAAAGAGTGCAGTGCCTATGAAGAGCTCTCAGCTCCCACGCACCCAGGTCCTTATAATGCTGGACTGTTCTCCAGCTTCACTGGACAGCAACAGAGTAACAAACACAATAGCTAACCTCAGCTCTCTGGGGGAGCAAGGGTTCCAGCTGACAGGACCAATCCAGCAACTGCTACTGTCTTGCTATTTTCAATCCAGCGCCTGCTGCAGGTGGTCAAGGAGAAGGGCTCTCTGCTGCCCTCTTCTCCCCAAAGAAGTAATTTCCCAGGACAGGAGACTTCCTGGGAGCTCTGGGAAAGAAGAGTGGTTTTCAGTGGTGCACATCTGGTTTCCTCTGCTATTCCATTCAGAACACAGTACCTGAAAGGGGTGAAACAGAGTTCTGGCAATGATGCTGATTCTGTCTGAGAAATTTTAGCTCAACTATTTCCATGGCTCCTCATACAGATGCCCAAGGTCTAAATTGGATAGGAGCCTGTGAGTACTTAGATTTCAGGGGTTTTGTTTATTTGTTTGTTTTGTTTTTGTATAGACAGGAAAGGGAGGTTGGAGAAACAAATTTGGAGGTATAAGGTCTGTTTGCTGGAATGCAAATATTCCGAGAACACTTACTTTTCCTTCAGAGCAAATGCCAACAGGAAGTCCTCAGATTGAGAACAAAAGAAACACAAAGCCTCAGGCTCTAGAAGAGGGAGCCTCCTCCACTCTTTGTCAGCTTCTTCTTGGGAAGGTCAGTACAGAGAGAAATAATCTCTAAAGTAACTAGCTACAAAACTGGTCTTCAAAACTACTCTCTGTTAGTTTCAGATTGTTATTTATAATTTTCCTTCCAGACTTGAAATGCAGCAGCCAAAGTAATGTTGCCACTCTGAATGTTTTGTGGTGATGGTTTCTTTGAAGTGATGTTGCCACATGCTGGGAGTGGAGGAGGCATCATAGGAATTTCAGAGATGAGCTCTGTCCTGGAGTGGAGTTTGGGGTGCTGGATTCTGCTCCGTACTACTCCCTTATGCCTAAGCTCTTCAACCAACACCTGTTCACCTGGCTTAGTCAGCTTTCAACTCCAACCCAAGCACCTACGGAACTTTTCATCTACACCAATAGAAACCAAATCCCTGAGCTCTGCTTTTCTGAATTTTTAAGGAACTAATACAAATACTGAGTGCCTGCCTTTTAAAGACATTAATTCCTGTTCTTTTGGTTTCAAATAACACCAAGGTAGTCTGATATTAATAATTTGAATCTATAAGATAATTTAATATTTTTAATTGTCTTCTTATAAAATATTTTTTTTCAGCTTCCCAATATCTATGAAGAAGCTAGGATTCTATACTTAATAAGATGTTATTGCTGCTATCATCATCATCATCATCATTATTGCCATTTAACAGAGAAGGAAACTGAGGCTTAGTGGAGCTGAGACTCAGCTAGACTTACACAGCCAATCAGGGTCGAGGCCAAGACTGAAATTCTGAGTTTCTGATTCTTAGTATAGTAAATAACTACATACAGAAAACCCAGCCTGTGTCTTTGTGAAAATGATACCAAAACTTTATGACAGAACGCCCCTGCTCCTTTTCCAGAAGGCCTGCTTTCATTCCCAAGAGTGTATTCCAAGTTGATGACCACATGTTGGGGATACAGTAGAGGAGATGCCTGCATTGGATAGAAGACAACTCAAGCAATTAAGTCTCTTCTAACTCTAGGACTCTTGTCACACTATGTAAACTGACATGTAGCACAAAGTAAAGCAATGAGCACTCCGCATTATTAGGTAGACATCTGGTTGTTAGGCCAATGGTTCTGAACCTGTGCTTACAGACACCTGAGATTTACAGCACCACTTCAAGCCAACCAAGAATCCACCACTCTGAACCAACCAGTCTGCACACTGAGGAAATAATGTTTCTTGAGCATGTAGGTGCCATTGTAATTAATAACACAAATTTATTAAAAATTTGAGTGAAAAAAAATCACATGATCATCTTAATAGATGCAGAAAAGGCATTTTTTTAAAAATCAACACTTTTTCATGATAAAAACACTGAACAACTAGGAATAGAAGGGAACTTCCTTAACCTGATAAAAGGCATGAGCAAAAAAAACCACACAGCTAAAACCATATTTATGGTGAAAGATTGAATGCTTTTCCCCTAAGATCAGGAACAAGACAAAGATATCTGTTCTCACCACTTCTATTCAATACTGCACTGGGGGTTCCACACAGGACAATTACGTAATTAGAAGAAATCAAAGTCATCCAGGTTGGAAAAGAAGAAGTTACAACTATCTCTCTTGGCAAATGATATTATCTTATATATAGAAAACTCTAAAGAATCAACTAAAAACTATTAGGACTAATAAACAAGTTCAACAATGTTGCAGGATACAAGATCAATGTACAAAAATCAATTATATTTCTACATACTTACACTGAACAATCCAAAAATAAAATTTCAAAAACAATTCCATTACAATAGCATTAAAAAAAATTAAAATACTGAGGAATACATTTAACAAAGGAAGGGCAAATTTATACTCTGAAAACTATAAAACATTTTTGAAAGAAATTAAAGAAGATCTAAATAAATGGAGAAACATCCCATGTTCACGGATCAGAAGACTTAACATTGTTAAGATGGCAATGCTTCCCAAATTAATCTACAGATTTAATGGAATCCCTATCAGAGTCATGGAAGGCTGATTCTAAAATTCGTATCAAATTGCAAGAGACCGTCAATAGCCAAAACAGTCTTGAAAAATAGAACAAAGTACGAAGATTTACACTTCCCAATTTCAAAACTCACTACAAAGAAACGTAATCAAGACAGTATGGTACTGGCATGAAAACAGACATACAGACCAATGGAACAGAATTGAGGGTCCAGAAATCAATCCATACTTCTCTGTTCCACTGATTTTCGACAAGGGTGCCAAGACCATTCAATAGGCAAAGAATAGTCTTTTCAACAATTGGTGCTGGGGCAACTGAATAGCCACGCGCAAAAGAAAGAAATCAGACACTTACCTCACATCATAAACAAAATTAATGCAAAATGGAGCAAAAAACTTATGTAGAAACTAAAACTAAAAAATTCTTAAAAGAAAACATAGGGGTAAATCTTCACGACCTTGAATTTAGTATGGAATTCTTAGATATGACACCAAAAAAACACAAGAAATGAAGAAAAAGGTAGATATGTTGGACCTTATCAAAATAAAAGCTTTTATGCTTCAAAGGACACCATCAAGAAGATGAAAAGACAACTTGCAAAATGGGAGAAAATATTTGCAAACCATATATAAGAGACTTTTATCTAGACTATTAAAGAACTCTTACAACTCAATAATAAAAAGACAAAAACCCCATTTTTTAAATAGGCAAAATAACTAAACAGACATTTTTTCAAGGAAGACATACAAGACATACATTCACCCAAGAGAAATGAAAACATATGCCAACACAAAAACTTGTTCACAAATGTTTAGAGCAGCATTATTAATAATAGCCAAAATGTGGAAAAAACCCAAATGTCCATCAGCTGATAAACGTAAAAACAAAATGTGGAATGTCCATCAATGTAATATTATTATATGACCATAAGAAAAGAAGTACTGATACATGCTGTAACATGGATGAACCTTAAAAACATTCTGCTAATTGAAAGAAACCAGTGACAAAATATCTATTATATTATCCCATCCACATTAAATGTTGAGAATAAGGAAACCTATAGAGACAGAAAGTAGATTAGTGGTTGCCCAGGCCTGGGGGAAAAGAATGGAGAGATGAAAGGGTTATAGCCAAAAGGTATGGGGTTTCTTTTCGAGATGATGAAAATGTTCTAAAGCTGACTGTGGTGATGGTTACACATATCTGTGAATATACTAAAAGCCATTGAATCTTATACTTTAAATTGGCAAACTATATAGAATGTGAATATCTCAATAAAGCTGTTAAAAAAGAGAAAAATTTGAGTAGCCTTTGTATTATGTATTTTCTCAACTGGTATATCTTAAAATATACCCACCATCATATGAGGATCGATGAAGTTTTTAAATATTGAAAGGGCTTTTTTTCTTTATGAGCCATAAAATAATTGATAAATAGAACTTTATCAAGTTTAAAACATCTGCTGATCAAAAGACTCTTTCAAGAAATGAAAAGGCAAGCTACACATTGGGAGATAATATTTGCAATACATATGTCTGACAAAGGGCTTATATCAAAAATATATAGGGTTCATAACTTAACATAAGACAACCCAACTAAAAATGGGCCAAAATGTGAACAGACAGTTCACAAAGATGATATGCAAATGGTCAATAAACTCGTGAAAAGATTCTTTACATGACTATTCATCGGATAAATGCAAATTAAAACCACAATAAGACACCACTGCATACCCACTACTGTTGGTGAGGGTGTGGAATAACCAGAACTCTCTTATACTGTTGGTGAGAATGTAAAATGGTACAACCACTTTGGAAAATTTGGCGACTTCTTATAAAGTCAAATACACATGTATCATATGATGCAGCAATTCCACTGTTAGGCATTTACTCAAGACATATGAAAACATATGTTTACCCAAAGACTCGTATATGAAAGTTCATAGCAGCTTTATTCATAATAAGAAAGAAAAGAGGAAAAACCCGGAAGTCCATCAATAGATATATGGATAAATAAATGTGTATAGCCACGCAATGGAGGGTATTCAGCCTTAAGAAGGAAAGAATTACTGTTGATTCATGTAACAACATGGATGAATCTCAAAAACATCAAGTTGAGCGCAAGAAGCCAGACACCAAAGAGTACATGCTATATAATCTTATTTATAATAACTCCTAGAAAAGAGAAGTTCTAATCAATTAAATGACAAAAGTCAGACCATTCCTGTCTGAGGCTAGAGGTCATGGTCCAACTGACTAGGAAGGAGCACAAGGGAACTTTATAAGGTGATAGAGATGTTCTATATCTTGATTGTGGCAGTGATTACATGAGTGTATTAATTATCAATACTCATTGAACTGTGCATTTTAAATTGGTACATTTAGTGAAGAGGGAGGGACGAATAAGTGGAGCACAGAGGATTTTTAGGGCAGTGAAATTACTCTGTATGTTGCTGCAATGGTAGATACATGTCATTAATACATTTGCCCAGACCCACAGAATGTCCAACACCAAGAGTCGACCCTAATATAAATTATGGACTTTGGGTGATAGTGATGTGTCAGTGTAGCTTCATCAATTGTAACAGACGCACCACTCTGGTGGGGGATGTTGATAGTGGGGAAGGCTGTGTATGAATGGGGACAGGAATATATAAGGAATCTCCGTACCCTACATGCAATTTTGCTGTGAACTTAAAACTGCTCTGAAAATTAGTCTACTAAAATTTTTAATGGGTATTTTTTATTGCATACAAAGTATACCTCAATACAGTTGACTTTTAAAGTATTTTCTTACTCAAAAGTATTGACTTCCATTACCCTAGAACAGAGTCAGCAACCTACATAGACCATGGAGCAAATCCAGCTCACCATCTGTATGTATATGGTCTTTGAGTTAAGACTGTTTTTTCTAGTTTTAAATGGCTGAAAAATATCAAAAGAAGAACACAATTTAATTACATATAAAATGTATGTGAAGTTCAAATAATAAGGTTTTACTGGAACAAATCCACACTCATTGCTTTCTCACTGCAAGTTGAGTTATTTGACTAGTTGCAAGACACCATATGGCTCACAAAGCCTAAAATATTAATATTTACTGTCTAGCCCATTCCAGAAAAAGTCTGCCGACCCCTGTCTAAACAATCATGTCTTCTCAATAACACCATCCCTTTTCCGGGTTCAAGGAGGCCAGGATTGTTCATGTTAGCACTTTTGAAAACAATAGTGCAACATTTAGTGAGAAAAGCAACCAAGGTAAACAAAATTAATTTGCTGAGGACTTGGCTATTGGAAATTGTGGGTGTTCTTTGGAGTTCTTTCACCCTTGTGAGAAATTGCGGTCAGGCTTTAGGTTGAACTCCATTAACAAAACATCCTCCCTACTGCTTACTGCAAAGTCAGCCTGATGGGGCAGCCAGCTGGCTGGACCTGGGTGGGAAAAAGGACTACAGAAGTTAATATGGTCCCTCTCAGCCTTACAGTTCCCACCCACTTGCCTTTTCTTTTAGACGACTGTTCTCTTGAGAGCACTTCAGAAACATAATCAACCACAAGACTTAATATACGTCTTCTAAGTCACCTCTTATCTTCAGAAGAGACTGTCTTTCTCCATCTGCTTTCCTGTCCCCATGCACAGGTAGCAAGAGCAGGGATTTGTTTTCTTTCCTCTTCTCCCATTCCACTTTGACCTGAGTCCCCAGGGCCCACACCTGCCCCAAGAGGCTTCAAAAGTCAGAAGCAAATCATGTCATATTGCTAGC
Organism: Physeter macrocephalus; assembly: GCF_002837175.3. Taxonomy (NCBI): domain Eukaryota; kingdom Metazoa; phylum Chordata; class Mammalia; order Artiodactyla; family Physeteridae; genus Physeter; species Physeter macrocephalus. The sequence continues at coordinate 93,969,066 of NC_041222.1, read as the reverse complement.
TGATTCTTCACCTTCATGATATTCTTGTTAAAGGGAAACCATGTTAAATGAAGTTCCAGAGAACTTTTAAAGGGGAAAAACAATCAAAACACACAGCCTAAGAGGGGTATATGGAAATGAGAAAACACAGAGCAATAACTTTACCTCTGATATATTCAGGTGATTACAAGTTCATTACCTACATTGGAGTCTGATATCTTTTTTTCCCTTTCTTTCTGTTTCTTTCCTTCCTTCCTTCTTTCTTTCTTTTTCTTTCTTTCTTCAGAAGCTACCTCTGTATATCAAGAATGAGGGCACTGGTTCAATTTTTCATTCCCTAGGAGCATGTCTATAAATTTACCCAGTTTTACAGTCAAAGAAATGTTGCCTGCTCCAGCCAACAAAATTAAAACCAGAAGCCTCTACTCTGAAAGTTTCTTCCCAAGCATATGACACATCTCCTCCCCCTAGAGGACATCTGCCTCCTATGAACCCACATGAGGAACAATTCAGGGAGGTGAGTGGATCAATTCCTTTGGCAAAGGAGGAAAAATGACAAAAGGCCAAACATCTTTGTATGCATTCGGATGAAAAGGTGACTTACTGCAGTATTTACCTATTAAAATCTTTCTCCAAGTGAATGTCTTATTTGCACGTCAGACCTGGGGCATTGAAAGCATAAGCCACTGTACATTATAAACCCCTTTTCAAAGGAACACAGGAAAGGAAGACTTTAAGTAGAATGAAAACAAGCCCAAACTGAGAGATTACTCTGAATAGCATGTTAATTGGTTAAAACCATGAGTCTGAACCCATAAACTGCATAAAAACTGCTCTTGTTATTTCTTTCGGGACACACCTCCTTCTGAGCGTTGCATTTCCATTAAGAGAAAATGCGAATGGGACCCAGGAAACCCTACAGGAGAGGCTGATCATCAGAGGAAAGTCTTACCTTCCTCTTGTAACTTCAGGTGAAGCTACCCAGCAGACATGAAATTTGCCAATGGAAGAGCTGATGTGTATAAACCACTGCCATTTTTTGACTTTCTTCTAACACACTAAAGTGCAGCTGGTCAAGTAGGCGATGCATGTATCTGTGCATGAACTTGCTCACTAAAGAGGCTGCCCCCAGCAAATGTTTTGGCTCCTGTCTCATTGGGGTCAATATCAGTTCAGAGCCTTATGGCTCTAGTTCTGCCATCACTTGGGATGTACTCTGGTGTGCATATTAGATTAAAGACAGTCAGCCTTGGAAAGTGGGAAGTGCTTTGGCCCAGAGGTGGAAGAGCTAAACCATCAGAGTTCAGAGTTCAGTTCCCTCACTGGGCAGTGTCCTGCCCATTTTGGACCAGCAGAAAAGGAGGGCAACAAAGGCTTCATTGACAATCAAGAATTAGTCTAGGGCTTCCCTGGTGGCGCAGTGGTTGAGAATCCACCTGCCGATGCAGGGAACGCGGGTTCGTGCCCCGGTCCGGGAAGATCCCACATGCCGCGGAGCGGCTGGGCCCGTGAGCCATGGCCGCTGAGCCTGCGCGTCCGGAGCCTGTGCTCCGCAACGGGAGAGGCCACGACAGTGAGAGGCCCGCTTATCGCAAAAAAAAAAAAAAAAAAAAAAAAAAAAGAAAAAAGAATTAGTCTATGCACATAGAAAACGAATGTATGGTTACCAAAGGGGAAAGGGGAGGGGGATAAATTAGGAATTTGGGATTAACAGATACACAATACTATAATAAAATAGATAAACAACAAGGACCTACTGTTTAGTACAAGGAACTATACTCAACATCCTGTAATAACCTATAATGTAAAAAAATTTGAAAAAGAATATATATGTGTACATATATGTATGTGTGTATGTATGTTTGTATAATTGAATCACTTTCCTGTTCACCTGAAACACTGTAAATCAACTAAACTTCAATTTTTTAAAAAAAATTAGTCTATGCAAACCTATTATAACACAGAATCAAAATGGTGAGGGAGGGTGGGCAGGTGAGCACATTAAAATCCCAAGGGAAGCTTTAAAAAAAATCCATATGCCCAGGCAACACCCCAGAGCAAGTCAATGAGAATCTCTGAGAATGGATCCAGGCGGCAGTATATATTAAAGCTGTTTGGGTGATTCTAATTGTAGAAAGATTGAGAACCACTGACCCACTTAGAATCAATATATATTGTGTATGTCTAAAATAAATTTATCTTTAAATTAGGATCATACTGGTGTATATTACCCTGTTTTTTCTTTTATTAATTGTATTTTGAAAATTTTACTCATTAAACTTTTCTCAAATGTCAAAAAATAAAATAAAATTTCCAAACAAAATGGTGAGGGGGCAGACTTAGCTTTGGGCTCCCTTCTCTTGCTTAGGCTGTCTGCCTCTAAGAACTATCAGGTTTGCCTTCCTGATGCATGTGCTTTCATCCTTTCTCTCCTCCCTAACGCCAGTTGTTTTTATTAAGCACACCCTATACCAGGGCTCATTGCCCATGAGGTGTTAGTGAGAGAGAGAGGTTTAGTGTGAAATGTCTCCATTTCTGTTACATGATGTGCTAAAGATCTTCAGCTCCATAACTTAAAGGATCTCAAGCACCAGGGCATAGCTTTGGGGGAGATATTTTGGGGCTCTCAACCCTCATGGCCCTTTAAAATCATATCACATAATTGTCTGCCTAACTTGTTCAAACGGCTAGTAATCCAGGAGAGGACAAATGGTAACTAGTATCTCTCAGAGGCTGATTTGGGGCCAGGTGCTGTGGTAGGGACCCCTTCACATAGGCTACTTCATTTAAGCAGTTGAATGACAACTTATTTAGTTAAAGCAGAAGCCGACTGATCGTTGAGAAAGCCTTTGTACAATAAAGAAGCACCCGCACTTATTTTACAGGTGGGGAGGATTGGGCCTCAGTGGTTGGGAGACTCCCCCAGGCACAGCAGCTATGGTAGAGCTGAATAGAAGCTGGGCTTCAGACACAGGAGGGAGCCTTGGCCTCCACTCTAAGGCTAACCTTCTCCCATGCCATCATTCCAATCCAAGCTAAGTCTGGGCAAGAATTTGTGTGGTTTATTTCTGAAGATTAGCTCTGCCACCACTCTCCTTCAACTGCACTGGTAAAGTTGACTAGAGGACCCCATTCTTTGGATCTTCCTTTCCAAGATTCCCCTCATTAACATAATAAGAGACAATGTTGTTGCTCTCATCACATAGGAAATTCCAAGGGTTTTAGGAGTTCTGCGCCAGAAATGGGAGGAAAACCAAATATATATTTATTATAAATTACAATATCACAGCTACACACAGTATGATTCCAATTTTATGACATCCCAGAAAAGGTAAAACTATGGAAATAATAAAAAGATCAGTGGTTGTCAGGGATTGGGGGCGGGGAGGGAAGAATGAATAGGCAGAGCGCGGAGGAGTCTCAGTAAAACTACTGTGTAAGACACTATAAATGGTGGATAGATGTCATTAAGCACTTGTTCAGATTTACAGAACATACACCAAGAGTAAACCCTAATTTACATTGTGGACTTTGAGTGATTATAATGTGTTAATGTAGGTTTATCATTTGGACCACATGTGCCACTCGGGTGGGGGTGTCGGTAGTGGGGGGCTCCATGCATGTGGAAGGGGACAGGGGTGTATGGGAAATCTCCCTATTTTCTGTTCAGTTTTGCTGTGAACCTAAAAACCTATTTTTTTAAAAGGTGAGAAGGGAAGATTTGTCTACTTAGCCTGAACTTCCTCCCCATCCCCATACTCCTCTCTCCTTCCCTTTTTTTTCTCCACATCCAATTCCCACAGCTCCCCAAGGGCAAAGATCATGTTGTCTTTTGTTTTCCTATAAAGAAATAAATATTATGATGTTAAGATTTAATATGTCACTTTGCACATCTTTAGGAGTATTTTTTAAAAGAGCGGCTTGGCGGAGGCAATGCTAGACCAAAGGAATGAATCTTTAGCATGGAATTTCAGGCATTAGTGGAGGAGCTATTCTGAGGACAGTGGTAGGAAGGAACTTTCTGGTGCCCTGTAAGTCACTCCTGGTGTGACCTAGGAGATAAATTGATAGCCTCCCTGACTACTACTGTTCAGCTCAAATTCAAATACCATTTATTGAATGCCTATCTTTTCTAGGCATTGTAATAACACTTTCCAACATCCTTCTTGGCTTAATTAGAAATAGGCATTTTAATTTAAAATGTACAGACATAGAAGTCAAGAAACTTGCCCGAAGTCACCTACTGAAAAAAAAAATGGAAAAACCATGACGGTCATGAAGTCAAAAGACCAATGTATGAATGATATTTCTACTTTAGTCTGCTTCACCATACAGAGCTCTAAATTCCAGGGATAGAAAATATATTGGTGGGACTTCCCTGGTGGCACAGTGGTTAAGAATCTGCCTGCCAATGCAGGGGACATAGGTTCGATCCCTGGTCCGGGAAGATCTCACATGCTGAGGAGAAACTAAGCCCATGTGCCGCAGCTAGTGAGCCTGTGCTCTAGAGCCGGCAAGCCACAACTACTAAAGCCCGCACGCCCTGAAGCCCACATGCCCCGGAGCCTGTGCGCCGCAACTACTGAGCACACACGCCACAACTACTGAAGCCTGTGTGCTCTAGGGCCTGCGTGCCACAACTACTGAGCCTGCGTGCTGCAACTGCTGAAGCCCATGCACCTAGAGCCCGTGCTCCACTACAAGAGAGAAGCCCCCGCGATGAGAAGCCCGCGCACCGCAACAAAGAGTAACCCCTGCTCGTTGCAACTAGAGAAAGCCCGCACGCAGTAATGAAGACCCAACACAGCCAAAAAAAGAAAAAAGAAAATATATTGGTTATGATGGTTGTTTTCAGAGGCTAATTGGTAATTGGTGCCTTTATCCACAATTACCAAAATTTGGAAGCAACTGAGATGTCCTTCAGTAGGTGAATGGATAAATAAACTGTGGTGTAATACATTCACACAATGGAATATTCTTCAGTGCTAAAAAGGAATAATTTTTCAAGCCATGAAAACGCATAAAGGAGCTTTACGTGCATATTACTAAAATAAACACAAGTTAATGTAAAAAGGCTACATATGGTATGGTTACAACTATACAACAGTCTGGAAAAGGCAAAACTATGGAGACAGTAAAATGTTCTGTGGTTGCCAGAGGTTAGAGGGGAGGAAGGATGAATAGGCAGAGCACAGAGGATTTTAAGGTGGTAAAACTACTCTGTAGGACACTATATGATGGATAAATGTCCTTATACATTTGTCAAAATCCATAGAATGTACAAGACCAAGAGTGAACTCTAATGTAAATTGTGGACATTGGGTCATAATGATGTGGCAGTGTAAGTTCATTAACTTAACGTATGTACCACTCTGGTGGGGGATGTTGAGAGTGAGGGATGCTGTGCACGTGTGAGGGCTGAGGGTGTACGGGAACTCTATACTTTCCATTCAATTTTGCTGTGAACCTAAAACTGCTTTAAAAAATAAAGTCTGTTTTAAAAATCAATTATAACCTCAAATCTTTGAGTTGAATTTTGACTCCGGGAAACCAATTATCATTCTATACATCAGCAGCCATCAGAGAAAATATAATTTTTTAAGAGATAGCATTTACAATGCCCTAAAAAAAAGATGTACCTAAGAATAAATCTATAAAAGATGTCTATCTCTTTGTAGAGAAAATATAAAAATCTTATTGAAAGATACTAAAGGAGACCTACATTAATAGAGAGGTAGACTATATTTGTGGAGAGAAGGAATTCATAGCATAAAAGTGTTAGCTATCTTCAAATTTGACAAAATGATCCTAAAATGTAAGTGGAAGAGGAAAGGACCAATAATAGCCAGGATGCTCTTGAAGAAGAACAAAATAGAAGGACTTGCCTCTGGATATCAAGAATTAATGTAAAGCTATAATAATTAAGGCAGTGGATAGAAAAATTGACTAGGGGAAGAGAATAATGGAAACAATTTATGACAGAACTGGTCCTGCATATCAGTGGGGAATGGATGGTACTGGGAAAATTGGATAGCCATATAGAAAAATTGAAATTCAACCTCTATCTCACACAATTCACAAAAATCAATTCCAGGTAGGTTCAAGACTTAAATGTGAAGGACAAATCTGTAACCCTTTTAGAGGTCCATGTAGGAGAGTATATTTATGATGTAGGGATAGGAGAGGATTTCTTAAACAAGAAACAGAAACTGCAAACTTTTATAAAAGACTGCAATAAAATTAAGAGTTTCCATTAATTAAAAGACATCATCAAAACCACAAACTGAGATATTATATATGTTATGTATATATTTATAAAGAATGTTTAAAGAATTTCTACACACTAAAACAAAGCATAAATCATCCCCCAAAAATGGTCAAAAGACTCAAACAGTCATGTCATGGTAGAGAAAAGCCAAGTAGCCAATAAACATAAGAAAATAGACAATCATTCTCACTCATAGTTAGAGAAATGAGAATTTAAACTGCGATAAGAGATTTCTCACATTTAAGACTGGCAAAAATTTTAAATTCTTTCAACATCAAGTTTCTACAAAGATGTGAGCAACCAGGACACTGGGAGTTGAGCAAACTGGTATAGCTACTTTAAAAAACAGTCGGCATCCTCAGTAACGCTAAAGATGTACAAGCCATATGACTCAGCAATTTCACTCCTAGATCTGTTACCCTAGAAAAACTCTTGCACACAAGCCCTGGGGACACAGATGAAAGAATGACACAGTAGCACTTCTGCGATAGCAGAAAAGTAGAAATAACACAAGTCTTCATCAACACTATTTTTATTAAAACATTATGGCATCTTCTTATAGTGAAGTACTTTATAGCAGAGAAGCAAGTGAATTACAGTCACATGCCCGAACAAGGTTGAACTTTAAGAAGAGTAAGTCAAGAGTAAGATAGTGGTTATCAGGGGTTTGGGAGGGAGAAATGAGCTGCGAATCAAGGGTTGTAATGTTTCAGTTATACACAATGAATGAATTCCAGAGATCTGCTGTACAACATTGTGCCTGTAGTTAATGATACTGTATTGTACGTTTAAAAATCTATTAAGGGCTCCCCTGGTGGCGCAGTGGTTGAGTATCCGCCTGCCAATGCAGGGGACATGGGTTCGAGCCCTGGTCTGGGAAGATCCCACATGCCACGGAGCAACTGGGCCCGTGAGCCACAATTACTGAGCCTGCGCGTCTGGAGCCTGTGCTCCGCAACAAGAGAGGCGCAATAGTGAGAGGCCCGCGCACCGCGATGAAGAGTGGCCCCCTCTTGCCACAACTAGACAAAGCCCTCGCACAGAAACGAAGACCCAACACAGCCAAAAATAAATAAAATTTAAAAAAAATAATAAAATAAAATAAAAATAAAAATAAAAATCTATTAAGAGGATAGATTTCAAGTTAAGTGTTCTTACCACAATTTTTTTTTAAAAAAGAGAAATTAACATTAATGAAAAAAGCCAAAAAACAATGCCTACAGTATTATGTAATGATATGCATATATAATACATATACATCAAATAAACATAAATCTGAACAATATATTGATTAGGGATGCTAACATATTTGGTAAAACTGTGCGGACAAGCAAAGGAATGATAAAATGAAAATGGCAGTATTACCCTCTGAGTGGTGAGAAAATAGGAAATGATTCAGGGAGGTGCACAGAATCTCAAAGGTAATGGTTACATAATTTTTTTCTTGAGCTGGACTGTGGATACACTGGTATTCAATGTACCTATTTATACCTATATATTATTTTGCAGCTACTTTATGTTCAATTACAAGAATTTTAAAAATAAGTATTCATTCAATGAACAAATATATATTGAGTCATGACTATGTCTCAGACACTGTTCTAGATGTTTAGGGTACATCAGTGACTAAAACACAGTCCCCTCCTTACCTACTAGCCTTGGGCGAGGCAGTGGTGGTGGTACCAATAATAAACAGTAAACATTATATAAAAATAAACCATATAGCATGTTCGAAGATAGGTGGTACAAAAAAAAAAGAAAATGTTGAGCAAGATAAATGAGAATGTTGGGGTAGGATGGGCAGTTTTGCCAAGAAACCATGTTGGAGAAGAGTGATCCAGGTAGAAGGAAGAACCAAATGAGACTCTGAACAGGAAAATGTCTAGCAGTTTGTGGAACAGCTAGGAGGCTCCTGAGGCTGAAGTAAAGTGACAAAGAGGCAAAATAGTAGAGTGTGTGACCAGGGAGGTACTGGATGGCATGTTGGGACAGGGTTGAGGAGTGGAGAATGACTACAGATTATGTCAGGGTTTTGAGTAAAAGAGTGATGTATATTAGTCTTCTATTGCTGCTGTAACAAATTACCACGAAGTTAGTGGCTTTAAAAAATTCATACTTGTTATCCTACATTTCTGGAGATCAGAAGTCCTCTGACTTTAATTTCTCTCGGGTAAAGTCAAGCGGTCAGGGTTGGTTTCTTCTGGAGGTTGGAAGGGAGAATCTGTTTCTTTGCCTTTTTCAGCTTCTAGAGGCAGTCATCCCTTGGCTGCTTCCTCACACCTCTCTCTGCTTCCATCATCAAGTTGCCTTCTCTCTCGCTCTCATTCTACTGTCTCCCTCTTATAAGTACCCTTGTGATTACATTGGGCCCACCTGGATAGTCCATCTCAGCATCTTTAATCACATCTGCAAAGTCTATTTTGCCATATAAGAGAATATATTTACAGTTTCAGGGATTAGGATGTAGACATCTTTGGGGAGGCATTATTCAGACTACCACAAGCAACATGATTGAATGTATTTTAAGTGAATTTGCAAGAGTAGATGTAAGCAGTTAGGAAGCTATTCCAGTCATTCAATGAGTTAATTAATGGTGGCTCAACCAGACTGGTAGCAGGGGGCTGTCAGATACTGGATGATTTCTAATATTCTGCCAACATTATCTCATAATAGGTAGGATGTGTGATATGAGAGGAAAAGGAGAAGTCAAGGATGAATCCAAGGTTTTCTACTTGAACAACCAGAAAGCTCAAAGTGCCATCAATTTAGATGGAGAAAACCATGGACTGTGTACATTTTTAAGGGGAAGATCAGTTCAGTATGTACATTTGGGGAGATGACACAAGAAGGGTACAATTTCCTTTCATTCTTATATACAATGCCTCTTTGCAATTTGACTCTGCCACTCCTGCTATCAAGAGGTGAAGGCTACTTCTCCATCCCTTGAATCTGCAATGGCTTTGTGACTTGCTATGACCAATAAAATGTGCCAGAGGTGACACCATGTGACTTCCAAGCTTAAGCCTTAAGAGGCCTTGCAGCTCCCACTCCCTTGGAAAGCTGCCTTGAGACTGCCATGTGAAGAAGCCTGGTCCAGGCTACTTGAGGGTGAGAGACCAAGTGGAGCAGAGACAATCATCTCAGTGAGGCCCTCCAGATCAACCACACCAAGTACCATATATGTGAATGAACCATCCCAGCCTCACTTGAGTTTCCAGTAGTTTCATATTGTCCATCTCCTTTGGCAACCTCTTTTTTTCTTGTTCAATATTATATTTTAAAGATGTATCTGTAGATAAATGAGATATACTTCAGTGATTTTTAACTACCCTGTAGAATCCCATTATACTGCATATTCATTCCCCTACTAAAAGTTTGAACATCCTCACATATATCTCTTTGTGCATGTGTGTATGAGTTTCTTAAGATAGATACCAAAAAATGTGATTGTTGAATCAGAGGGTATGCTCATTATTCAGCTTTATTAGATAATACCAAACTGTTCTTCAAGGTCATTCTTCCAATTTACCCACCCACCAGAAATGGATAAAAGTTCCTTTTTCCATACATCCTCCTCAGCACTTTGTGTTATCACACTTTCAATTTTTTCCAGTTTTATAGGAATAAAATGGATCTCACTGTTGTTTTAATTTTCTTTTTCCAGACTATTGTGAGGTTGAGAATAATTGTGTACGTGTATGAGCCAGTAGAGTGTCTTCTTCTGAAAAACGCCTCTTAATATCATTTATCCATTTTTCTATTAGATTATTTTCTTTGCCTTACTCATTTTTTAAGAAGTTCTCTTTAGTTCCTAGTAATGTGGATTACAAATTTCTACTCCTAATCTGTGGGTTTTCTTTATACCTTATCTATGTTGTCTTTTGTTGAAAAGAAGTTTTACATTTTAATATAGCCTAATGTTATAGCTCATTCGAGCTGCTATAACAGAATACCGTACACTGGGTGGCTTATAAACAACAGAAATTTATTTCTTATGGTTCTGGGGGTTGGGAAGCCCAAGATCAAGTCACTGGAAGATTTAGGGTCTGGTGAGAGCCCACCTCCTAGTTCATAGCTGTCTTTTTGTTATAATCTCACATGGTGGGAGGGATAAGGAATCTCTGGGGCCTCTTTTATAAGGGCACTAACCCCCTTCATGAGACCTCCACCCTTATGATCTAATCACCCCAAAGGCCCCACCTCCAAATACCACACCACTGGGGATTAGATTTTAACATACAAATTTGTGGGGAACATATTCAGTCTATAGCGCCTCATTTATTAATTTTCTCATTATGAGTGTGTGTTTGGGTTTCTTGTTTAAGGAATCTTTACCTATCTGAAGTCAAAGATATTCTTTATTTGCTTCTATGTGGTTCACAATTTTGCTTTTCCACATTTAAATATTTAATCCATACAGAGTTTCCCTTTGTGTATGATATGAGGAGCTAATTTTGTCTTGGTTCTACTTATAACTAATGTTTCAGCCCCATTTATTGAGTAGTTCATTGTTTTCTGCTGATTTGTAATGCTGCCTCTGTCATATTTCAAATCCCATACTCATGGGTTGTTTCCAGGCCATCCAACTTAGAAACTGTGCCAACACCTATGTCCCTGTGTCACTATCAAAACTGTCTCAATGACCAAAGCTTTACAATGAGTCTTGTATTTGATGGAACAAGCCCTCCTCCTCTCCCTCCTTCTTATTTATTTTTGGTCCTTTATTAATCAGTAGGATTTTAAGATCAGTTTGTCAAGTTTGCAGAAAACTGAGTTGAAACTGTAACAGTTTCTTAGGTCTGTGGTTAAAAAAAAAAAAGCCTGACAGACTAGGTGGCTTAAACAACTAGGATGTCAACAGAGTTGGTTCCCTCTGGGGGACTGGGAGGAGAATCTGTTCCATGCCTCTCTCCTAGTTTCTTGCGGTTTCCAGCAATGCTTGGCATCCTTTGGCTCACACATATATCACTCAAATCTCTGCTTCCATCACTACCATCATTGGATTTAGGGCCTGCCATAACCCAGTATGACCTCATTTTAACTTGATTACATCTGCAAAGACCCTGTTTCCAAATAAAGTCATGCTCACAAGTATTGGAAGCTAGGATTTCAACATATCTTTCTGAGGGACACAGTAGAACATTTGGTTAAAATTGTATTGCATTTGGGAGAGAATTATCTTTTTTTTAATAATTTATTGAGTTTTACTTATCTCTTATGATAACATTTTATACATTTTTGCATAAGATTTTTAAGCATCTTTTGTTAAATTTATTTCCAGATACCTTATTAGTTTTGCTACAGTTGTGTTTGGTATCTTTTTTCAAATTGCATTTTCTACCTCTATATTTCTGATATATAGAATGCTGTTCATTTTCATATAACTAATAATACCTTATTTTGAAAGCTTTAGAAACCAGTGTGGATTTGATTAAAACTGCAGACTTCACGTCCAGGTTTTTTGCCCACCTTTGTCTTCCTAAACAAGTACAGATGGCAGCTACACATATAGCCTGTAAAGCTGTGGAGTTGGACTTGGTTCCTGGAAGGAGCCCGATATCTGTGGCAGCAGCCACCATTTACATGGCCTCACAGGCATCAGCTGAGAAAAGGACCCAAAAAGAAATTGGAGACATTGCTGGTGTTGCTGATGTTATAGTCAGACAGACTAACCTACAGACTAACCTATCCTTGGACCCTAGATCTGTTTCCTACAAACTTCAAATTTGACACCCCTGTGGACAAACTACCACAGCTATAAATTGAGGCAGCTAATGTCAAACTCCTATGAACACTGAACTTTGCCTGTTGTACATAGCCTATACAAAGTGCTGGATTGAGCCTTTAATAAGGAAAAATGAAAGGTATCATACGCATTCCAGGGCTAAATATTAATTGCTTGGCATTCTGCATGTATATACTGGTGAAACATATTTAATGATTTAAATTTCTTGTTGAATTTGCTTTCTTTTGTAGCAATCTAGGAAACTGTATTTTGGAAGATATTTGAAATTATGTAATTCTTGAATAAAACGTTTCTCAAAACTAAAGTTTTGGTTATAATTTTGTTACATGTAATTCATAATTTATATAATTTATAATTACAAATAATGCATATTGCAGTAACTAAAGCTGATAGAGGTCCTTGTTTTCCACTATTTTTTCATATATATTTAATTTTCTGGTTTTAATAAAGTTATGGAAATAAAAAATTAATAATTATTATTAATTCCTATAGTTTATAGGAGTCTCTTGAGTTGTTTATGTAGACAATTACACTGTCTGTATTGACAATTTTGTTTTTTTCATTTACAGTCTATTTTCTCTCTTTTTTTCCTTGTTTTATTAAGTTGGCTACAACCTCCAGTAAAATGGTTAATGATAGCAATAACTGAGTATATTCATGACTTATTATACAGAAATATTTTTATTGTTTCTCGTCTTTAGCTATAATGTTTGCTTTGGCATTTTGGTAAATATATTTTTATCAAATTACTTTCTAATCATAGCTTGTTAAAAACTATTTTGATTTTGTGTTTGTTTTCATCACGTGGGATGTGAAATTTTAACCAAAGGCTTTTTCAGACTCTATGAAGCTAAGCATACTTTTTAAAAAAAAAAACATGCTAATATGGTCAGTTTCATTGAAAAACCTCTTAAACAATCCAAGCACTTCTATGATAAACCATATTTGGTTGTGAATTTTGCTCCTCTTATCTTATTTATCACATTTTGGATTACAATGTTATAATCACATATTTTGTCTATTGTTCCATGTTAAGGAAAATGGAAATAGTCACAAATCAATTTTTTTATCTGTTTTTATCACTCTTCAGTTAGATAGCAGAAATACAACTGTATTTTTCAAGACATAATTATCTACTAAAGAGATGAATAACCATGCAAAGTAGTAAATGAAAATTGCCTTATTCTACAAATAACACAAGGCTGTAGTGGGGAAGAGAATGCTGCCCCATGTGGTGATATGCAAAGACCTCACCTATATAGGCTGGGCCAATGGATTCCCCTGTCCTCTGGCACCTGATTGGTTAAGACCCATAGGTTCTGGCACTGGCCAGAGACCCAAGGCCATTTTTTAATATATTGCAGGATCATGGACTTTAGGGTGCTTTAATTCCACACACTGTCACCCTATTTTACAAGTTACTATTGTCTATTTATTTTCAGATTGCTTTTATAGCCCCTGTATTAATCACCATTATCCTAATGAAGTCAATTCTTATATATATACACATATGACACCATTTTTTCATCATTTCTTCTTAAAACACACTTCCTATTTCTCAATTAATTTTAATTTTTCCTAAGTTCACTTTTCAATAATTCTTTCAGAGGGTTCTGTGAGGGGTAATCACTCTCACTTTGTTTTTCTGAAAATGTATTTTACTCTGACCCTTTGTGGTAGTCTGAATGTAGAATCCTACCTGTTCACAGTTATTCTTCTTTAGCACTTTGATTTATTCCTCAATTGTCTTTGACCTTTGCTGTTGAAATTATCTCAGAAAGTCTTCTTACATCTGAAAATAATTTTCATTTTTCACCTGCATTTACTGATAGTGTGACTACGTGTACAATCCTAACACAGCAATTATATTTTTCCCCAGAACTTTAAGTACTTTGGCTCATTGTCTTCTAGCATCTATTATTGGTTTCAAGAAATTGCAGGTAAGAATTTTGATACCAGTCTGATTTTTCACTCATTTTTTCATCATGAGCCATTTATCACCATCTTTCCTTCATCCTTTTTGCTCTGAAATTGTCCAGTGGTGCGTCAGGTGACAGTCTCTAGTCAGATGTCCTGTTCAGCTCTGGGGATATACTGAATTTTTTCATTTTGAAGGCTCATACTTCATTTTCGTTCTGGAAATTTTTCTTCCCTTAATAATTTGATTATGTCCTTCCCTCCATTTTCTATTTACTTTCTTAAATTCCTATCAGTCTGATGTTGGACACTGACTTGATCCTCTATCTTTTTTTCCATCTCTTTCACAGCCACTATGGAGAGCAGTATGGAGGTTCCTTAGAAAACTACAAATAGAACTACCATATGATCCAGCAATCCCACTACAGGGCATATACCCTGAGAAACCCATAATTCAAAAAGAGTCATGTATCACAATGTTCACTGCAGCACGATTCACAATAGCCAGGACATGGAAGCAACCTAAGTGTCCATCGACAGATAAATGGATAAAGAAGGTATACATTTTTTGATAGGACTTTGTGTGCGTATTTGTGACCAACAGACAAACAGATAAACACAGGTTTACCTTTCTAAGATACTTATTCTAAAACAGTGATTCCCTTTTTAAAAAAAATTAGATGGGAATCTATTTTTATCCTCCTATTTGGGGTAAGCATCACACAATCTCAAGATGATTGGTTAAGTTGGAGGCATCATTTTCTGGGCCAGGACCAAAGTAAGCTTAGCTGGGCTTTATGGGCATTGAATCCAGGCTGTTAACCTCAATAATTCAATACTTATCTCATTGTAGTCTCTTCTCCCCTCCCTATTCAAACTCCTTATGGAGGGTTCTTGTCTGCCGTTCCTGTGACTGCAAGGCTGTTCTCTCTCTCTCTACTCCTCCTGCTGCCCTCCTTTTTATGCTCAGGTACCTATTTGCAGGAGGGGAGAAGTGTGGGCAGGGAGGGCTCCAAGTTTCACTACATGAGGGGAAAACCAGGTAGAACAAGAGTCAGGAAGTGTGGTTTTGGTCGTAATTCTGTCCACTTCTTTGCCTTTAGGCAGGAAATAACAGCCCCTTGCTACTTAGAGTCTGGTCCTTGACCAGCAACCTGGGCTTTATCTGGGAACTTGTTAGAAGTGAAGAATCTCAGGCCCTGACCCAGATTCAATGAATCAGAACCTGCATTTTAACAAGAGACACAGGTGAGTTTGTGTGCACCGACTTAGCCTATCCCAGCTAAATTTTCTGTAGAATGAGAGTTCAACCCCTGCATGACCATATTGCTCTAAAATTCCACAATTTTATGAATGACAGGCTCAGCGGCCACGGCTCGCGGGCCCAGCCGCTCCGCGGCATGCGGGATCCTCCCAGACCGGGGCGCGAACCCGGTTCCCCTGCATCGGCAGGCGGACGCGCAACCACTGCGCCACCAGGGAAGCCCCAGCACCTGTTTTCTGATGCTTTGTCTCACAGTTAGATCCCATGAGCAAAGCCCTGAGGCGTCTTGCTGAGGTGTTGGAGGGCAGCAGAAGCTGTCCACCTGTGAATGCAGGGAAGTGCCACAGTCAAAGAATGTCCTCCAAGAGCTGAGTGTCGTCAGCTCAGCTGGTGCCAGTCACACCCGGAGCCATCTGGAATCTCTGAATGCCACTTTGATCTTGGATGTTGTCTTTGGGGTTGTTCATCTGAGAGGCCAAGAGTCTTGGAAACTCTCCCAGGACATAACAGGAGTTCTCTGAAGGTCCGAGAAGGACTGTGTCAGAAGAAAATGAGATGCTAATTAGGAAAAAACCACTCACAAAATAGGATGGAAATCTGGCTGTGAGTGTTTCCTTCAGGAAGGCATTTGTCTTTGCTTCTGCCCTCTAGCTCTCTCAGCTGGTCCTGAGGGACACATTGATTTCTGAAGCCGCCATGGGGGACAGGAAGATCTCCGTTGGTGACGCATCCACACAGCGTGGCTGCAGTTCTGAGGCCATGCCGAGACATATAACCACCAGCACTCCACGGAGATGGCCCCTGGAGCCAGAAAAAGGCTTCCTCCAGGCAAGGAGCTATGGCAGAGTGATTTCCCCATGGCAGCAGACAGTCAACCCTCTCTCTCTAGTTTCTGACCCACCTGGGTACATTATACATCACACCTATGATTACAAAGTAATGGCAACTGCTATTTTTCTTAAGTAACATATGAAACTGACCCTATTGTATGAGTTTTTGTATATTTCTTTAAAAGTTTGAATCAGCCATAATCCTTCCTTAGATAAAGCTCATGGGATATGAGACCAGCAGTGTAAGTGGAATGTTTGTTAAAGAGGAAGCAGTGTGAGGTGGAGAAGCAGATCCACCCCGGGAAGGTGGAGACATGGGTTAAGGTATTACCTCTGATTCAAACCCTAGACTACTTAAGCTCTGGGACTCCATCTATAGACAGGAAAACCAACCTGGACGACTCTTCGAGCTTTTATGTGCTAGAATTTTTAACAAGTCAGCTTTGTAACCACATCTCATGTATCGCCTTGCATTTTCTTTCTGTTGTGAGTGTCTTGATTCCACTAGTAGTTTGAAAACACGTTGTGGGCAGAGATCCTGTATGTTACTCCTTTTGTCTTAGACCATTGAAGTCTAACCAGAGCTTACAGTTGACCAAGTAAGTGCTTTGCAGAACAAATGTGTGGAAAAAATGGCCTTGAACTTGTCTAAACTCTACCTCACAGATGCCAGGCAAAAATAAAATATTTTTGCTCCACAACGGGAGAGGCCACAACAGTGAGAGGCCCGCGTACCGCAAAAAAAAAATAATAATAAAATAAAATAAATAAAAAATAAAATATTTTATCCAACTCTATCCAGTGCGGGTAATACAATAGATTTGGCTTTAAGAAATTGTTTGCACCAAAAATCTTACAAACATTGGCAGCTCTCAATGACTCTTTGTCTTATAAAGGGGGTCTGTATAAGTCACGGCCCTGGCAGGAAGCCCGTGGCACTCTCAAGATGGGTAATTTGAAGTTTAGTAAAGGAGCAGAGGCAGCGAGGGTAGCTCTTCCCAAGCAGAAACCTGAAAAGAATATGGAGGGAGCAGGTGCTGGAAGCCAGGGGAGCTGGATGGAGAGGCGCTCTAAGAGGGTGAAGAAAAACAGGTATTCCAATGCAAGTATGAGAGCTAGCAAGTATGACTTGATGAGCTTGCTGAGTTGTGCCATTAAGGAGAGAGAAAGTAGCAGACCATCTCTGATGGATCATGAGCAGGGCTATCTTAGCAGTAGTCCAGGAGACAGCTGCCTACGAGGTCAGGACCACCCTGTACAGTTGGGCAGCTTGTGCACTGCTCAAAGGCACTGTCCAAAGGAGTGCAAGGGCTGAAATCCAGCCTACCTATCACTAGCCAAATCATGTGGGAAAAGGATTCTTTTTGCATAGGCACTTGCAGGGCTGCCCAGAGAAGGGTACATTTTTCTAATTCATGCAAAAGTATCATGTAGACTACTGGCTGCCTGGGATCTTTTCATAAGTGCAGAATCTCAAGGCCTGCCCCAGAACTATTCAGTCAGAATCTTCCTAGTAACTATGTCCGAGGTGATGTGTATACTCGTTAGAGTCTGAGAAGCACTGACCTAAAAGCACAGGAGAACACATTTCACTTTCAGAAGAGAAAACAGATGCAGAGGAAAGAGCTTTACTCAGAGAAAAAGTGGGGTTGTACTTTGGCCCCCTAGGTTCCAGCCCTTTACTGGTTTTTCCAGACTAATAACCTTTTATTCTCTCTGATCTATTTTATCATAGTAGCACAGCACAAGAACCCATAGCCTGAATCCCTCATTAATTTTAGAGTTTTAAGACTCCTAGGATCCTCAAGACTTGTGGCACCGTTTTAAAGACTTTGTGTTCACTTCTGAATGGGGATCCTGGGATTTTTATCTGACCCAGACCAGCGGAGTTGCCCCTGTCCTAATCCTGCTCAGAGCTCCATTGCTTAGATTCCAGCTAGACCCCAGGTCTAGGAACGCTGGAGAAGCTTGGCGTGCATGTGTGTTTATGTGAGGGTGTCGCAGAGCACACACATGCGCAGGGGTTGGGTGCGCAGGGCAGAGAGAATTGCACTGCATGAAATCTTGCTCTTCTACTTGTCTTCTTAGTTAGGGTTTTATCCTTCCTCTAAGGGCCTCAGCCACCCACTTAGTTCATCACCCAGTCCCAAAGAGCCTGCCCCCAAATTTTCCTTGCACTCTTCATCTGTGCAAACAGAATGTACCTCTAAACTTGGAGTACCTTTAAACTTAAATTGCTCCACTGTTGATCTAACTTCTCTCTCAGTCTCTCTCTTTTAAATTAAATCACCTTCCTTACTGGTTACTGCCTGATGATGCCCAGCCTAAAATAGAAAGTCTTGAGGCCAAAGTATCAAAGAGAGAATTCAGAGTCAAAAAGCCTAGTTACAGTGCATCCATTTGGAGTAGCGAGCATTTCACATTTGAACTATCAGCTTACCACTTCGAGAAATCTTTCCTTTTTTTACTTAGAATTTTCTCATTATCTCTCGTTTTCTATTCTCTGCGTGTGTGTGTGTGTGTGTGTGTGTGTGTGTGTGTGTGTGTGTCTCCCCTCTTCCTCTACCCTCGCCCTCCCACCAGAGAGGACCTCTTTTGTCTTCTCTGAGCTGATTATGATTTTCCAAGCTCTTCTTTGTGAGTCCCAGGAGAGAGAGAAAGACAATGGAAACAGATGTCCACAGCAGGCTTCACAGTATGAGAGCCTCTTCCTGAACCGGGGCTCCTCTGTCTGCCCTCCTTTCACTCTGAGGGGAGCTATCTCCATCCCTCACACTCCCTGGGTCTGGAGACTGGGGACGTGCAGTACTTGGGCATGCGGAGCGCTGTGGCACCCCTGGCCAGCTGGCCCTTGGTCAGGAGGCCACTGACTCCTGTTCCTGATCACACCCACCTCCTTTCTTCTGCCCTCCCCACCTCTAGCAATTTGTAAGGTAGGTGGAAAAATGCTGAAGGAGTTACCGTCGGCTATTTTTTTTTTTTTTTTTTTTTTTTTCTTCCTGTGGTACGCGGGCCTCTCGCTATTGTGGCCTCTCCTGTTGCGGAGCACAGGCTCCCGACGCGCAGGCGCAGCGGCCATGGCTCACGGGCCCAGCCGCTCCACGGCATGTGGGATCCTCCCAGACCAGGGCGCGAACCCGGTTCC